>NC_137071.1:68179841-68722323 GCF_951640355.1 Cnephaeus nilssonii
CCGTGAGGAGTGGGGGCCCGGCAAAGTGGCGGCCTCTGGCTGCGGACCTACCTGTCACCTGCAACAGGTGCCACGAGAGGGCGAGACGTCCCAGTGTCCGATTCAGGACAGGGTCTACAGCTCCGGGAAGACTGCAATCTCGCTCAGGCGGCCGGCCCTTCTCACCCTCCTGGGAGGCGGAAAAAGCTGCAACTTTCCCTGGAGCGGGGAGGAGCTGGACTCTTAAAGGGGCCGCACAGGGCTCCGGGCTCCTTAGTAGGGGATCGAGCCACTCCAAGGGGAGCACTTGGAGACAAAGCTTTAAAGCACTGGACAGATGTCCTCCCGGGTTAGGAAAGGGAGCTTGAGGGCTAAGAAGAGGGGTCTAAGACTAGACCGGACCCCGCTTTCACTTCCATCTGTGGTCACTCTCTCAGATGATAAATTACCTGCCTCTGCCACTCAACTGAGCCAAAAGTTATCAAACTTTTGTCGTGTTCTTTTAGGAAGATGAAGACTCTAGACCATATAATTTGGAGAAATAAAATATGGTACCATTCTGATAATTTGACTTTCCGTCTTTTATGGCAAAGAAAAATGTCCGTCTAAAATAGAAACATTTTGAGCAAAGGACATAAGACTAAATTCACACACGGACACAATTGGTACATCCAACTCAGAATAATCAAAGAAGAGTGAATTAGAATAATAATGAGATTCTTTGGTAAAGGTTTTTTGCTTGTTTTCATAATAATGATGACATAGGGGCCACCAGGCAAATTATATCATAATTGCTAGTGGGAGTGTATGTTGGTTAAAAACCCTTTTAGAAAGCATGTGAGCAATATATCAAGAGACAGTAAAATGTTCATATCTACCCAGTAATTGTAGACTCCTCTCCCCTTCTTTTCCTCCCTTCCTCTCTTTCCCTCCCTTCTCATCACCCATTAACCAAACTCAAGTCCCTCTCAAATGTCATTAGCAATTAAATACACTCAAGTCTCTTACCATGTTAAAAAAAAAAAAAAGTCCTCCTCCTTTCACAGTAGGTACCTCCCCAGCTCCTCTTTATGGGCAAATTTAATTGAAAATGTGCATTTTCAATCTCCATCCCCTTTCTTCTTGGCTTCCTTCTCTAACACTCCACTGAAACTGTGTTCAACAAGATACTCAACGATGCCAAAAAATAAGTAAGTAAATAAATAAATAAATAAATAAATAAATAAATAAGGCATTTTCAGTCCTTACCTTGCTTGACCTCTCTCCTACATTTAATGCTGTCAACAATTTCCTTCTCCTTGAAAGTCTTTCTGTGGCATCTATGACACCATACTCTTCTGCTGTTCCTCGTACACCTTTGCCCTCTCCTCAGTCTCTTTTGTAGATTCCACTCTGCTATCTAACCTGTGAAAGTCAGACATTCTCTGGGCGAGGCTACCTATACTGTCTTCCTAATGATCTCTTTCACTCATTTGATTGTAATTACCACAACTATATGGCCACAACAGTATTTTATGTATCTATCTAGCCCTTGCCACTGAGCGCTGCTTTCGGGACGTCTCCACTTGAATGTCTTGCAGGCAAACTCAAAACATCCAAAGATAAACCTACCATCTTTTCTCTTAAATTTGCTCCTCGTCCAGTGTTTCCTATCTCAAAATAAAAAACCAAGGCAGAAACTTGGCACCTAACATAATCCCTGACACATAGGAGGCCCTCACCAACAGTTGTATAATGAATGAATGTGTATTTCACAGACTTTTTGTATTACAATGTTAATTGAAATATTACTTAGAATAATCAAATACTAGAGGATAAACCTAATGGTTCAATAGTTAAGTAAATTAGTGTAATCATACAATGGAATATTATATAGCCAATAAAACTGGCACAGTAGTCCCTCCCTGTCCATGAGAGATATATTCCAATGCACCCAGGGGATGCCTGAAACCACAAATAGTACTGAACCATATATATATACTAGAGGCCCGGTGCACTGGGGAGGGTGTCCCTCAGCCCAGCTTGCACCCTCTCTAATATGGGACCCCTCGGGGGATGTCCAACTGCAGGTTTAGGCCCGATCCCTGTGGAATTGGGCCTAAACCTGCAGTTGGACATCCCTCTCACAATCCGGGACCGCTGGCTCCTAACCGCTCACCTACCTGCCTGATTGCCCCCTAACTGCTCCCTTGCTGGCCTGATTGCCCCCTAACTGCTCCTCTGCAGGCCTGATTGCCCCCAAATACCCTCCCCTGCTGGCCTGATCACCCCCAAGGCTTTTATTAGTATAGATATGACCCTGCACAGAAAATTTTACTAACCCTGCTTTACAATAAGGGCTTGACGATTGAATCATTAGGACCAGACACCAAGATTTCCTTTCTTTGAATAGTGGAGGGAATACTTATCTTGTCTTTAAGTTGCCCGGAAATTAAAATGAGATAATGACTTAGAAAAGTATAAAAGCACCATATAAAGACAACTGTCTTTTTAATGAAGTGGCAAAATGAAAAACACTTTTTATTCTCCCCTTCCTTCCTTTACAGCTTTTATTTAAACTTTGAAATTTATAAAAATTTCACTCCAATTTTCATTTATTTACATTCAACATTATTTTGTATTGGTTTCAGGTTTTATATTAGTTACAGAATAGTGGTTAGACAATCATATACTTTACAAAGTGTTCCCCGATATTTCTAGTACCTACCTGGCATCATACCATCATTACAACACTATTGACTATATTCCCTATTTAAGTGACAATGGGTTTACAGGTTCCTTTCAGTCTTTCTTTTGTGTTGCTTGTCCTTCCTTTTCTTTCTCATTTCTTCCCTCATTTTCTTTATATAGTATCTCAATTGGCCATCAAAGCTCAGTGAAGGCACTGGGACACGCTTCATCCATTTTACAGACCAGGAAACTGAGGCCAATTCCAGTTGGCTGTGGAACTTGACTCAGCACACAGGAAGCCCTCAGAGCCATGCTCTTTGTGCTTCCTAAGGGGCAGCGGCCCAGCAAACAGAACAAACCTTCCAGTCAGGCTTCTGAGCCTCTTTCTCAAGCACCTCTTCATTGCGGATGCTCCACATTCTTTCCTCTCCCCCCATTCTTTACTGCACCCCCTTCTCCGAAGCAGGTGGAAGGCTTCCCACTCACTGCCTAGGCATGCTCTGCTATGGGGCAGGGTGTAGCGAGCTTGCTTTTGGGTCAAGGCAGGAGCAGGAGTCACTCCCTCTGAAGTGTGAAGGCCGCCTGAGCGAGGCCCATTAGCACTGGGAGCTTCTCTGAATCACATCAGTCAGTCCAGTACCCTGCAGTGCAGCACCCCTCCACTGAGGTGGCACCACCCCTCAACCCCTGCCTCATACCCCCAGGAGCGGCTGGATGCGCCCGGCCACGCCCCCCCGGGGTGCCGATCGCCCCAGGGACCCCCAGGAGCTGCTGCATGGGCCCGGCCACACACCCCCGGGGTGCCAATCGCCGCAGGCACCCCCGGCCATGCACCCCCGGGGTGCCGATCGCAGCAGGCACCCCAGGAGCGGCTGCATGGGCCCGGCCACGCCCCCCTGGGTGCCGATTGCCGCAGTCACCCCTGGCGACGGCTTATATTATGATTTTTTTCTATACATACATACCTTTTCATTTAAAGAAAGCACTTTATGGCTTCTCTTTGGTATATTTAAATTGCCAGCATCACTATTCTTGCACTTTGTGGCCATTATTAAGTACAATAAGGGTTACTTGAACACAAGCACTTCAATACCATAACAGTTGATCTGATAATCTAGACAGCCAGACATTAATAATGGCCAGATAGTGTATTTACAGTATGGATACACTAAACAAAGGGATGATTCACATCCTGGATGGGATGGAGCAGGACAGCATGAGATTTCATCACACTACTCAGAATTGCACACAATGTAAAACTTATTAATTGTTTATTATTGGAATTTTCCATTTAATATTTGCCAACGGCAGTTGACCTCGGGTAACTGAAACCATAGAAAGCAAATTGGCAGATAATGGGGACTACTGTGTTTACACACAGTTCATAATGACAAGAAAATGCTTATGTCTAATATTAATTGAAAGTAGGATACAACATTTAATATAAAATATAATCACAACTAATGGAAATGGGAAGATATTAATGAAAAAAATCTACAAAGAAATGTGCAAAATATTAATAATGGCCATCTCTAGGTGGTGGAAGTAAATGAATTTTTCCTTTTCCTCCTACTTTTCTATATTTGTCAACTTTCTTAAAATAAGCATGTGTAGCTTTGATAATAGAAAACATATTTTTTTAAACTCTTTAATAGAGAAAGAAAAAAATCTTTTTATTTCTAGAAGACAAAACAGTAAAATTCAGCTCCCAGGGTCTACCAAAGTGTTTTCTTTTTTTTCTTTTTTTGAGGACATAAGCTTTTTATTTTATTTTACTAGAGGCCCAGTGCACGAAATTTGTGCATGGGGGGCGGTGGCCCTCAGCCCAGCCTGCATCTTCTCCAATCTGGGACCCCTCGAGGGATGTCTGACTGCCCATTTAGGCCTGATCCCACTGATCTCCTAAATGCTCGCCTGCCTTCCTGCCTGATTGCCCCTAACCACTTCTGCCTGCCAGCCTGATCATCCCCTAACCACTCCACAGCCAGCCTGATCGATGCCTAACTGCTCTCCTGACAGCCTGATTGCCCTTAACTGCCCTCGCCTGCTGGCCTGGTCGCCCCTAACTGTCCTCTCTTGCAGGCCTGGATGCCCCCAACTGCCCTCCCCTGCTGGCCCGGTCACCCATAACTGCCCCCCTCCCTTGACAGCCTGGTCGCCCCTAACTGCCCTCCCCTGCAGGCCTGGTCACCCCCGACTGCCCTCTCCTGCTGGTCCAGTCACCCTTAACTTACCTGCCTTGCCAGCCTGGTCACCCTGAACTGCCCTCCCCTGCTGGCCCAATTGCCCTTAACTGCCCTCCCCTGCCTGCCTGGTCACCCTAACTGCCCTCCCCTGCAGGCCTGGTCACCCCTAACTGCCCTCTCCTGCAGGCCTGGTCACCCCTAACTGCCCTCCCCTGCATGCCTGGTCACCCCTAACTGCCTTCCCCTGCAGGCCTGGTCTCCCCTAACTGCCCTCCCCTGCATGCCTGGTCACCCCTAACTGCCCTCTCCTGCAGGCCTGGTCACCCCTAACTGCCTTCCCCTGCAGGCCTGGTCACCCCTAACTGCCCTCTCCTGCAGGCCTGGTCTCCCCTAACTGCCCTCCCCTGCATGCCTGGTCACCCCTAACTGCCTTCCCCTGCAGGCCTGGTCTCCCCTAACTGCCCTCCCCTGCATGCCTGGTCACCCCTAACTGCCCTCTCCTGCAGGCCTGGTCACCCCTAACTGCCTTCCCCTGCAGGCCTGGTCTCCCCTAACTGCCCTCCCCTGCAGGCCTGGTCACCCCCAACTGCCCTCCCCTGCAGGCCTGGTCACCCCCAACTGCCCTCCCCTGCAGGCCTGGTTGATCACAACTGCCCTCCCCTGCCGGCCTGATCACCCACAACTGCCCTCCCCTGCCGGCTATCTTGTGGCAGTCATCTTGTGTCCACATGGGGGCAGCCATCTTTGACCACATGGGGGCAGCCATCTTGTGTGTTGGAGTGATGGTAAATTTGCATATTAGTCTTTTATTAGATAGAATTTTTCTCAGTTTGAACATTTTGTTCTCATATATTTTCTTTTTTAATTTTTTTTATTTTATTGTTTAAGGTATTACAAATAGTAGTGCATATGTCTCCTTCCCCCCGTCCCCTCCACTGACATCCCCTCAGCCTCCCCTACCACCCGGCACTTACCCTCATCGCCCCGCCCCCAGTGTCTTGCATCCGTTGGTTGTGCTTATATGCATGCATACAAATCCTTCAGTTGATCTCTTACCCCCCAACCCTCCCCTACCTTCCCGCTGTAGTTTGACAGTCTGTTCAATGCTTCTTTGCCTCTGTCTATTTTTGTTCAACAGTTTGTAATGTTCTTTATTATCCATAAATGAGTGAGATCATGTGGTATTTACCTTTCACTGACTGGCTTATTTCACTTAGCATAATGCTCTCCAGATCCATCCATGCTGTTGCAAATGGTAAGAATTCCTTCTTTTTTACAGCAGCATAGTATTCCATTGTGTAGATGTACCACAGTTTACTAATCCATTCATCAGCTTATGGGCATTTAGGCTATTTCCAAATCTTAGCTATTGTAAATTGCGTTGCAATGAACATAGGGGTGAATATATCCTTTCTGATTGGTGTTTCTGTTTTCTTGGGATATATTCCTAGAAGTGGTATTACTGGGTCAAATGGCAGTTCCATTTTTAATTTTCTGAGGAAACTCCATACTGTTCTCCACAGTGGCTGCACCAGTCTGCATTCCCATGAGCAGTGTATGAGGGTTTCTTTTTCTCCACATTCTCTAGAGCACTTGTCGTTTGTTGATTTGTTGATGATAGCCATTCTGACAGGTGTGAGATGGTACCGCATTGTTGTTTTGATTTGCATCTCTCGGATGATTAGTGACTTTGAGCATGTTTTCATATGTCTCTTGGCCTTCCTTCTGTCTTCTTTCGAAAAGTATCTATTTAGGTCCATTGCCCATTTTTTTATTGGATCATTTATCTTCCTTTTATTAAGTTGTATGAGTTCCTTGTAAATGTTGGAGATTAAACTCTTATCGGAGATAACATTGGCAAATATGTTCTCCCATGCAGTGGACATTCTTGTTGTTTTGTTGATGGTTTCTTTTGCTGTGCAGAAGCTTTTTATTTTGATGTAGTCCCATTTGTTTATTTCCTCTTTAGTTTCCATTGCCCTAGGAGCTGTATCAGTAAAGATATTGTTACGACAAATATCTGCTATTTTGTTGCCTATGGCTTTTTCTAAGATTTTTATGGTTTCCCATCTTACATTTAAGTCCTTTATCCATTTTGAGTTTATTTTTGTGCAGGGTGTAAGTTGGTGGTCTAGTTTTATTTTTTTTGCAAGTATCTGTCCAGTTTTCCCAACACCATTTATTGAAGAGACTGTCTTGTCTCTATTGTATGCTCTTGTCTCCTTTGTCAAATATTAATTGAGCATACTGGCTTGTGTCGATTTCTGGGTTCTCTGTTCTGTTCCACTGGTCTATATGTCTGTTCTTGTGCCAGTACCAGGCAGTTATGAGAACAGTGGCTTTGTAGTATAGCTTGATATGTGGTATTGTGATCCCTCCAACATTGTTCTTCTTTCTCAAGATTGCTGCAGCTATTCGGGATCTTTTTTTATTCCAGATGAATTTTTGGAGAATTTGTTCTAGGTCTTTGAAGTATGTGGATGGTATTTTAATGGGGATTGCGTTAAATTTATAGATTGCTTTGGGTAGTATGGACATTTTAATGATGTTGATTTTACCGATCCATGTGCATGGTATATTTTTCCATTTGTTCATGTCTTCCTCTATCTCTTTTTTTAGCGTCCTGAAATTTTCTGAGTACAGGTCCTTTGTCTCCTTGGTTAATTTTATTCTTAGGTATCTTAATTTTTTGTTGCAATGGTACATGGGATTGCTTTTTTAATTTCTCTTTCTGTGAGTTCATTATTGGTGTATAGAAAAGCCATAGATTTCTGGGTGTTAATTTTGTATCCTTCTACTTTGCCGAATTCATTTATTAGGTCTAGTAGTTTTTTGATGGAGTCTTTGGGGTTTTCTATGTACAATATCATGTCATCTGCGAATAAGGACAGTTGTACTTCTCCTTTTCCAATTTGGATTCCCTTTGTTTCTTCTTGTCTAATCACAAAGACTAGTATTTCCAGCACTATGTCGAAGAGGAGTGGTGAGAGTGGGCATCCCTGTCTTGTTCCTGTTTGTAGGGGAAATGGTTTTAGTTTTTTCCCATTGAGTGTGATGTTGGCTGTGAGTTTGTCATATATGGCTTTTATTATGTTGAGGTATGATCCTCTATTCCCACCTTGCTGAGAGTTTTTATCAAGAAAGGGTGTTGGATTTTGTCAAATGCTTTTTCTGCATCAATAGATATGATTATATGGTTTTTTATCTCTCAGTTTGTTTATGTGGTGTATCACATTTATTGATTTGCGGATGTTGTACCATTCTTGTATCCCTAAGATAAATCCTACTTGGTCATGGTGTATGATCTTTCTAATGCAATGCTGGATTTGATTTGCTAGAATTTTGTTGAGGATTTTGGCGTCTATGTTCATGAGGGATATTGGTCTGTAATTCTCTTTCTTTGAATTGTCTTTATCTGGTTTTGGGATTAGGGTAGTGCTGGTTTTGTAGAAAGAGCTTGGAAGTACTCCTTCCTCTTGAACTTTTTTTAATAGTCTGAGAAAGATAGGTTTTATTTCTTCTTTGAATGTTTGATAAAACTCCCATGTAAAGCCATCTGGTCCAGGGCTTTTGTTTGTTGGTAATTTTTTTATTACTGCTTCAATTTCCTCCATAGTTATCAGCCTATTCAGATTTTTTTATTCCTCCTGGTTGAGTTTTGGAAGGTCGTATTTTTTAAGGAATATGTCCATTTCTTCTAGGTTGACCAGTTTGTTGGAGTAGAGTTGCTCATAGTATTTTTTTTACGATTCTTCATATTTCTGTGGGATCTGTTGTTATTTCAACTCTTTCATTTCTGATTTTGTTTATTTGGGTCCTCTCTCTGCTTCTTGGTGAGCCTGGCTAGCGGTTCATCGGTCTTGTTTATCCTTTCAAAGAACCATCTCTGGGTTTCATTGATCTTTTGTATTGATTTTTTGGTCTCTATGTCATTTATTTCTGCTCTGGTCTTCATTATTTCCTTCCTTTTGATCACACTGGGCTTTTCTTCTTGATCTCTTTGTAATTCTTCAAGTTGCAGAGTTAGATGGTTTATTACCAGTTTTTCTTGTTTTTTGAGGTAGGCCTGTAATGCTATGAACTTCCCTCTCAGGATTGCTTTCACTGTGCCCAAAGATTTTGGATTGTTATGTTTTCATTGTCATTTGTTTCCAGGATGTGTTTTATTTCTTCTTTGATCTCTTTGGTAACCCACTCATTATTTAATAGTATGCTATTCAGCCTCCAAGTCTTTGAATTTTTGTGATTGTTTTTACTGTAATTGATTTCTACTTTTATGCCATTGTGATATGTGAAGATGCTTGATATGATTTCAATCCTCTTGAATTTGGAGAGACTTTGCCTTTGTCCCAATATGTGGTCTATTTTTTAAAATGTCCCATGTGCACTTGAGAAGAATGTATATTCTGTACTTTTGGCGTGGGATGTTCTAAAGATGTCAATTGAGTTCATCTGATCTAGTGAGTCATTTAAGATTAATGTTTCTTTGCTAATTTTTTGTCTAGAGGATTTATCCAGTGATGATAATGGCGTATTAAAGTTTCCTACTATGATTGTGTTGCTGTGAATCTCTCCTCTGATATCTTCCAGAAGTTTTTTTTATGTATTTGGGTGCTCCTGCATTGGGTGCATAAATGTTTACCAGAGTTATGTCTTCTTGATGTATCGATCCTTTTAGAATTATGAAGTGGCCTTTATTGTCTCTTATTATGGTCTTCAATTTGAGGTCTATTTTGTCAGATATAAGTATTGCTACCCCAGCATTTTTTTTTTATTTCCATTTGCTTGATAGATATTTTTCCATCCCTTCACTTTCAGACTGTGTGAGTCCCTTGTTCTGCAGTGGGTCTCCTGTAGACAGCATATATATGGGTCATGTTTTCTTATCCATTAACTCACTCGATGTCTTTTGATTGGAGCATTTAATCCATTTGCCTTTAATGTTATTATTGATAGGTACTTGTCTGTAGCCATTTCTGTACTTTAAGCCTGTGTTCCTTCCTCCATTTCTATTTCTTATTTTTACAGCATTCCCTTTAGCATTTCTTGCTTTGCTGGCTTGGTAGTGATAGACTCCCTTAGCCTTTTTTTTTTTTTTTTTTTTTTGTCTGTGAAGCTCCTGATTTCCCCTTCAATTTTGATTGATAGTCTTGCTGGATGGAGTATTCTTGGATTCAGTCCTTTGCTTTGCATCACTTTTTATGCCTCCTTCCATTCCCTTCTAGCTTGATGTGTTTCTGTTGAGAAATTATTTGATAACTGATGGGGGAGTCTTTGTAGGTAACTCTCTGTCTCTCTCTTGCAGCCTTTAAGATTCTCTCTTTGCCATTAACATTTGCCATTATAATTATGACGTGTCTTGCTGTGGGTCTTTTGGGATTCATCTTGCTTGGGACTCTCTGTACTTGTGTAACTTTTTTCTTCCCCATATCCAGGAAGTTTTCTGTCATTATTTCTTCAAATAGATTTTCTAATTCTTGCTGCTCTTCTTGTCCTTCTGACAGCCCTATTATACATATGTTACTTCATTTCGTGTTGTCCCAAAGCTCCCTTTGACTCTCCTCCTGCTTTTTAATTTTTTTCTCCAGTTGCTGTTCAGATTGAGCTTGTTTCTCTCCCTTATCTTCTAACTCACTAATTTGGTCCTCTGCTTCTTCTAGTCTGCTGTTGAAACCTTCCATGGTGTTTTTGATTGTAGTTATATCACTTTTGATTTCTTCCTGATTTTTGCATAGGTTGTTGATTTTCTCATCCATCAGGTGTATGAACTGTATGACCATTACTCTGAATACTTTTTCTGACATGTTGCATGCTTCTGTTTCACTTATTTCCTTTCTTGGGGACTCCTCATTTTCTTTCCTCTGGGGATTGTGTCATCTTGCCATTCTGACTATCACCAGAAGGTTCAAACGTCAAGTTGCATAGGCCTGGGCCATGTGCAGTGGAAGCTTCGCACCACCCCCCCCCCCCCCGAGTGTCACTGAAGAGCTCTGACACCAAGAAGTGTGGCTGCCTTGGTTTGGTGGGAGCCACGCTCACCCAGGATCAGAGTCACTGGCGCTCAGTGTGGCTTCATGTGCGCATGTAGAATCAGGGACCTCACCTGTGCTGCACTGAAACAGAGACCCCACTGGTGTGTGCCGAAAATCAGAGTCCCCTAGCATGTGCCTTGAGTCAGAGTTTCCTTGTGCCCGCACGAAGAATAGAGTATCAGAGTCTCTGTTGCTTGGTGCGGCTTCGCGCCGAGAATCAGGGTTCCTGTGTGCACATGCTCCAAGAATTGGAGTCATTGGCTCTTAGTGTGAATGCACTGGGAATCAGGGATCCCAGGTGCAGGCGATGAGAAACAGCGTCAAGAATCAGGGTCCCAGTCAGCTTGGGGGACCAGGTTGCACAGTAGCACTGTCTTGGCAGGAGGTCCACTCCTGAGCTGCGGAAAACAAACTTCCATGTGCACTTGCCCAGAATCGAAGTCAGATAGCACTGCCACCCTGCGTGGGCATGGGGTTTGGTCACGCAATTGCATTGCGAGGAACAGATTCCCAGTGACCACGCGCTCCCAGGCTCAAATTCCTGTAGCAGCGCTGCAGCCCTGTGCAAGGGGCGGGTCTAGCAGTTCTTATGGCACTGCCTGCAGGGAGGGAGATAGGCTCTGTGACTCACAGAAATCTGTGGCTGGGATGTCTGGATTCTTGGTGTCTGTGGGTCTGCAGCTGTGGTCGCAGGTCTCTGTCCCCAGTGGCTGCAGGGTCCCGGTTTGCGTCTGAGACCAGACTGGGTGGTGCTGAGGCCAGGATCCTAATCTCAAGAAGCTCTGTTTTTCAAGATGGTGTGGTCTCTGTGCCCATGCTGGCTGCCCCCAGAGTGTCCGCGATGGCAATGGTGCTCCACAGTCTAAGACTGCCCGGTTTGGCAGCTCCTTGGAAGACCTGCAGGATCTAACTGTCCCTAGCTCATACACACACACACCACACATGTCCACAAACTCCTCTATCGCTCCCTCACTCTCTCACACTCTCTCCCTCCATAACTTCCTGCCATCTTCAGCCCAAGTGTTTTCTCCATACTTGAATTCTTCAATACTCTGCCTACAGCCTGAAGTGCAAAGAAGCCACTTCAAAAAGAAAATCCTTTTGTTTTGTCTAGCTTCCCCAACTCCATTCTCAGGAGCTCTCTGCTCAGCCCTAGGCATTGCGTATTTTCACCTTTTTTTCTCTTCAAAAAAATTTTTTTAATTTAAATTCTTTATTGTTGAAAGTATTACCAATGTCTCCTTTCCCCACCCCCATGGACCTCTCCCTGGACACTCCCACCCCCCAGCACATGCCCTCACTCCCTTACTGTCTTTGTCCATGGGGTATGCTTATATGCATGCATACAAGTCCTTTGGTTGGTCTATTACCCCTTCCATCCCCCTTCCCTGCCTTCCCTCTGAGGTTTGACAGTCTGTTCAATACTTCTATGTCTCTGTATCTATTTTTCTTCATCACTTTATGTTGTTCATTATATTCCACAAATGAGAGAGGTCATGTGATATTTATCTTTCTCTGACTGCCTTATTTCACTTAGCATAATGCTCTCCAGGTTCACCCATGCTGTTGCAAATGGTAAGAGTTCTTTCTTTTTTACAGCAGCATAGTATTCCATTGGGTAGATGTACCACAGTTTTCTAATCCACTCATCTGCTGATGGGCACTTAGACTGTTTCTAAATCGTAGCTATTGTAAATTGTGCTGCTATGAACATAGGGGTGAATATATTCTTTCTGATTGGTGTTTCTGATCTCTTGGGATATATTCCTAGAAGTAGGATCACTGGGTCAAATGGAAGTTCCATATTTAATTTTTTGAGGAAACTTCATACTGTTTTCCACAGTGGCTGCACCAGTCTGCATTCCCACCAGCAGTGCACGAGGGTTCCTTTTTCTCCACATCCTCACCAGCACTTGTCATTTGTTGATTTGTTGATGATAGCCATTCTGACAGGTGTGAGATGGTACCTCATTGTCATTTTGATTTGCATCTCTCAGATGATTAATGACTTTGAGCATTTTTTTCAAATGTCTTTCGCCTTCGGTATTCCACTTTTGAAAAATGTCTATTTAGATTCTTTGCCCATTTTTTTGATTGGGTTGTTTATCTTCTTTTTGTTAAGTTGTATGTGTTCCCTATAAATTTTGGAGATTTATCTCTTATCAGATGTAACATTGACAAATATGTTCTCCCAAGGAGTGGACTCTCTTATTGTTTAGTTGATGGTTTCTTTTGCTGTGCAGAAGCTTTTTATTTTGATATAGTCCCATTTGCTTTTTTTCTCCTTAGTTTACATCATCCTAGGAGATCTACCAGTAAACATATTGCTACAAGATATGTCTGATATTTTTCTGCCTATGGATTCTTCTAATATTTTTATGGTTTCCCGTCTTACGTTTAAGTCCTTTATCCATTTTGAGTTTATTTTTGTGTATGGTCTAAGTTGGTGGTCTAGTTTCATTTTTTTGCATGTATCTGACCAATTTTCCCAGCACCATTTACTGAAGAGACTGTCTTGCCTCCTTTGTCAAATAGTAATTGAGCATACTGGCTTGTGTTGATTTCTGGGTTCTCTGTTCTGTGCCATTGGTCTATATGTCTGTTCTTGTGCCAGTACCAGGCAGTTTTGAGAACTGTGGCTTTGTAACATAGTTTGATATCTGATCCCTCCTACTTTGTCCTTCTTTCTCAGGACTGCTGTGGCTATTCGTGTTTGTTTTTTTTTTTTAATTATTATTATTATTTCACTAGAGGACTGGTGCACAAATTTGTGCACAGGTGGGGTCTGTTTGGCCTGCCCTGATTGGAGCCGATTGGGCTGGGCCAGCCAGGGAGAGGGGCCACGGGTGGTTGCCTGGCCAGCCACACCCCCGATTGGGGTGGGGGGGCTGATCGGAGGCGGGGCTGGCGGGGGCGGGGTTGAGGTTCATTGGCCGCTGGCCCTGCCCCCTGGTCGAACTCCTGGTGGAGGGGGAAATTTGCATATTAGCCTTTTATTATATAGGATATAAATTTTTGGAGAGTTTGTTCTAAGTCTGTGAAACATGCTGTTGGTATTTTAATAGGGATTGCATTGAATGTATAGATTGCTTTGGGTAGTGTGGACATTTTAATGATGGTGATTCTACCAATCCATAAACATGGTATATTTTTCCACTTGTTTATATCTTCCTCTATCTCTTTTTTGAATGTCCTGTAGTTTTCTGAGTACAGGTCTTTTACCTCCTTAATTAAGTTTATTTCTAGGTATCTTAATTTTTTTGTTGCAATGGTAAATGAAATTGTTTTTGTTTGTTTTTAGTTTCTCTTTCTGTGAGTTCATTATCGGTGTATAAAAATGCCATAGATTTCTGGGTGTTAATTTTGTATCCTGATACATTGCTGAATGCATTTATTAAATCTAGTAGTGTTTTATGAAGTCTTTAGGGTTTTCTGTGTACAATATCATGTCATCTGTGAATAATGGCAGTTTTACTTCTTCTTTTCCAATTTCAATGCCTTTTTTTCTTCTTGTCTGATCGCTATGGCTAGCACTTCGAACAGAAGTGGTGAAAGTCGGCATCCCTGTCTTGTTCTTGTTCTTAGGGGAAATGGATTTAGTATTTGCTCATTGAGGATGATGTTGGCCATAGGTTTGTCATATAAGGCTTTTATTATGTTGATGTATGATCCCTTTATTCCCACTTTGCTGAAATTTTTTATCAAAAAAGGGTGTTGGAATTTGTCAAATGCTTTTCTGCATCTATAGATGTAATCATGTAGTTTTTGTCTTTCAATGTTTTATGTGATGTATCATGTTTATTGATTTGTGGGTATTGTACCAGCCTTGCATCCCCAGAATAAATCCCACTTGTTCATTGTGTATGATCTTTTTAATATATTGCTGGATGCAATTTGCTAATATTTTGTTGAGGATTTTAGCATCTATGTTCATCAGGAATATTGGCCTGTAATTCTCTTTCTTTGTAGTGTATTTATCTGGTTTTGGAATTAGGGTAATGCTGGCTTCATAGAAAGAGCTTGGAAGTGTTCCTTCCTTTTGAATATTTTTGAATAGTCTAAGGAGGATCAGTGTTAGGCCTTCTTTGAATGTTTGGTGAAACTCCCCTGTGAAGCCATGTGGACTAGAGCTTTTGTTTGCTAGAAGTTTTTTGTTTACTGCTTCAATTTCATCAGTAGTTATTGGCCTATTCCGTTATTTTTATTCTTCCTGATTGAGTTTTGGAAGCTTGTATTTTTCTAATAATATGTACATTTTTTCTAGATTGTCCAGTTTGTTGGAGTAGAGTTGTTCATAGTATTTTTTTACAATCCTTTGTATTTCTGTGGGGTCGGTTGTTACTTTACCTCTTTCATTTCTGATTTTGTTCATTTGAGTTTGCTCTCTTTGTTTTTTGGTGAGCCGTGCTAGAGGTTCATCAATCTTGTTTATCCTTTCAAAGAACCAGCTCTTGGTTCTATTGATCTTTTGTATAGTTTTTTTGGTCTTTATGTCATTTATATCTGCTCTGATCTTTATTATTTCCTTCCTTCTACTTTGGGCTTTTCTTGTTGCTCTCTTTCTAGTTGTAGGGTTAGATAACTTACCAGTTTTTCTTATTTTTTGAGGTAGGCCTGTAATGCTATGAACTTCCCTCTCAGGACTGCTTTTATTGTGTCCCATAGATTTTGGATTGTTGTGTTTTCATTTTCATTTGTTTCCAGCATGTTTTTTTTTTATTTCTTCTTTGATCTCTTTGGTAACCCATTCATTATTTAATAGCATGCTATTTAGCTTCCATGTGTTTCATTATTTTTTATTGTTTTTATTGTAGTTGATTTTTAATTTTATGCCATTGTGATCTGAGAAGATGCTGATATGATTTCAATCTTCTTGAATTTATAGAGACTTGGCCTGTGCCCTAATATGTGGTCTATCTTTGAAAATGTCCCATGTGCACTTGAGAAGAATGTAGATTATGTAGCTTTGGGGTGAAACGTTCTGAAGCTGTCAATTAATTCCATCTGTTCTAATAAGTCATGTAGGATTGCTGTTTCTTCGATGATTTTTTGTCTTGTTTACACTTTCTTAACCTGGTCTGTAGGAATTCATACCAAGCACTTCTCTGCTCCTTCTTTGTAGGAGGTGCTTGGCAGGAGTTGGAAATACTCTTAGCCAAAAGAGACTTCAGAAAACATTCAGTTCAATCTTCTTATTCCACATCAAAATTTCCAGATATCATTTCAAGTTTGTACTTCTTTATACCTGTGCAGTTTCTCATTCTCCAAGATCCACCTCATTAAATAGGATGTGTATCTGATTCATTTATTCTAAGACAGTATCACTAAACCAGCTGCAAATACAGAGACAAACATAAACAATGAACCAAAACAAAATTAGTCAATGGACTGTTTCCACAGATTCTATCTATGTTTTGCAAACTGCTGTCCATTTCTGTTTGATGCTCTATGTTTGCCACAAGCATTCTGTGCTCAAATTCTTATGCCACCTATTGTAAAGGCTTCAATGCAAGCAAACCCAGGCATCATCCTATGCAATAATGTAAACAGGAACTTATGGATTATTACCCTATGTATAGTATGTAAGCTCCTGTCCCATAGTAAATGACTGGATTCAATGAGTGGTTCAGTTTTACCACTTTGAAGGAGTTCTGGCTAGTGCAAAGTGATAAGATGGAGTTTTTCCTCAGTCCCAGGTGACAGGATGCCTCAATATTGAGCAATTGCTCTTTTTGAAAAGTATTAAATATTTCAAAAATATATACATGTATAATGAATAATATAACAACATATTCCCACTCCCCACCTTAAGAAAGAAGGTATTACCACTGCAATCCAAGACTTCTGTATACATCTCCATCCCAAGGTTTTTACTCTCCCAGATTTGATCTTGATCATTTCCATGTGTGTTTTTATACATTTACTACATATGCATCTATTCCTAAACAATATGTACTACTTTACATAAATAACTCTGTCTGTACTTTCTGCAATTTACTTTCCTCACTCACCATTATGCTTATGAGTTTTATCCCTGTTGATAGATGTAGCTGTAATTCATTTTCACTGCTACAGAGCATTCCAAGCATAATAATATTATAATTTTATGTGTTCTCTTATTGATCAAGTACTCTTCAATTACCAAATCTTACTTCTGGATGCTGGGACACTTCCTCTTCCTTTCTTGTTGTGTAATAGTTTGCTTTTGAAAAAAATGAATTAACAAAAAATAGAAGGCTTCTTGACCAAGCATATTTAGTGTACTAGTGGCCTATAGGGAGTTCAGGGTGTAAAAAGTAGATTCAGTCTCTTATTCAGTCAAGATCAGGGTTTCTCCACCTCCACACTATTAACATTTTGGACCAGATAATGCTTTGCTGTTGGGGGCTAGCCTGTGCATTGTATGGTGGTTAGCAGAATCTATGACATCTAATCACTAGATGCCAATAGTGACAACCAAAAATGTCTCCAGCTATTGCCACATGTTCTCAGTTTAGAACCACTGGTCAAGATGTATTGAGCATCCATTATATGCAAAGCACTTTGGTAGGTGCTATGGGAAGAAATCAGATGAAAGATGAATAGACACTGAAATTTTTTAAAAGTCCTTTTGTTCAAAGATATGTATTGAGCATATACTATGTGGAAAGTATACTTCGATAGATACTGGGATTTTAGTGACTCTTTCCTCACAGTGTTCACTATTTATGACATGGGGTAGGTGGATACAGACAAACCATAAACATACAATTATAATACAATGTGTAAAGTGAAGAGCTGGGTAGATGCACAGAATATGTGGGAGTACCTAGCAAGACCACTTACACCAGCCTGGTGGAAAGTGGTCAGTGAATGGTCCCTTGAAAAAGTAATCTTAAAATATGAATAGGAATTAGCTAGACCAAAAGGGCATTTCAGGCAGAAGAATAGCATAAGCAAGAACAAAAGGCTAGAACACTAGGCCTATCCAAAGGAAGTACAGAAGGATGGTGGTGGTGGTGGTGGTGGAGCATAACCTGTAAGGGAAAAAATGATCACAGATGAGTCTATAAAGATGGTGTATTAGTGTGCAAGGGCTGCATAACAAAGTACCACAAACTAAGTGGCATAAATAACAGAAACTTACTGTATCATAGTTCTGGAGGTTAGAAGTCTGAGATCAAAGTGTCTGCAGGGTTAGCTGTTTCTGAAGGGTATGAGGAAGAATCTTTAAAATTTTTAGCTCTGCATTATCAACCTCCAAAGAACAAACTAATCCTGCAAACCAGTTCCCCTCTTCTAGCTTCTAATTCTCTGTTGGCAATCTTTGTGATTTCTAGGATTATAAAAGCATCACCCCCTTCTCTGCCTTCATCTCCACATGGCATTTTCCCTGTGCATGTTTCCCAGTGTCCAAATTTCCCCTTTTTATAAAGATATCAATCATATTGTATTAGGGCCCAGCCTAATGACCTCATCTTAGCTAATTACATCTGTAATTATCTTATTTTCAAATTAGGGCACATCCTGAGGTACTTGAGTTTAGGACTTTAACATATGAATTTTAGAAAGGCACATAATTTCACCCATAACAGATGGGTAAGGATTAGAATTTCAGAGGCCTTGTGAGATATGTTAAAGAATATGGACTTTATTCAGTAACTAATTACAGCCTTTCAAAGAGCCCTGGAGTTCTTTACTCCATCATTTTTAGTGACATCATTGAAATCATTTTTCATTCTTTTATGACTAAACTAGAGGCCTGGTGCATGAATTTGTGCACCAGTGGGGTCCCTTGGCCTGGCCTGTGGGATCGGGCCGAAACCGGCTCTCTGACATCCCCCAAGGGATCTCACATTGCGAGAGGGTGCAGGCCAAGCTGGTGGACCCCACCAGTGCTTGATCGGGGCTGGGGAGAGACACTGGAGGTGGGCCTGCCAAGGAGGGATCCTAGCAGCAAGCTAACCTACAGGTTGGAGCGTCTGCCCCCTGGTGGTCAGTGCACATCATAGCTAGGGGTTGAGCAGCCTTAGCATATCATTAGCATATTACGCTTTGATTGGTTGAATGGCCGACCTGTTGACCAGATATTTAGCATATTGGGCTTTTATTATATAGGATAATATTCCACTATATGAATACGCCACATTTTGCTTAGTCACTCATCAGTTGATGGACATTTGGGTTGTTTGCACATTTTAACTATTGTGAATAATGTTGATGTAAATATTCATGTGTCAGGGTTGTTATTTTTTTACCTATGTTTAAAATGTCTTGTGTGTGTACCTAGAAGTGGAATAGCTGGGTCATATAGTAACTCTATGTTTAACCTTTTGATGAATTGCCAAACTGCTTACCATAGTGGCTGCACCATTTTACATTTTAATCAGCAAAGTATGAGGGTTCCAATTTATCTACATCCTTGGTAACATTTGTTATTGGGTGTGTTTTTTATTATAGACATCCCAGTAGGTGTGAAATGGTACCTGATTGTAGTTTTAATTTGCATTTCCCTATCAACTAATGATGTTAACTATCTTTTTATATATATTTAACCATTAGTATATTTTCTTTGAAGAAATGCCTATTCAAATTTTTTGTCCATTTTTTAATATATTTTATTGAATTTTTACAGAGAGGAAGGAGAGGGATTTAGAGTTAGAAACATCAATGAGAGAGAAACATCGATCAGCTGCCTCCTGCACACCCCCTACTGGGGATGTGCCTGCAACCAAGGTACATGTCCTTGACCGGATTTGAACCTGGGACCCTTCAGTCCATAGGCCAACGCTCTATCCACTGAGCCAAACCGGTCAGGGCTTTTGTCCATTTTAAATTGTCTTTTTATTATTGAGTTGTAACAGTTCTGTATATGTTCTACTTGTACTCTTGAAAAGCAAAGGTGGGTGGGATAAAAGGGTAAGAACATTCTTAGGTGGGGAACTGGCGTGGATATGTCAACAGCAATCTTTGCTGTTTTATTCAAGATGAGAGCCCGGGTCAGGGAAAATGGACTGAATCGTATTAAGAATGGGTCCTTTGTGGTTATGGCCAAAACTAAGTAAGTACAGGACTGGTTTGTTCTTTGGAGGTTAATAATGAAAGGTTAAAACTTTTAAGACCTATTCAAAGATTCATTCTGAGTGGTAATTCATTCTAATAAAAGAATCTCTGGGGGGAAGAAAACCCTTACTTGTCAGGATATAAAAACAAAAAGATAGGGGCCCCTTATTACAAAGCACAATGACCATATTTTATTTTTCTTTAACACTCTAGCAATGTTTGACACTTTTGCCCATTCCCTCCTTGTTAAAGTCTCCTCTCCTGTGATTTCTGAAACATCAAAGCTTCCTGGCTATCTTTCTTTATCTACTCAGACCCTAATTTCCCTGTTCACACCTTAATTTCTAAAGCTCAAATGCCTCATTAATTTGTTCAGAAGAAGTCTGAGGGCACTAACGTTTACTAATGCCTATTATATGCACTGTTTTTAAAAGCTGGAAATGTAGCAGTCAATAAAAAAGACCTTGAATGCATAGAGCTTACATTCTAAGTCAATGAAAAATAAGTAATAGCACTACTAACATAATAGCAAACACATATAGCACTATTATTCTACATGCTGTTTTAAGGTACTAATCTAAGATACACACACATTTAGTCTTCACAAAAATTCTATGATGTAAATACTATTATTATCCCCATTTTACAAATAAAGAAACTGAGGCACAGAGGCCAAATGGTTAAGTCAGGAATTGAAGCTAAAAGTTATGACTCCAGAGTTAAGTTTTTTCACTAGTTCTCTATGTTGCCTGTCAAAAATAAATATATCAACTAGTACTTGCTAAGAGGTAGCCAAACTAGTATTTCAATGAACATTCCTCACCATTCAACTCCAGTCTATATAAGAGAATTCTAGTGATCAACTGGAGGAAGGGAAAAGATTTTTTTATGAGAATTCATGAGAGTAGAGAGTGCTATTATTACCATGATCAAGCCAAGCAAAAAATCCCCAATTAAATTTTCAAGAGGAGAGACTGGCTTCCTACTCCCAGGCTGGAGTCTTGTTGCACTACAGAAAAAAATGATAGGTTTCTTGCCTGCATTGCCACGGAAGCAGGAAGATATCATGGGAGAACCTTACATGTGTCTTTTGGTGTTTACAGAAGATAGATACTTGTGCTTGACTTTAACCTGAAGAAATCTAAAGGCAGAAGGCTGGTTGAAGTTGTTTACAATGGCATAGCAAAGGTATAGACTTCTAAGGTACCAGATTTTCTATGGGCCAGGTAGTTTTCTCTGACTGTACCTGGCAACTCCAACAGAAAAATGAGGATCCCATGAAAAGAAAGTTGTGTAGGTAAGAGCCAAGGGGGAAGACAGTCAGATGGTACATTAGGAATAGTCCAGGGAAGAGGCCCCCAGTAGGGGGATAGGAAGTGAATGGGATCCCTGAAGAAACCACAAAAACATATCACACACAAAAAGCAGTATTTGGGCATCTCCCTCATGAAGGGTATTGATAGCCAGATTACATTGGTCCCAGTAAATTAAACCTCTCACTGTCCCTTTAAGACTCCCTATCTCTATCCACCACCCCTGAATGTTGGAGGAGCCAGTAGCAGCAGAGCAAGTAGGGGAGGAGGTGAAGCAAGGTGAGTGAAAGAACAGACCAAGTCACTTTTCTTTACTAGAGATCTGTAGGAGGTTCTGCACTGGAGGTTGGCAGCTAAAGGAAAAGCTTTAAATTGAATAAGATTTAAAAAATATTTTATTTCAAATGGTTGAACATTTTAATGCCTATGAATTAAACTATTACAAATATCTGAGAGTAACCAAAAAGTTAATAGATTACATTGCATAACATAATAAGGGATAATGATATGTTACCAAAAAAAGCACAATAAAGGAATAGATAGTGATAGGAGTGATATTTTATATATGTTAGTCAAGGAAAACATCTCAGAGGATATGGCACAAAATAATTGAAGACCAAGCCTTCATCTCTTTTCAGTATACACATTCTTTTTGGATGATTTCATCTATTTGCAAGGCTTCAATTTGCCCTGATGACTCACAATCTTGTATCACTACTCTAAATTTTCTCCTGATCTTCAGACTCATATACTTAATGCCTACCAGATAGCCCCACCTTAATGATTACAACCACCTCAAATTCAACTTTTCCTAATGTAATCTTCCCTTCAAACCTCTCTGACTCCAATGTTTTTCATCTTTAATGAATAGCACTACAAGTAGCACAAGCTAGAAACTGTCCCCAAACCTAACTAATCCCTATATCATATTGTTCTCATCGCCTAAATAGATCTTGAATGCTTTCCCACTGTCACTACCCTAACTCAAGATGTAATCATCTCTCACCTGGACTACAATAATAGCCTCCCAACTAGTCACCCTACTTCTAATGTATTTTCTATACTGTTGCTAAAGTAATCATCCCTAAATCCAAATAAGATTGTGGAGGAACTCAATAGTTCCTGATCGTTCTTAGAATTTGTTTCATGTGGCTTAGAAGGACTTTCATGATCTGCTTCCTATCTATCTTACAATCTGTCTCTTCCACAATTCCTTGCTCTTTAGCACCCCCTCCAAACCAATCTAAATTATTTGCACTTCCCTCCAAACTCCAAATTCTCTATGTCTCATCTGTCCTACCCTTATCTTCTCCAGGCTAATCCTTACTCATTCTCCAACTCAGATGTGATCTTTTCTGGAAAGGCTTCTCTGCACCAACTAAGATCAGTGTCCCTCCACTGTGCTCCCATTGTCCATTAGCACCATTTATATATTTGTGACATTGCACTTAACTCTACTGCATTCTCATTGTTCACATGGTTGGCCCCCCTACTGAAATGTCCAGAATAGGACCTTTGCCATTAATCTCTGTATCCATAAGGCCTGGCATATAAAATAGGTTCTCTTTCAAAATACAGACAGTTCCTCTGCCTGAACTCTTCTTTTCCACACTCGTCCTCATCCTTTAAATTTTCAGTAGGTCCCAAAGATTCTGTTATTATACCCCTTCAGGATGTTTGTATGTTAAATAGCTAGCAGATTTGTTCCTCCTAGGGCTGCTTCTTAACCAAGAACAATGTTGCCCCTTTCCTTAGGAGACATTTGGCAATGTCTGGAGACACTTTTGGTTGTGACAACTCAGGGAAGGAGTGGGGTGCTACTGGCAACTAGTTTGTAGAGGTCAGGGATGCTACTAAACCTCCTGTAGTGCATGGAACAGTGTGCCCCCCACCCCACACACACACACACATAACAAAGAAGTATCCAGCTGAAAACATTAATAGTGCAGAGGCTAATAAACCCTGTCTGAGGGCAAGCAAAACCCCTCAACTATGGTGAATTTTCATGCTGAATTACAGAGCTGCCTGTGAAATTCAGGCCTGTCTTCTGGGTCTAAGATAATAAGGAAGAGGAAAAAGGAGTCATAAAGATAAAGTTCTTGTGGGCTGGGGTTTTGCTAGATGAGCAAAAACACATTTGAATATATGCTAAAACCCATATTTGGGAAAATGCTCACTTACAGAGAGATAGACCATTCTACAAATGGTCTAAAAGGCTTCCACTGAATTCAGAGAACTCTGTAGAGCCATTATTTTTTACTCAAGCTAAGCATACTAGACAAACTCCTGTACAAGTAGAAAAGGAAAGATTGATGAACATTTTTAAGCTATTTCTACATGCCAAACACTGTAAAAAGTGTGTTGTGTGCATTATCTCTTTTAATCCTCACAATAGCACTATAAATTAGACACTCTTTTTCTTTCCATTTTACAGATGAGAAAACTGTTGTAACATTAACACTAAGTGAAGAAATAAGTACTTAAATCCAATGTCTTTCTATTACACCATGCTAGGATGATTCCGTGTTCAAGGCACATAAAAATCAAGTTCTCAAGGCAGAACATACCTTCTAATACTTTCAACACTTTTTTTTGTTTCTTTCCAACTTAAAAAGCAAAATGTACTTTGGCATCCACACTAAGTCGAGTTGACCTTTTGTTTGCTTCACACTTGAGTAGGACCCATCTTATTTTGGTACATTTCCATTTGGAGGCACTATAATCTAATAGGATCATGCCTGGGCTGGGAATCAAAATATATGAACTCATTAAATTAATCACATGTAGTTGAAAAATTGACTGGGATATTTACCTCACTATTCCTTGGTCTATAATTTACCTGCAAAATTATAAAGTTTCATTATGATAACAACAGGTTATGATAGATGTGAAATATCCCACACATAGACCATTGTAATGCTGTACTCAACTTCAAGGTCCCTTCGCAGGACCAGACCCACTCCCTAGCCAAAACCTAGGATTCAGTCTGCCTTTTCCACTTTCCAAGTGTTTTCACCATTTATATACCCTTGGAATTCTTTCTCATCAATATTCCTCTTCCCCCATTCTGCAGAGTGAGAAACAATCTCAATACTCCAGAAGACAATCATAGAAGTTTTTTTTTTATGTAACCTGTTATATCATTAATAAATGCATCCTTCTCTTACAAGTAGTGACTATTGCATGGTCCAGAATCAGATGATAGCATGAATCATGCAATGTTTCTGTTGTTATTAAGAACACCATTAAAGACTGCTCTGGCACCATATGTAATGCTTCATAGGAATGAATGGTGGTCATTGTAAGAGACTTGTGCCTACCTTATAATGCCTCAATTATTCAATCATCAACAGTTGCCCCAATGCAAAGGACAGTTTGTGTTGATGCTGTGGCACATAATCTGACCATTGCGCACCATAACCTGCATTACTACCCTTCCCGCACTCTGCTTATACCTACTCTAATATTACAGGCTTCATCTTCAGAGATCTTGAAGTCACATTCCCACCTATCTTGCTGTTGGCATTTCTTTTTGATAATTTAGTTAAAATTTTTCTTCTTCAGACTTACATAGAGGAACTGTCTGCACATCTCTTCATATAGGTTTAATCTCTGCCTCCTTCTCCTAAAAATCTCTTTGTGGTTCTTCTTGAACTTCTGTTTGACAATCATGGGGCTATTCTTAATGTGTAGCCAAAGAAGGTATGTGAGAATAAAGCCTAACAAAAATTAACTGTAATAAAATGTACAGGCAGTTAGTAAGAAGCTTCAGCATATTTGTTGAGTCCTAGCACTCATTTTGAGCAAACAACTGTATTGAGAGTCTACCCTTCCCAAATACCTTTCTACTTGAAGCTCAGTAAACCTACAACTATCTCACCTCGGCATGAACTGAAAAGGTGCAACAAGATTTCCAAAAAGAAAAGCATTTGACTAGCAGAATTAAAGTGTAAAGCAGTCTTCTTTTTAAAATAAGAAGATTGTTTTCCTCTGCACTATACACTGAGTGGCCAGATTATTATGATCTCTGAATGCATAATAATCTGGCCACTCAGTGTATATCCTATATAATAAAAGGCTAATATGCAAATTGTCCCCTTGACCAAGAGTTTGACCAGCAGGCAGGCCAGCCAACCGCCCATGTCCCCTCCCCCTGGCCATTCTGGCCGGACCCCCCCTCCCCCATGCACAAATTCATACACCAGGCCTCTAATTATTTATATATATACATACATATATACATATATATATATATATATATATATATACACATATATACATATATATGTGTGTATATATATATATATATATATATATATATATATATATATATAGTAGCATTCCCGTTGCAGGAAAAATCCTGCAATAGGGTTTCCTGCTGCACTCTACCCCGCCCCGCCTCCGCTCCTCCCTTGTCCCCCGGCCCACCTTCTCCCCCGGCCCCGCCTCCGCTCCTCCCTTCTCCTTCCCCCCCCCCGCCCCCCCGGCTAGCTTGCTTCTCCGCAGCTTTGCTCCCTTCAGCATCTCTTGGCTTCTTTCTACGCTGTCTTTATATGCAAATTAGCCAACATCTTTGTTGGGGTAGTTTGCATACTCATCCTGATTGGTTGTTGGGCGTGGCTTGGGCATAGCGAAGGTGCGGTCAATTTGCATATTTGTCTATTATAAGGTAGGATATACATACACACACACACACACACACACACACACACACACACACACACACTGAGTGGCCAGATTATTATGCATTCAGAGATCATAATAATCTGGCCACTCAGTGTAAATCCTATGATTGACCTGTAATAAATTTTTCACATATCTTTCTTTATGTATTTTAAGAAGCAGACTCACAACAGGATCTTATTAGAATGACACTAGGTGCTTGAAGAATAATATAACAAGAAAAAAAGAACAAGCTTGAAGGATGATCCAAAATTCCATCCTTCTGTTGCTACTGGTAACTATATAGGAGAGGAAACTGGTAGAAAGTTGATGCTTCCGTTTCTCTGAATTAGTGAGACAAATAATCAGATGGGACATCCCTCAGGAAGCAAAACTGTGTACTGGCACCAATCGGCCAGCTCAGAGTAGCCTCCACTCTGTGTAAATCTCTGCTTGTCAGATACCCCCTCTCTAGGATTTATTTCCCAGCTTAATTTATAAAATTTATGTCAAATGGTTTATTATTTGAGGTCAGCATAACACTGGAAAATGAAAAATCAAATACAGGGGATAGGGACAATATGTTCTACACATACATAATAGTATAATTTCTTTTAAGGAGACATAGGAATCAAATGGCAGAAATGTTTGGCTCTTAGGATTCTGAGGGAAAACAAAATGACCTTGAATCTAAAAAATAAGTTTCAAAGACTGAAATTATTACCCACAATAAGATTACATTCTGCCCTGTGGAAATACATAAGTGTCTTCAGTCCATTTAGGATTAACCTTTTCAGTACTGCTGGAGAATTAATTGGGTCTTAACTTCTCTCTCTGAGCTGCCTTAGGCTCTAGAGGTTTACATTTAGTATTCCAAGGAGCTTTGTACAGGGCAGCCAGCTGTGCAACTGTGGCTTATTTACTTATGCTTCTGGCTTAGATTCCTCTGAGTGTGAGAACTGGAGAAGACAGCCCCTCCCAGAGAACACACAAGCCAAGCCCAGCACAACAGGACTTAGTGTGGGTGGGGTCCATGCAGTGCATCAAATATGACAGTCCAGAAAGGGACGGAACACTGAAACTACCCGAGGTCTGCTTCCTCCTCCCCTGTGCTTCTTTTTTCTTCAATTGCTCCTGTTTTGTGCATATTACCACAGGTGGGGGCAGCTGTGAAAATTCCAGAAGCCCAAAACTTCAAGCTGGCATTGCTTCAGGAGTTGTGAATATTTTAAAGAAGTGTGTAACTTAGAAATATTAACAATAGTTATTTCTGTAGAGTGGGATTACTGGAGGATTTTATTTTCTCTTTGTGGTTTACTAAATTTTACATTATGACCATGCATTATTTGTGTACATTTTAAACTTCTTTTTAAAAGGTAACCTTCCTCAATGAGTCATTTTTATTTCCCTGGTGCTCTATCTCCAAGTACTGTAGAACAGCCCAGAAAGTGTACAGAAAAACACCCAAATGGGGAGTTTTCCAGTTTCCGCATTATTGTTCTTTAAAATCATGGAGAGATAGGGAAAAGGATGAAGATATGAACTGACTTTATCAGCAGGGCCTCAGGAGGAAAATACTTCACTCTAGGTGATTCTGATGAATAGAGTTTGTGAAAATACTATTTACAGTGAGTGTTCAGAGTTACAGGAAATAACAAGGTTAGTGAAGTATGAGTAGGAAACCATTACCATCCCTAGAGCTAAGGGGTCAAGGGAAGCAACAGAGTTATCAGAGCCCAGTGAATACTAGAACCATGAAGGAGGAAGAGCCCAGTAGGTGCTCTACTTGTGCAGGTGTGCAGCTACTGCCAGAGATGCAGTGCCAGTGCAGGAAGGGACTGGGGAAAATACTCTGACCCCCTCTCTTCCCATTATTAGTTCTCTTACCATTTCTACCTCCTTATCAAGTCCAACAGTAACCAACAGGCAAGGGAACCAAGAATACACAGTCTGCAGGGGTAAACCTAGGACAGAGAGGGGAGCTAGGAAGAATAGAAATTGGATGAGGGTAGGGCAAAAAATAATTAACACAGTCTACCTTTTTTGTTACTCAGAAACCATTTCTGTCCTTTGTGCAAACAAAGAACTCTCATCTCTAACACAGAAGAGATAACTAACCAATTGGTATTTCTCTCTCACTTCTCTCTCTCAATTTTAAAAATTAAAGTAAATATAGATGTAAATGTGCGTATATGTATATATGGTATACATATTTAGATAAACAGCTAAAGAGATAAACACACACACACACACACACAACCTCTATATTTTCTAGCTCTGTCCACTGAGAGGACCTAGAAGCAATAACATCCAATAGCAATTATCACACACAGAACTCAGATCTTATTTTCTAAATTCCATTATCTGCCAAAGGAAATCAGAGCTCCTTGGTGAAGTGGCCTATTACAGAGCTGGACCAGGAAAATTATAAGATGGGCCTGGAGCACCTTTTTGTACCAGAAAGCAAGGAAGCAAAGAAATGCATAGAGAATGATGGTGGCATGTCAAAGGGACAAATATGCCAGTTTGAAAGGGAGAAGTTTGACATATATAAGAGGAAAATTGCAGGTCTTTTGGTCAGTGGCAATTTGAGCATCATAGTAATAATTGTAACAAATTATTGAATAAAATTGGAAAACATGTGTCCATAGTGATATAAGTAAATAAATAAAACTAAATTTTGATGAATGGGTTATTTACATCATTTTGAAGTATATCCTCACAAAGTACTTATTTATTACAAAAGATATAAAGAGTAACTTTATAATGGAGAAGCCTGGTTGATCAAGTAATCAACGTGAACATCATTAGTAACAGAACAAATAGAGATCATTTACCACCTGATAGGATGTTATAAGAAGAATGCAGCATCACTTCTGTGATATTTCTGCTAAATATGCTCTATCAGTCATGGTTCAATGAAAGAAACAGGACCACAAGGAATTTGTTACAGATTTGCCTTTATGCATTGTGGGAGGTGGTTAAGCAGTGTATGCAAGACTCTTGTCTTTGCATCTGATGCTGGAGCTTCCAATCCACAGGTAAGGCAGCTGGAAAGGTAAGAAAGATGTAAAAAACAGAGGATAAGAAAGACAATCTGGAACCCACAAGCACTAGTTAGCAATTATTGTTGCCTCTTCCCTTAGTGGTATGGGTATCCCACAGAAGCTGGGTCCTTTGTCATGAAGCTAAACCTACACCTGACCTGGGGACACTTAAGGATAATCTAGGTGGAAAACTTGCAGACCCAGGTGGTTCCCCACACCAACAAGGTATGCCAACAGATGAGCAAAATGTGTGTAACTACAAAATGGTTGCTGCTTCATTTCCACCCTCTGAACCTCCCATAAGAATCTCTTTTGCGGCCTGCCAGACGTTGGGCGACATTTAACGCCAGTGGTCTTGATCCGGCATCTAGAAGGGTTCAGCAATCTGGAGAAAGGGCTGTGCATAGATTAAATAAGAGTCCAGAGACAAAACATAATTTTGAAAGGCATATTCGGGGGGCAGAGGAGCTTGGCTGAAGAAATCAAGTTCTCCTTGTCTCAGGAACCCTTGCTTTTTATTAACACAAATTGTCCTAAGGCAAGGTGTAGATATACACTTCAAAGGGTAGGGTTTTGTACAGAAGCAATGTCAGATTGGGGAATTGCCTTCGGCTGTTCAGGTGTTTGGCCAACAGGAGGCAATAACATGTATATTAAGATGCCCTGAGCTGTCTTGCAGCAAACAATCAATTTAATGCACCCTTTTCAGGTTTGGGGAAATGCCTTTAGCCATTCCCAACAGGTGATAACATATGTGACTCAGCCCTTGTTGAGTCCCCAAGTTTCATCAACCTTTTAATGAAACTCTTGCAATTACAACATGCTGGAATTGGCTTCCGGCAGTGGCCCACCTCAACAAGAAACATGCAGAAAAGAGAATTTTGGGAAATGCAGTTCACCTTAACCAGTTGACAAATGACAAAGTCACCAGAGATACATAACATGAATCTAATCATGAGAAATATCAGAATAATAGAAATTGAGGAACAGTCCATAATATAACTGTAATTTTTAAAAAATTTTCAAGATCATGAAAGTTAAGGAAAGACTGAAGAATTATTCCAAACTAAAAAGTCATTACAATTTAACAAAATGCATATATGTCCTGAGTTTCTTTGCTCTGATGAACAATTGACACAACTTGAGTAGGGTCCAAGGATTCGATGGTAATAATGTATCAGTGTTAATCTCCTGAAACTGATGATTGTCTTGTGATTATGGAGGAGGATGTCCTTGTTTATCAGTCTTCTGCACCAGCACGGCCAAGGGTGAACCTGAAGAGGGGCGGTGAAGGATTGAAGAAAAGACATATAAGAAAATACAGCTGGGGTTCAGTGGATCTCCCATGCCTGGATGAGGACACAAAAGACCCAGCCTGCAAGCCGATGCTTTATTTTATAGTCTGATTAAAACAAGGGTAGATTAACATGTATACATACGTTCTTGTTTTGGCAACACTTGCTGCACCTCCCACAGCCTATTAGCTACCTAGGAAGAAATTAGGGAGGGCTACAAGGTCAGGCTTAATTATGCTAGGAGAGCTCTGCCCTCCATGCTGGGACTTGTTTGTGGCCCTGCCACAGGTCAGCCTGAGGCTTGACCCTAGAGCTGCTCCCTACATCTCCCCCCCTTTTTTGTTTTTAAGCTACTACAATAAAAGTAAACTTGAACATAACTCTGGCTATTGAAACAATAACAAAACAATGCTAAAGCAACACAGCAATAAAAGAGAAATCAAACTACAGACATGTTTAACATTTTTTGGCTACAAAATGAAAGTTTCTTTTTGCTCCTTATGTATATTTACTCAGAGTCCTTGGACTTGGTTGTGCAAGACTTTGCAGAAGACTGGCAGCTAACCAATGCTAGCATAGCCAGAAACATGGTTGAGGAAGTAGCTTTCACTTCTTGCTTTTCTACCATCTGCTGGGCTTCATTTGTTAGCTTCTTCAACTGACCCCATGTTGGCACCTTGGCCCCTTGCATAGCCTTTGTTTTCTTCTTCTTCCACATTGCTGTCATCAGGGCAACTCTCAGTCTTTTGAACGGTGGAACAAGGAGTTTCTCTGGGTCCATTGTGGTGACGATTGTAATGCTCTGGCACCAAAATTGGCTGTGCTGCTCCTTCTGGAAAGATACAAGCACAACCTCTGCCCCACATCATTACTGGATCTGGTCCAAATCATTGTCCAGTTTGTGCATCCTTCCACTGGGCTAACCCAGCGGAGGCTATTGTACTGGAGGCCTGATGCTTTTTGGCTGCTGTACAACCCTCTGCATCCCAATTCAAAAAATTTAAAGTATAAAGAGCATGACTGAGTTTGTTTTGAGGTGACACATAACATCCATCTCCCACTTTTTTGTTTTAGTAATTGCATTTTAAGAGTACAATTGGATCTTTTCACTATAACTTGACCTCGAGGGTTGTAGGGATACCAGTTTTATGACAGATTTGATCTTGCTGACAAAAGTGCTGAAAAGAACTAGCATATGCGGGTCCATTGTCTGTTTTTAGCCCTAAGGGAGGTCCTAGTACTGCAAAGGCAGCTAAGCAATAATTCATTACATGCTTGGCACTTTCCCCTGTTTGGGGAGTCGCAAAGATAAAGCGGGAGCAGGTATCTACATTAACATCTACCCATCTATGCTTACCAAACTCCGGGACATGGCTGACATCCATTTGCCAGATTTGATTAGGTTTAAGACCCCTAGGATTAACCCCTAAAGATTGTACAGGACCATGAATTACACACAGAGGGCACTGCTTAAAAATTAGACAAGCTCGCTCCTGAGAAATATGAAATTGTTTCCACAAGGCAGCAGCATTTTGATGATGCAATGCGTGGGAGGACTGGGTAAGAGAAAATGGGGTAGCCTCTTGTAGTACAGCAAGGAGGTGATCAATAGCATCATTACCTATAGCTAACGGACCAAGGATACCTGGATGAGATCGGATATGACCAATAAAGCAGGGAAATTGTCATTCTCTAATAACCTTTTGAAGGCTGAAAAATAAATGAAAAAGTTCATCTGAATTAGTGTGCCCTATAGTAGCTGTTTCAATAATTTTGGCCATACTTACCACATAAGCACTATCACTATATAGGTTGACTAGAGGCCCGGTGCACAAAATTCGTGCACGGGGGGGGGGGGGGGAGGTGTCCCTCAGCCCAGCCTGCACCTTCTCCAACGTGGGACCCCTTGAGAGATGTCCAACATCTGGGATCGGGCCTAAACGGGCGGTCGGACATCCCTCTCACAATCCAGGACTGCTGGCTTCCTACTGCTACCCTGCCTCTGCCTGATTGCCCCTAACTGCTTCTGCCTACCAGCCTGATAACCCCCTAACCACTCCCTTGCCAGCCTGATTGCCCCTAACTGCCCTCCTCTACTGGCCTGGTTGCCCCTAACTGCCCTCCCCTGCAGGCCTGGTCCCCCCCAACTGCCCTCCCCTGCAGGCCTGGTCACCCCTAACTGCCCTCCCCTGCAGGCCTGGTCACCCCACCCCTAACTGCCCTCCCCTGCAGGCCTGGTCGCCCCTAACTGCCCTCCCCTGCCAGTCTGGTCACCCCTAACTGCCCTCCGCTCCTGGCCTGGTCTCCCCCCAACTGCCCTCCCTACTGGCCTGCTCGCCCACAACTGCCCTTCCCTGTAGGCCTGGGTCACCCCAACTGCCCTCGCCTGCAGGCCTGGTCCCCCCAACTGCTCTCCCCTGCAGGCCTGTCCCCCAACTGCCCTCCCCTGCAGTCCTGGTGTTCCCCAACTGCCCTCCCCTGCTGACCTGGTCTCCCCCAACTGCCCTCCTCTGCTGGCCCAGTCACCCCTAACTGATCTCCCTGCTTGCCTGATCGCCCACAACTGCCCTCTCATGCAGGCCTGGTCCCCCCAACTACCTTCCCCTGTAGGCCTGGTCCCCCCCCCCCAACTGCCCTCCCTTGCTGGCCTGGTCTCCCCTAACTGCCCTCCTTTGCTGGCCTTGTCACCCCCCAACTGACCTCCTCTGCTGACCTGATCACCCCTAACTGCCCTCCCTGTGGCCGGATCACCCACAACTGCCCTCCCCTGCAGGCCTGGTCCCTCCCCAACTGCCTTCCCCTGCAGGCCTGGTCCCCCCAACTGCCCTCTCCTTCAGTCCTGGTGTTCCCCAACTCCCCTCCCCTGCTTACCTTGTCCCCCCCCAACTGCCCACCCCTGCAGGCCTGGGTCTCCCCCCAACTGCCCTCTCTTCCTAGCCTGGTCACCCCTAACTGCCCACAACTGCCCTCCCCTGCAGGCCATCTTATGGTGGCCATCTTGTGTCCACATGGGGGCAGCCATCTTTGACCACATGGGGGCGGCAATCTTATGTCTTGGAGTGACAGTCAATTTGCATATTACTCTTTTATTAGATAGGATGGGCTCTGTAGCAAAGTCTGTCAAGGCATAAACAAGAGCTTGTATTTCTACCTGTTGTGCTGAAATATAAGGGGTTTGAAGGACTTTTGCTCCCCTGCTGCAGTAGTTTCCAGCCTTTCCAGAACTGGATCCATCTGTAAAAATGGTTAGTGCCTGAGGTATAGGTTGTGACTTCACTAGCTTTGGGAAGGTAAAGGTAGTAACTGAGAGAAAATGTAAGACTTTATTTGCAGAATAATGGTTATCAACCTGTCCGGAGTAATTAGCAAGTGCAACTTACCAACTTGTTGATCGGTGTCAGAGCCAGTCTTGCTGTATAGCTGTAAATGGCACTACAATGAGGTCAGGGTCTTGGCCCACTAATTGGCCTGTTCAAAGGCGGGCTTGAGTTATTAGCTGGGAAACTGAATCATGGAAAGGATTTAATACCTTAGTTGGAGAATGAGCCAATATAGCCATTCAACAACTCCAGGAGCTTGCCAAATGACCCCAGTGGGTGTATGTGTCGTAGGGAAAATTAAAACCTGTAAAGGAAAGGAGTAATCAAATCTCGTAAGTTGTGCTGAACTTAAGGCATCCTCAACTTTATGTAAGGCTGTCTTGGCTTCCTCTGTCAAGCAGCGTGGGGATGACAGAGATGAATCTTCCCTAAGTATATGAAATAAAGGGCTTAAGTCAGCAGTGGTTAATTTTAAAGCAGGTCGAACTCATTTAATATCTCCTAATAATTTTTGGAAGTCATTTAATGTAAGTAAAGTGTCAGTCTGAATGTGAATTTTCTGAGATTTTATTGTTTTTCCCTCAATAATGCTGCCAAGATAAGAAAAAGGAAATGTCCTTTGAACCTTTTCAGGTGCTATGCATAATCCAGCACAATGCAGGGAATCCTGCAAATCTATATATATAGTATTTAGAAGCATTTCATTGTTATGAGCTAAGAGAATATCATCCATATAATGAATAATATAAGCCTTGGGATATTTTTTCCTTATAAGATGTATGGCTGTGGCCACAAAATCCTGACATAATGTGAGACTGACTATTGGCCATGCCTTGAGGCAATACTTTCCATTGATACCTTTTTATGGGCTTGTTAAATTTTATTACAGGAACACTAAATGCAAATCTTTTGCACTCCTCAGGATGAAGAGGAACAGTAAAAAAAAAAGCAGTCCTTAAGATCTAATACCAATAAATGATATTGCAGTGGGATACCTGTAGGCAATGGTAACCCTGACTGAAGGGGCCCCATAATCTCCATGGTTTTATTAATTGCTCTTAGGTCTTGCAATAGTCTCCATTTACCAGATTTTTTCTTTATTACAAATATGGGTGTGTTCCATGGACTGTGAGTGGGTTCAATATACCCTGCCTCAAGCTGTTCTCAAACCATCTCTTGTGCAGCTTTTAACTTCTCTCATAATAGGGGCCATTGATCAATCCAGACAGGAGTATCTGCAAGCCAGGTAATTTTAGCTGCTGTATGCTGGGTGGAAGAGACAATCAAGGCCCCTTTGAAAATTCTGGTAACCTAATCCGTGCCTCCCCTTTTGAGTGGACATCAGGATAGATGAACATCTCCCTTGCTGATTCTTTCCTAGTCCCTTTAGGGGGTAAAATCCTTGATTAAGCATTTGAGAAGTAATAATGGAACTGGGACTTATTATTAAAACCCCCATCGGCTCTAGCATCTCTCGACCCCATAGGTTAACAGGTAAATGTTGCAATACATAAGGTTGAAAATAGCCTGTATTTCCATCAGGATCTTCCCATCGAAGGAGTTGAGCACTCTGCAAGGGTTGAGTAACATGCCCTACTCCTTGCAATTCAGAAGCCGTGGGGTTTAAAGATCAGGCCTGAGGCCAATGTCTGAAAGCGATTACTGACACATCAGCTCCAGTATCTATAACCCCTTTAAAAGGCTTCCCATTAATCCTTAGTTCTAACCCAGGCCGGCCCTGATTAACTATTCTTGCCCAGTATACCGAATCGCTGGACCCAAAGACTGCTGCACCACAGGGCTGACTGGTTAAAGGCCACCCTTCTGGATAGTAGGGCAGAAGAATTTGTGCTATTTTTGTTTCTGGTAAGACCTGAATTATAGTATTAATTGTTTGTCCCATTACTTGAATTTCTCCAGTATAGTCCTGATCTATCACCCCAGGGAAAACTTGAAACGCTTTCAATGTCAAATTGCTACTCCCTAAAATTAATCCCATCATGCCGGGGGAAGGGGACCATACACTCCCGTAGCAATATTGGGAGGTGGGACTGAGGTCTAATTCTGCACTTCCTGGGGTGGCATGGTAAAGGTTTCAAACGGTTGGATTTGGGACTGAGCCAGCTGAAAAGGCTGCAGTGGAGTCAAAGATAAGGCCCCTACTGTTTGCTGGGGCTGGGGCTGGGGCTGGCCCTGCTTGAAGTTTTCCTGCTTAGAGGGCATTGGTTTATTTATTTATTTTTTGAGGGCATTGGTTTATTATCAACATCAGTCTTGGAGCTTGGATCGGCATTCATTTACCCAATGCTTTCCTCTCCTGCATCTTGGACATAGCCCAGGCTGCTTGTTTCCACTCCCTATTGCCTTTTGACTTCCATTTCTATCATTACAGTCATTAGCAAAATGCCCTAGTTTACCACAGTTAAAACATCCCCCTTTCTTTTTCTGCTGACCAGCAAACAACATTTCTTTTAATGCAGCAGCTAATACTGCTCCTTGAACGTAGGCTGGTCTAATGTCAGCACAAATACGAATAAAATAATGTACAGTACCATTCTTCCTGTAGGAATGTAAAGTCTCTTGACATACTCCATTTGCATTTTTAAATTTTTTTTATTTTATTTATTATTAATTTTTTTGATTAAGGTATTATATATGTGTCCATATCCCCCCATTGCCGCCCACCCCACTCCCGTACATGCCCTCACCCCCTTGCTGTCTCTGTCCATTGGTTATGCTTATATGCGTGCTACAGTTAATTGTTTCACGAGTATCATTCCAGCCTCAGGGTCAGCCACAACCCTGCCTACGGCTTAGAACAAGCGAGCCACAAAATCCTGATATGGCTCCTCTGAGCCTTGCCTAATTTTACTTATGTCTAGAGATTTTTCCCTTTTTGTTGGCAGTTGCCTCCAGGCTTTGGTGGCACAGATATTTATCTGCTGATAAGCTTGCATGGGGTATACTAACTGATCCTGCAAAGCCCCATGAGGTCTGGTGTCCATGAGCATATTAATTGTAATGGGTACCCCATGAGCTTGGTTTCTGTTAGCCTGCTCTGCCCAATTAGATTTCCATAATAAGTAATCTCCAGGTGAGAGACAAGCCTTTGCGACAGTATTCCAAACACTAGGAGCCATAGCTTCCTCTGATATTGTATCGAGTAACCCTAGCACAAAAGGGGAAGTTGGTCCATACATATAACAAGAAGTTTTCAACTCCTTCAAAGTTTTAAAAGGTATAGACTGATGGCCACAGAGCATCTGACCTGGATTCTGAGGATCAGGCTGCTCAAATATAGGGTATAGACTGAACCCTGAAGTATCTTCCCCAGCCTGCCTGGCCTCATGCAGAGTCCGCACCATATTTGTTTCTGCTTGTTTGGGGGTAAAAGGAGAAGCTTATGAGCAACAGTAAACTCCCTGAATGCTTGCATCTGACCCCCACCATCCCATTCCCGCCGGCTCTGTTCCCTTGCTGCCTCCTCCTCTGATTCTCGTTCATTTTGGGGAGGAAACACATTGTTCGGAGGGCTCTCCCCTACAGGAGCTGTAGCTCCAGGGACTAGAAGAGGCAGCGGAGGCACCGATGGTACAGGTGGAGTCAGAAGCCTCTGATAGCTTTCCACTCTTAGTTCCCCTGCCACATTCATCCATTCCTTTTCCGGAGTGGGCTCTAGGTAGTCCTGAATCAGGCAGGGACCACAGACTGAAAGTAGAGGTAGGAATTCCCTCTGGGCCTTCAGCTATATAATGATCTCTAAGCTGCTTTCCTACCTCCTCCCATGTCTCTACATTTACCTTTCCTTCCTCGGGAAACCATGGGCAAGTTTTATTTACAAAATCCAACAAATCAAGGAGCTGTTGATGTCTAACAGAACAACCCCTTGCTTGGAGCATAGCTTTAAGCATAGATACATATAAATTCTTTTCCTGTGACCCTGAATTTCCCATTTTTTACACCTAGCTATTACTAAACCGTGTAAACTGCACTCCTTACCTTACTTTTTGCTTCCTACACATGCTTCACTGGAGCATCCTTTCACCTTGCAACTGTAGTTCCCCCATACTCAGGCCCCATGTTGGACACCACATGTGCCACGCCAGCATGGCCAAGGGTGAACCTGAGGAGGAGCAGTGAAGGATTGAAGAAAAGACAGATAAGAAAATACAGCTGGGGCTCGGTGGATCTCCCATGCCTGGATGAGGACACAAAAGACCCAGCCTGCAAGCCGATGCTTTATTTTATAGTCTGATTAAAACAAGGGTAGATTAACATGTAGACAAATGTTCTTGTTTTGGCAACACTTGCTGCACCTCCCACAGCCTATTAGCTACTTAGGAAGGAATTAGGGAGGGCTACAAGGTCAGGCTTAATTATGCTAGGAGAGCTCTGCTCTCCATGCTGGGACTTGACCCTAGAGCGGCTCCTGACAAATCAGAAGTACACGCCTAAGTATCTGTGTAAATAGTATTCTGAGGTAGAGGAGAAGCAGGTTGGCAACTTACTCTATAAAGATTCCAAGAAAAAAAGTTGTATTTGCCACTTTTCTATAAGATTTCTGTACACTTTTGGTTAAAAATTTTTTAAATTCATAAAAATATGCATTGATAAGAGGAGCACCTGTAACCTTGACAAGCTCTGTATTGGCCATACTCTGAAGTCCAGAGATGATGATGGGGGATACTGCAGTGAAATTTCATTCCCTGATCTCAAAGGGTGGGGCCTAATTGGATCACCAAGTTATAAATATCAGGTGACAGCCTAATCACAAAATAGGAATAATTAGCACAATAACACACAGGAACTGAATGGTAATCTGAGGTTTTGATCCTCAAGGATCTGTGATAATGGTTAATTTATCATAGGATTCCTAGAAATGAAATACACTGAGTGGCCAGATTATTATGATCTCTGAACGCATAATAATCTGGCCACTCAGAGTGTGTGTGTGTGTGTGTGTGTATGTGTGTGTGTCTGTATATATATATATATATATATATATATATATATATATATATATATATATTAGAGGCCCGGAGAATGAATTTGTGCATGGGTGGGGTCCGGCCAGCCTGGCCAGGAGGAGGGGACATGGGCAGTTGGCCAGCCTGCCTGCTGGTCGAACTCCTGGTTGAGGGGACAATTTGCATATTCGCCTTTTATTATATAGGATATACACTGAGTGGCCAGATTATTATGAGTTCAGAGATCATAATAATCTGGCCACTCAGTGTATATGGTTAGTCTACTAAAGTTCCTTTTGACATATATAAGAGTAAAAATTACAGGTCTGTTGGGAAGAAACCTAAATTCCTTTGGTCACCATAAAGAAAACTCATGGCTTCTTTGCCAGTTCACAATCATAAGCCAGATCACAGACACAGAGTCCCCTGATCAAGGAAGAATCCTGCAATGCAGCTACACATGTGTATCATGAATCTTCCTCCAAGTGTCTTGTGGTAATTTATCAGGGTAATTGTGCTGGAGAACAAGAAATAAGCAAACCTTCTGGAGATTGTTAGATACTGGCTGTGAAGGTATGGTTTTCCTAAACAACCAAAATAACTACTATTATCCACTGATAATAAGGAATCTGTGGACTTTAGATGCTTTGGAGTCTGGGATTGAATATGTTTTATGGTGGGACTAAGGATGCAGCCTATGGTTATTTCTGAAGACTCAGAATATATAGCGGTAATAGATATATTTATTCACTGGCAGAACACCCAAATTGTTTCCCTGACCCATGGAGTGAGAATTATTACATGATGAAAATCCAAGTGGAGAGCCCCTGGAACTTCCCCCACACTTACCATGATAATTAAACCAAAATCAATATTGTGTCCCTGGAGGAACTGCAGAGATCAATGCCATATCAAAAATTGAAAAATGCTATAAAGGCAATTTCTACCAGATCCTCATTTAACACACTTGTTTGGCCATTGTAAGTCAGATGGTTTGTGAAAAATTATAACAAATTTAATCAAGTGAGGTCAATTGCAGCTGAGGGTCCATATGTGACATCTCTATTGTTATGCAGTTATTGACCTGAAAAATGCATTCTTTATTATTTCTATCAATAAACAAAATCAGAAACAGTTTACATTTACAGGGCAGGGACAACAGAATAGCAGTATACCTTTATTGTTTCCCCAGAGCTATGTTAACTTTTCTGCTCACTGTCATACATAATCCAAAGGATACTTGATTGTCTTTATATCTCAAAGAACATCACACTGGTTCATTACATTTATGATATTATGCTAAGTGAACCTAGTGAATAGGAAATAGCAAATAAATAAATACCTTAGCAAAACACACTATGTCAAAGGAGAGGGGATGAAACTTGGAGAAGTCCAAGGGCCTGCCAGATTGTTGAAGTTTCTAAGGGTCCAGTAGTATGGGGGACATATCTGAATATTCTTTTTTTAAAAAAGAAATATTTTATTGATTTTTTTTTTACAGAGAGGAAGGGAGAGGGATAAAGAGTTAGAAACATCAATGAGAGAGAAACATCAATCAGCTGCCTCCTACACACCCCCTACTGGGGATGTGCCTGCAACCAAGGTACATGCCCTTGCCAGAATCAAACCTGGGACCCTTCATTCCACAGGCCAATGCCCTATACACTGATACACCGGTTAGGGCTGAATATTCTTTTTTTTTATTTCTTTATTGATTAAGGTGTCACATATTTGTCCTCATCTCCCCATTCCCATCCCACACCCCTCCCCACGGATGCCCCCACCCCCTGTTGTCCTTAACCATTGGTTAGGCTCGTATGCATGCACACAAGTCCTTTGGTTGATCTCTCCCCCCTACTCCCACCTTCCCCTACCCTCCCTCTGAGGCCCGACAGTCCGATCGATGCCTCCTTGTTTCTGGGTCTGTTCTTGTTCATCAGTCTATGTTGTTCATCATTTTCTCTAGATGAGTGAGATCATGTGTTACTAGAAATATACTTATAAGAACCGAATGTGAGATGAGCAATAATAGTTATGCTGACAGGCAAATGAATCAGTCTGTAGTGAGTTTCTTTCTGGACCAACAGTTCTTTTGAGACCCAATATCAATGTCCACCAGTTCCTTATGTGTACATGTCGGCACTGACTTTTCAGCTCTGGATGGTGGACAAATGGTGGTAATGCAGGTCCGACTCCCTCTGGTTTGGTCTCGCCTGGACCCAGGGGCACAGCTTCACCCGGACTCAGGGGCGCGTGGCCTCACCTGGACCCAGGTGTGCGCGGCCTCACCCGGACCCGGGACCCAGCCTCACCTGGATTCAGGGGCGCACGGCCTCACCCGGACCTGAGATCCAGCTTCACCTGGTCCCAGGGGCGCGTGGCCTCACCCGGACCCAGGGGTGCATGGCCTCTCCCGGACCCAGGGGCGCGGTCTCACCCAGACCCGGGACCCAGCCTCACCCGGATCCAGGGGTGCACGGCCTCACCTGGACCCGGGATCCAGCTTTACCCGGACCCAGGGGTGCGCGGCCTTGCCCAGACCGAGGGGCGCGTGGCCTCACCCGGACCCGGGACCCAGCCTCACCCAGATCGAGGGGCACACGGCCTCACCCGGACCCGGGAAGGCTGAATATTCTTTATAAAAGAGGATATAAGCCCCTGCACTTGCATCATTACCATGAAGAAAGGGGCACAATGATTGGTGAGCCTCTTTGGATTTTGAAGGCAATATTTATCATACTGTATTTTGATATACTGTTCTGTCCCATTTATCAGGAACCTTATAAAGCTACACTTTTTAGTGAATCTCAGAGCAGGAAACAGCTTTGGAGCAGGTCCTAAATGCAGTGGAAGCTGATTTGCCACTTGGGTCTTATGACCCAGCAGACCCAATGCTATTCAAAATGTCATGTTTGTAGCAGGCAGAGAAAGAGTATGAAACCTCTGACAAGCCCCAATAGAAAATCACTGTTAACATCATTATGGATTATGAGTAAGACCATGCTCTCCTCTTTTGATAAGTCTCCACTTGAAAACTAGCTACTGGTTTACAACTGGGCCCTGATAGATTGGACACAAAATGGCTATACAGTCCAAACCTGTCTTCATGAACTGAGTGCTATTGGATCCACCAAACAATAAAATTTCTCAGAAAGAGCAGCATTCTGTTAAAGGTGGAGGTGAAGGAATTCCACATTTAGAATAACATGTGAGGGGCATTGTGTATCTACTCCAAAGTAAAACAATCATAACTGATGAAATCATTTAAAAAACCAATTATTTAAAGTCCCTGGAAATTGCCATAGGGCAAACAGCAAATGCAGAAACATTTCTTCAAGAAAATCTACTAAAACTCAATTAGATCAGCAAGAATATGTGGCAGTTTGCCAAGACCAATTCCCTCCCTCCCCACCTCCCAGATTGGTTTAATGAAGTTTGTGGACAAAAAGAGAGGAGAATGTGGACAAAAAGAAAGGTTTCTCTCACCCCTCAGCTCCAAATCAAAGGTTACCATATTTCATTGGGAGAGGCAAGCCACCAGCACTTCTCATATCCTCTTATTCCAAGTTGAAGAAGCTACGTTTCTGTTGAATATGGCCAAGAAGTTGGGGCACTGCTCCTTCACCCCACTCCCAATCATAGGGCAGAGGCTGTGCACTTGGTATGGCAGACCAGAATACTGTGGCACCAATTGCCCTTGCTCCAGCTCACTCTAAACAACATAAACTGATGAGTAAAAATAGAACCAGAGTCATAGAAGCATCGAACAGACTGTCCAACCTATGAGGGAAGGCAGGGGGTGAGGGGGTAAGAGATCAACCAAAGAACTCATATGCAAGCATATTAGCATAACCAATGGACACAGACTGGGGGTGGGGGGTCGAGGGCATGTGCTGGGGGGTGGGGGCGGCCAGGAAGAGGTCGGCGGGGGGGGGGGGGGAGAGACTTATGTAATACTTTAGACAACAAAGAATTTTTTAAAAAGTAAAGGCTCAGTCAGAGAAAGATAAATATCACTCATTTGTGGAATATAATGAACAACATAAACTAATGAAAAAATAGAACCATAGTCATAGAAGCACTGAACAGACTGTCCAACCTATGAGGGAAGGTGGGGGAGGTGGAGTGAGGGGGTAAGAGATCGACCAAAGGACTTGTATGCATGCATAACCAATGAACACAGACGGGCCAAGGGTGAGGGCATGTGCTGGGGGTGGGAGTGGCCAGGGAGTGGTCAATGGGGGAAAAAGGAGACTTATGTAATACTTAAAACAATAAAGAATTTAAATTTTAAAAAAAGTAAAGGCCCCATGATAGGAGAAGCAAGAGGAGAAGACCAGAGGCTGCTGCATCCAAAACGTGCCCAAAGTATGGCTCAGAGATTTTCCTCAAGGGAGAGGCATTACATAATAACAGAGAGCTCCCAAGTTCTCTTCATAGGAACTGACTGAATTTGAAACCATATGTGGGGAAGTTCAAAACTAAGGGTGTTCTTTGAAACAATGCACATTTTGGTAGTAAGCAATTAAGAAGAGTAACTCCAAAAGAGCAACAGGTAAACTGTAGGCCAAAAAACTTATCAGAAAGAACCAGAAAAATAGAAAGCTAATACTAACCCTATAGGGATCAAAACAAACCTAAACATGTGCCTCAAAAAATACCTCTACAAAATGGCCCAAATTTAATTGGGTCAAACTGGAACAATTAAAGCCCCAGGGCATTGTCTAAAATAATAGAGCAATCAGCCAGAAATCATTGGAGCCTAACAGCTGAGTGTAATACCAACAGAGGTAGACAACTTAACAGAGAAAACAGGGAGAGATATATTCAAAGACAACCCTGCTGAAATATATGCTCAAGTCTGCACTTTCTGAGGAGTAACATGAAAGGCTTCACACTGCATGGAAAATACACTTCACTAAAATAGTGTAGTCAAGTATATGAACAGATAAACATCAACAAACAAACAAACAAAACAAGCCATAAGTATAGGACAGAATAATCAGTATCTAGACATACTACAATATTTTACCCAAAATGTCCAGTTTTCAACAAAAATTTATCAGACATGCATAAAAACAGGAAGGAGTGACCCATATACAAGAAAAATGTAGGCAAAAGAGAGTGCCTGAAAGAGTGATCAAATGTTGGATTTAACAGGAAAAAAAACTTCAAATTAGCTATCATAAATATATTTAAATAAATTAAAAGTAAATCATGCTTAAAGAAATGAAGTTGTGATGATGACATTGCATCAAATAGAGAATATCACTAAATATACAAAATTATACAAAAACAACCAAATAGAAATTTTGAAGTTGAAAGTACAATATTCTAAATGGAAAAAAAAATCACTAGAGGGGTTCAACAGTAGGTTTGTACTGGAAGAAGAAAGAATGAGCAAACGTGAAGATTAGTTGATAGTAATTATAGTAATCTGAAGAATAGAGCAAAATATACTGAGTCTAAGACAAATGTGGGATACCACTAAACCAACACACACACAAAATGGGAATGCTGGGAGGATATGAGAAAAAAAAGCAGAAAAAGAAATAATGACTGAGACCTTCCAAATTTAATGAAAACATTGATATACATATCCAAGACTCTGGGAACTCCAATAGAACAAATGCAAAAAAAAAATCAAAACAAAATACTCTACACTCAAATGCATGTAGTAAAAATGCTGAAATAAAGAGAGAGAGAGAGAGAGAGAGAGAGAGAGAGAGAGAGAGAGAGAGAAATATTGAAAGCTGCAAAAGAAAAACAATTCATCACGTAGGAGGAAAGCCCAATAAAATTAAAAGCTGACTTCTGATACCAAAGAATGAAGGCCAAAAGGCTGTGGGATAACATTTCCAAGTGCTGAATGAAAAAAAAAAATCCTCCAGAAAGAACCAAGATGGTGGCATAGGTAAACACCTGCACTTGCTGCCTCTTACAACCACATCAAAACTACAACTAAAAGACAAAACAAATATCATCCAGAACCACAAGAAAGCTGGGGGGTGTGGGAAGAATTTGAACAAAAATCTTACACTTATGGACGAGGTCAGTGGGGGTGGTAATGGCATGGGGTGGGGTGGAAACTGGGTGGAGGGGAGCTATGGGAGGAAAAAAGAGGAACATCTGTAATAATTTGAACAATAAAGACTTATTAAAAAACAAAAATCCTCCAATCAAGAATCATATATCTCAGCAAAACTATCTTTCAAATGATGGTGAAATAAAGACATTCCAAGATAATTTTTTTAAAATTTTTTTAATTTTTTATTGAGGTATTATATGTGTACATATCTTACCATTACCCCCCCCACCCCACACCCACACTTGCCCTCACCCCCCAGAGTTTTGCGTCCATTGTTTATGCTTATATGCATGCATACAAGTCCTTCGTTTGATTTCTTATCTCCCCCCCCCTCTCCCTAACTTTCCCCCAGTAATTTGAAAGTCTGTTTGTTGCTTTACTGTCTCTGTATCTATCTTTTTGTTCATCAGTTTATAATGTTCTTTATTATCCATAAATGAGTGAGATCATGTGGTATTTTTCTTTCATTGACTGGCTTATTTCACTTAGTATAATATTCTCCAATTCCATCCAGGTTGCTGCAAATGATGAGAATTCCTTCTTTTTTATGGCAGCATAGTATTCCATTGTGTAGATGTACCACAGTTTTCTGATCCAGTCATCTGCTGACGGGCACCTAGGCTGTTTCCAAATCTTAGCTATTGTAAATTGTGCTGCTATGAACATAGGGGTGCATATATCCTTTCTGATTGGTGTTTCTAGTTTCTTCGGATATATTCCCAGGAGTGGGATTACTGGGTCAAATGGGAGTTCCATTTTCAGTTTTTTGAGGAAACTCCAAACTGTTCTCCACAGTGGCTGCACCAGTCTGCATTCCCACCAGCAGTGCACGAGGGTTCCTTTTTCTCCGCATCCTCGCCAACACTTGTCGTTTGTTGATTTGTTGATGATAGCCATTCTGACAGGTGTGAGATGGTACCTCATTGTTGTTTTGATTTGCATCTCTCGGATAATAAGTGACTTTGAGCATGTTTTCATGTGTCTCTTGGCCTTCCTTCTGTCTTCTTTTGAAAATATTCTGTTTAGGTGCGTTGCCCATTTTTTTATTGGATCATTTATCTTTCTTTTATTAAGTTGCATAAGCTGCCTGTAGATGTTGGAGATTAAACCTTTATCAGTGCTAGCACTTGCAAATATGTTCTCCCATGCAGTGGGCTTTCTTGTTGTTTTGTTGATGGTTTCTTTTGCTGTAAAAAAGCTTTTTATTTTGATGTAGTCCCATTTGTTAATTTTCTCTTTAGCTTCCATTGCCCTAGGGGCAGGGTCAGTGAAGAAGTTCTTTTGGCATATGTGTGAGATTTTGTTGCCTGTGGAATCCTCTAGTATTTTTATGGTTTCCCGTCTTATGTTTAAGTCCTGTATCCATTTTGAGTTTATTTTTGTGTATGGTGTAAGTTGGTGATCTAGTTTCATTTTTTTGCATGTGTGTGTCCAATTTTCCCAACACCATTTATTGAAGAGACTGTCTTGATTCCATTGTATGTTCATGCCTCCTTTGTCAAATATTAATTGAGCATAGTGGTTTGGGTCGATATCTGGATTCTCTATTCTGTTCCATTGATCTATATGTCTGTTCTTGTGCCAGTACCAGGCAGTTTTGAGAACAGTGGCTTTGTAATACAGCTTGAAATCTGGTATTGAGATCCCTCCTACTTTATTCTTCTTTCTCGGGATTGCTGCGGCTATTCGGGATCTTTTTTTATTCCAGATGAATTTTTGGAGAGTTCTTTCTAGGTCTGTGAAATATGCCGTTGGTATTTTAATGGGGAGTGCATTGAATCTGTAGATTGCTTTGGGTAGTATGGATATTTTAATGATGTTGATTCTACCAATCCATGAACATGGTATGTTCTTCCATCTGTTTTTGTCTTCCTCTATCTCTTTTTTCAGTGTCCTGTAGTTTTCCGCGTATAGGTCTTTTACCTCCTTAGTTAAGTTTATTCCTAGGTATCTTAATTTTTTTGGTGCGATGGTAAATGGGATTGCTTTTTTAGTCTCTCTTTCTGTAAGTTCACTATTGGTGTATAGAAATGCCATAGATTTCTTGGCGTTAATTTTGTATCCCGCTACATTGCCGAATTCATTTATTAAGTCTATTAGTTTTTTGATGGAATCTTTGGGGTTTTTTATGTACAATATCATGTCATCTGCAAATAAGGACAGCTTCACTTCTTCTTTTCCAATTTGGATGCCTCTTATTTCTTCTTCTTGCATAGTTGCGGTAGCTAATACTTCCAGTACTATGTCAAACAGGAGTGGTGAGAGTGGGCATCCCTGTCTTGTTCCTGTTCTTAGGGGAAATGGTTTTAGTTTTTGCCCATTGAGTATGATGTTTGCTGTGGGTTTATCATATATAGCTTTTATTATGTTGAGGTATGATCCTTCTATTCCCACCTTGTTGAGAGTTTTTATCAAGAAAGGGTGTTGGATTTTGTCAAATACTTTTTCTGCATCTATTGATATGACTATATGATTTTTATCTCTCAATTTGTTTATGTGATGTATCACATTTATTGATTTGCGGATATTGTACCATCCTTGCATTCCTGGGATAAATCCTACTTGGTCATGATGTATGATCTTTCTGATGTATTGCTCGAGCCGATTTGCTAGGATTTTGTTGAGGATTTTGGCATCTATGTTCATGAGGGATATTGGTCTGTAATTCTCTTTCATTGTGTTGTCTTTATCTGGTTTTGGTATTAGGGTGATGCTGGCTTCATAGAAGGAGCCTGGAAGTGTTCCTTCCTCTTGAATTTTTTGGAATAGTCTGAGGAGGATAGGTTTTAGTTCTTCCTTGAAAGTTTGGTAAAACTCTCCTGTGAAGCCGTCTGGCCCCGGGCTTTTGTTTGCCGGAAGCTTTTTGATGACTGCTTCAATTTCTTCCATAGTTACTGGCCTGTTGAGCTGTTTAGATTCTTCCTGATTGAGTTTTGGAAGGTTGTATTTGTCTAGGAATATGTCCATTTCCTCCAAGTTGTCCAGTTTGTTGGAATAGAGTTGTTCGTAGTATTTTGTAACAATCCTTTGTATTTCATCGGGGTCTGTTGTTATTTCACCTCTTTCATTTCTGATTTTGTTTATTTGGGTCCTCTCTCTTTGCTTCTTGGTGAGCCTGGCTAGAGGTTCATCAATCTTGTTTATCCTTTCAAAGAACCAGCTCTTGGTTTTGTTGATCTTTTGTATTGTTTCTTTGGTCTCTATGTCGTTTATCTCCGCTCTGATCTTTATTATTTCTTTCCTTCTGCTTACACTGGGCTTTTCTTGTTGCTCTCTCTCTAACTCTTTGAGTTGTTGGGTTAGGTAATTTATTACCATTGTTTCTTGTTTTTTGCAGTAGGCTTGTAGAGCTATGAACTTCCCTCTCAGGACTGCTTTCGCTGTGTCCCATAGATTTTGGATGGTTGTGTTTTCATTGTCATTTGTTGCCATGATGTTTTTTTATTTCTTCCTTGATGTCTTTGGTAACCCAGTCATGGTTTAATAGCATGCTGTTTAGTCTCCATGTGTTTGATTTCTTTGGGTTGTTTTTATTGTAGTTGATTTCCAGTTTTATGCCACTGTGATCCGAGAAGAAACTTGATATGATTTCCATCTTCTTGAATTTGGAGAGACTTTGCCTATGTCCTAACATATGGTCTATCTTTGAAAATGTCCCATGTGCACTTGAGAAGAATGTATATTCTGTGGCTTTGGGGTGAAATGTTCTGAAGATGTCGATTAATTCCATCTGGTCTAGTGAGTCATTTAGGATTGATGTTTCTTTGCTGATTTTTTGTTTAGAAGATTTGTCCAATGGTGATAGTGGGGTATTGAAGTCTCCTACTATAATTGCATTGCTGTCAATCTCTCCTTTGATATCTTCCAGGAGTTTTTTAATGTATCTTGGTGCTCCTGTGTTGGGTGCATATATGTTTACCAGAGTTATTTCTTCTTGTTGGATTTCTCCCTTTAGTATTATGAAGTGGCCTTCATTAACTCTTGTTATGTCCTTCACTTTGAGATCTAATTTGTCAGCTATAAGTATTGCTACCCCAGCTTTTTTTTCATTTCCATTCGCCTGGATAACCTTTTTCCATCCCTTTACTCTCAGTCTGTATGCGTCCTTTTTTTTGAGGTGGGTTTCCTGTAGACAGCAGATATATGGGTTTTGTTTTCTTATCCAATCTGTTACCCTATGTCTTTTGATTGGGGCATTCAATCCATTTACATTTAAAGTCATTATTGATAGGCACTTATTTGTCGCCATTTTTATTCTATACCCCTCTGTTCCTTCTTTGCTTCCTATTTCTTTTCTTTTTTTTTTTACAGCAGACCCTTTAGCATTTCTTTCATTGCTGGTTTGGTGGTGATAAACTCCCTTAGCCCTTTTTTGTCTGTGAAGCTCCTGATTTCACCTTCAATTTTAATTGATAGCCTTGCTGGGTACAGTATTCTTGGATTGAGACCCTTCCTTTGCATGACTTTGTATATTTCATTCCATTCCCTTCTGGCTTGATGAGTTTCTGTTGAGAAATCAGTTGCTAGTCTGATGGGGGTTCCTTTGTACGTAACTGTCTGTCTCTCTCTGGCCACTTTTAAGATTCTTACTTTGTCGTTGGTGTTTGCCAACTTAATTATAATGTGCCTTGGCGTCGGTATTTTGGGGTTCATTTTGCTTGGAACTCTGTGAGCTTCTTGGATTTGTGTGGGTTTTTTCTTCCCTATATCAGGGAAGTTTTCTGTTATTATTTCTTCTAACAGGTTTTCTATTCCTTGCTCCGTTTCCTTTCCTTCTGGTACCCCTATTATCCTTATGTTGTTTTGTTTTGTGTTGTCCCGAAGTTCCCTTAGGCTCTCCTCATGCTTTCTAATTTTTGTTTCTAGAAGCTGTTGTAATTGGGTATTTTTTTCCATCTTGTCTTCTAGCTCACTTATGCGGTCCTCTGCTTCTTCTAATCTACTCTTGATGCTTTCTATTGAGTTCTTTACAGCAGCGATGTCATTTTTCATTTCTTCTTGGTTCTTCTTCATTTCCTCTTGGTTCTTACTCATATTGTCGAATTTGTCTTCCATCCTTTTCAGCCACCTTATGACCATTTCTCTGAATTCTTTCTCTGATAGGTTGTTTGCCTCTAGTTCATTTACTTCCTTTTCTGGTGATGCCTGCTTCTCTTTCCTGTGGGGGCTATTTTTTTGTCTCCCCATGGTCTCTCTTCTCTGGATGTCTGGTTATATAGTTCTCTCTCTCCGGCGTTGATTTAAAGGTACAAAATACAACACAACCAGGCACAACACACAAGGCACTGAACAGAATTGTATTCATGATATTAATAACCTCCAATAAAGGTAACCACCAGAGAAAGACAAATTAGGGAATAGGAGTGGAAGAGGGAGAGTAAAAAGAAAGAACAAAAAAAAAGTGTGAATCTGAACTTGGGAGAAGAGCAGAAAAAAAAAGAAAAGAAAAATAAGTAAGAGAGACAAGAACAATACTAAGAGAGAAAAGGGGAACAAACTGTATATATGGGGAGTAGACTCCACTAGAACAACCACTAATCCCAGCAAATTCCAGCAACACGAGCCTGGAGATTAATACAAACTGCAACACCAACTAATATCAAGTGAGGCAAGGGAAAACAAAAGTAAAAAACAAACAAAAACAAAGCAAACAATAGAATCAACCAAACAAACAAAAAGAATAATCAAAACAGTCTCATAAAAAAGCATAAAAATTCAATCTAATCAACATTCAAGCAAACAACAACAAAAGGCCAGAGAGAAAAATAATTTTTTTAAGGTAGCATAGAGAGAGGTATGTATGGATTTGGAGCAGGGGGTTGGGAATTAGATATATAAGTAGGGTGAAATTTTAGCAGAGGGTAAACTGAAAAAGTAGGGAAAATCTAAAGCCAGAAAGAGTTAAGATAAGCATAAGACCAAAAGGGGAAAGGTTAGGAGGAGAGTAATGGCAAAATGTTAGCGTTGAGATAGGGTAAGGGAAAGATGCAAATAGAATGTAGGACACTAATCCCAAAATAAAAGAAAGAGAAAGTCTAATGACATTAAAAAAAAAGTAAAATAATAGTAATAATAATGCTGATTGAAAATAAAAATGTAATAATTAAAAAGGTGATAATCGAGTGAGGAAAAAGAAAAAAATTTTGTTTCTTAAGTAAAAGATGCAAAAAATGAAAATAAAAAATTAGAATAAAAAAATTGAAAAAAAAATTGAAAAAAGAATTAAAAATTAAAAAATAGGAAGACTAAAATGTGCAGTAGCGGCTGTCATTCACTTCCTCTATTATTCTTGTTGTTTCCCAGTCTGGGCGGTATTTCAGTTCAGCTTCGTTCCTCTGCTCCTCAGTGTTGTAGGCCAGTCCTGCTTTTTGAGCATGCCGTATCTTAATTTCTGGTATTTATTTTTTATTACACCAGAGACAATTAGCGTTTCAGCCCATGGGTGGCAGTGTTTCTGAATTGACTTCCGGGCCTTTCTAGCTTTTTTTTTTTTTCCCCCTCTATGGCACTCACTACCGGTTTCCAGCTCTGTTCCCAGGTTCCGAAAAAACAACTTCCCCTGCAGTCTTTCAGGGTTTTTCCACCTGGGTTTTCCTATACGTTGGGCTTAGTAATCAGAGTCGGAAAGAGCCCAAGTGCGCGGACAGTGGGTCTGTGCGCCAGACTAAGAAGCCTGCACTCCCTTGAAAATTCTTAGTCTGATCCTCCTCGTCAGATTAAAATGAGTTGCTTTTAAGAGGTCACTTCAGTTAGCAGCTCAGAGGACCCCCTTCCACATTCACGGATCACGGCAGCTCCAACTGCCGCCGATTTTTCTAGGCACAGACCTCCCGGTTCCCGCCGGTCCCAAGGCTCGCGCGCTTCCCTCCCACAGCGGGGATTAGAAACCACACCTTATTTCAGGCGAAATCTGACCTTTCCATGGTGCAGTGAAGAGTTCCTTTGAACCCGAATGTTTGCGCCGATAGGGGACCGGTGTTCTGGTGCTCGCAGCTGTTCAGTGTTTTGGGGATAGGCTCTTTGACTCACGGAAATCTGCCGGGAAGTCTGGATTCTTGTTGTTTGTTGGTCAGAAGCTGTGATAGCAGTTCTCTGTCCCCAGTGGCTGCAGGGCCCTGGTTTGTGTCAGAAGCCCGGATTCGAGTCTCAGGCAGCTCTGTTTCTCAAGATGGCGTGGTCTCCGCGTCCTCACCAGCCGCCGAGAAGTGTCCGTTTTGTGTGCGGGGCTCCGCCGTCTAGGACTGCCCGGTTAGGCAGCCCCTTGGAAGACCTGCAGAATCTAACTGACCCTAGCTCATACACACACACACACACCACACGTCTACACTCTCCTCTATGGGTTCCTCACTCACACTCTCTCTCTCCCTACCTTCCTGCCGGTCGCCATCTTTCTCCTCCTCTCCCATTCCAAGATAATTTGAACTGAGAGAATTTAGAGCTGTAGATGCAGCTTATAAGAAATATTAATGAGGTACTCTCCCTCCTGGGAACATGCCCTTACCTTTCCTATCCCACTCTTCTTCCCCTTAGGCACATTACCTTTACCTTTCTCTCTCCTAAGCTCTAAGGGCCCTTATTTCGCCTCTGTAACTTGTTTCCTGAACCCATTCCTTGTACAGCTCACTTCTTCTACCTCTATGACTTCCCAAATAAATTTTCTCTTATAGTTTGAGTCTTAGCTTTGAATTATTTCTTAGCCAGATCTCAAGTACTGAGGTCTGGTCTGACTCCACCAGTCTAACAACTGGTGCTATTTTTGTGCCACCAACAATATAACAAGTCAAATATCTATAATAATAAAAGTATAATATACTAATTAAATCAGACAGCTGAATGACCTTCTGGACGTCATTCCGGATGTCCTTCCAGACAAAGCCACTGCGGCGGGGTCCAAGGCAGAGGCGGTAAGGGGCGATGAGAGAGGCAGGCAGAGGCAGTTAGGGGTGATGAGGCAAGAAGGCAGAGGCAGTTAGGGGCGATGAGGCAGGCAGGCAGAGGCAGTTAGGGGTGATGAGGCAGGCAGGTGACAGGCAGAGTGGTTAGGGGTAATCAGGCAGACAGGTAGAGTGGTTAGGGGCGATCAGGCAGGCAGGCAGGTGAGCAGTTAGAGCCAGCAGGTCCCAGATTGCAAAAGGGATGTCCAACTGCCAGTTTAGGCCCGATCCTGTAGGGATTACTGTGGGATCAGGCCTAAATTGGCAGTTGGACATCCCCCGAGGGGTCCCAGATTGCAAAAGTGTGCAGGCCGGGCGAGGGACTCTCCCCCCCACCCCCACGCCCATGCATGAATTTCATGTACCAGGCCTCTAGTAAATATATAAATACATAATTGAGTTTTCCATAATCTACCCCACCTAGTCCCTCCCAGATATTAAATAAATAAATAAATAAATAAATAAATAAATAAATAAATAAATAAGAAATATTAAAGAAAGTTCATCAAGCTAAAAGCCAATAAAAACAGATGATAATTCAAAACCACTCAAAGAAAACATTACTGGTTAAGTTAATTATGCATTTTAAAAGACGGTATAATTGTTTATTTCTTCTCTTTTCTTTCTTATATTAAAAGAAATATATCAAACAATTATTATACAATGGACTTATATAAAAGAAATATATAAAACAATTACTATACAATTGTATTGTGTAGCCTATTACATACAGTAATATAATATATATGATAACAGCACAAAGAAGTGGGTGAGAGAAAAGTGGTACTAGAGTTAGGAAATGACAATAAACTGTAACTCAAATGTACAAGAATAAGTGAAGACAACCAGAAATAGTAAATAAGAAGGTTAATATCACAAATTCTACAAATACATGCTTGATCTCCTCTTTTCTCAGCTACTTTAATAGACATAAAATTATATAAAGTAATTATAATAATGTACTCTGAGTTGGTAACATATATACTGAGTGGCCAGATTATTTTTTTAAATTTTTTACATATGTGTCCTATTCCTCCATTACCTCCCACCCCCCACTAATGCCCCACCCACCTCTTGTCTGTGTCCATTGATTAGGCTCATATGCATGCACACAAGTCCCTTGATTGATCTCTCCCCCTTACTCCCACCGACCCCCACTTCCCTGAGGTTTGACGTTGTGATCGACGTTTCTCGGTCTCTGGATCTATTCTTGTTCATCAGTTTATGCCATTCATTATATTATACAAATGAGTGAGATCATGTGATATTTATCTTTCTCTGCCTGGCTTATTTCACTTAGCATAATGCTCTCCATCTCCATCCATGTTGTTGCAAATGGTAGGAACTCCTTTTTTACCGCAGCATAGTATTCCATTGTGTAGATGTACCAGGGGTTTTTAATCCACTCAACTGCTGAAGGGCACTTAGGCTGTTTCCAAATCTTAGCTATGGTGAATTGTGCTGCCATGAACGTAGGGGTGCATATATCCTTTCTGATTGGTGTTTCTAGTTTCTTGGGATATATTCCTAGAAGTGGGATAAATGGGTCAAATGGGAGTTTCATTTTTAACTTTTTCAGGAAACTCCATACTGTTCTCCACAGTGTCTGCACCAGTCTGCATTCCCACCAGCAGTGCACGAGGGTACCTTTTTCTCCACATCCTTGCCAACACTTGTCATTTGTTGATTTATTGATGATAGCCATTCTGCCAGGTGTAAGATGTTACCACATGGTTGTTTTGATTTGCATCTCTCTGATGATTAGTGACTTTGAGCAGGTTTTCATATGTCTCTTGGCCGTCCTTCTGTCTTCTTTCGAAAAGTGTCTATTTAGATCAGTTGCCCGTTTTTTGATTGGGTTGTTTATCTTCTTTTTGTTAAATTGTATGAGTTCTTTGTAAATGTTGGAGATTAAACCCTTATCATTGATATCATTGGCAAATATGTTCTCCCATGCAGTGGGATTTCTTGTTGTTTTATTGATGGTTTCCTTTGCTGTGCAAAAGCTTTTTATTTTGATGTAGTCCCATTTATTTATTTTCTCTTTAGCTTCCATTGCCCTAGGAGCAGTATCAGTGAAGAAGTTCCTTCAGCATATGTCTGAGATTTTGCTGCCTGTGGACTCCTCTAGTATTTTTATGGTTTCCCGTCTTATCTTTAAGTCCTTGATGCATTTTGAGTTTATTTTTGTGTATGGTGTAAGTTGGTGATCTAGTTTCATTTTTTTGCATGTATCTGTCCAATTTTCCCAACACCATTTGTTGAAGAGACTGTCTTTATTCCATTGTATGTTCATGCCTCCTTTGTCAAATATTAATTAAGCATAGTGGTTTGGGTCAATTTCTGGGTTCTCTATTCTATTCCATTGATCTATGTCTGTTCTTGTGCCAGTACCAGGCTGTTTTAAGAACAGTGGCTTTGTAATACAGCTTGATATCTGGTATTGAGATACCTCCTACTTTGTTCTTCTTTCTCAGGATTGCTGCAGCTATTCAGGGTCTTTTTTTATTCCAGATGAATTTTTGGAAAGTTCGTTCTAGGTCTGTGAAATATGCTATTGGTATTGTAATGGAGAGTGCATTGAATCTATAGACTGCTTTGAGTAGTATGGACATTTTGATGATGCTGATTCTACCAATCCATGAACATGGTATGTTCTTCCATCTGTTTATGTCTTCCTCTATCTCTTTCTGCAGTGTTGTGTAGTTTTCCAAGTATAGGTCTTTTACCTCCTTAGTTATGTTTATTCCTAGTATCTTAATTTTTTGGTGCAATGGTAAATGGGATTGCTTTTTTAGTCTCTCTTTCTGTAAGTTCATTATTGGTGTATAGAAATGCCATAGATTTCCTGGCGTTAATTTTGCATCCTGCTACATTGCTGAATTAATTTATTAAGTCTATTAATTTTTTGATGGAGTCTTTAGGGTTTTCTATGTACAGTATCATGTCATCTGCGAATAAGGACAGTTTTATTTCTTCTTTTCCAATTTGGATGCCTTTTATTTCTTCTTCTTGTCTGATCGCAATGGCTAGTACTTCCAGCACTATGTTGAACAGGAGTGGTGAGAGTGGGCATCCCTGTCTTGTTCCTGTTCTTAGGGGAAATGGTTTTAGTTTTTGCCCATTAAGTATGATGTTGGCTGTGGTTTGTCATATATGGCTTTTATTATGTTGAGGTATGATCCTTCTATTCCCACCTTGCTGAGAGTTTTTATCAAGAAAGGGTGTTGGATTTTGTCAAATGCTTTTTCTGCATCAATGGATATCTCTCAGTTTGTTTATGTGATGTATCACGTTTATTGATTTGTGAATATTGTACCATCCTTGCATCCCCAGGATAAATCCTTCTTGGACATGGTGTATGATCTTTCTGATGTACTGCTGGATTCGATTTGCTAGAATTTTGTTGAGGATTTTGGCATCTATGTTCATGAGAGATATTGGCGTATAATTCTCTTTCATTGTGTTATCTTTATCTGGTTTTTGTATTGCGGTGATGCTGGCTTCATAGAAGGACCTTGGAAGTGTTCCTTCCTCTTGAATTTTCTGGAATAGTCTGAGGAGGATAGGTTTTAGTTCTTCCTCGAATGTTTGGTAAAACTCCCCTGTGAAGCCATCTGGCTCCGGGCTTTTGTTTGCTGGAAGCTTTTTGATGATCACTTCAATTTCTTCCATAGTTTTCAGCCTATTGAGATTTTTAGAATCTTCCTGAGTGCGTTTTGGAAAATTGTATTTTTCTAGAAATGTGTCCATTTCCTCATGGTTGTTTAGTTTGTTAGAATAGAGTTGTTCATAGTATTTTTTAACAATCCTTTGTATTTATGTGGTGTCTGTTGTTATTTCACCTCTTTCATTTCTGATTTTGTTCATTTGGGTCCTCTATCTTTGGTTCTTGGTGAGCCTGGCTAGAGGTTCATCAATCTTGTTTATCCTTTAAAGAACCAGCTCTTGGTTTCATTGACCTTTTATATTGTTTTTTTGGTCTCTATGTCATTTATTTCTGCTCTGATCTTTATTATCTCCTTCCTTCTACTCCCTCTGGGTTTTTCTTGTAGCTCTCTTTCTAATTCTTTGAGTTGTTGAGTTAGATGCTTTATTACCATTTTTTCTTGTTTTTTGAGGTAGGCCTGTAGAGCTATAAACTTCCCTCTCAGGACTGCTTTCATTGTGTCCCATAGCATTTGCATTGTTGTGTTTTTATTGTCATTAGTCTCCAGGATATTTTTAATTTCTTCTTTGATCTCATTGATAACCCAAACATTGTTTAATAGCATGCTATTCAGCTTCCAAGTGTTTGAATTTTTTGGAATGTTTTTATTGTAGTTTATTTCTAATATTATGCCATTGTGGTCTGAGAAAATGCTTGATATGATTCCAATCTTTTGGAATTTGCGGAGACTTTGCTTGTGACCCAATATGTGGTCTATTTTTGAAAATGTCCCATGTTCACTTGAGAAGAACGCATATTCCGTGGCTTTGGGGTGAAATGCTCTGAAGATGTCAATTATGTCCATTTGATCTAGTGAGTCATTTAGAATTGCTGTTTCCTTGTTGATTTTTTGTCTTCAGGATTTATCCAGTGATGTCAGTGGTGTATTAAAGTCCCCTACTATGATTGTATTGTTGTCGATATCTCCCTTGATATCTTCCAGGAGTTTTTTTTTTTTAAATATATTTTATTGATTTTTTACAGAGAGGAAAGAGAGAGGGATAGAGAGTTAGAAACATCGATGAGAGAGAAACATCGATCAGCTGCCTCTTGCACACCCCCTACTGGGGATGTGCCCGCAACCAAGGTACATGCCCTTGACCGGAATCGAATCTGGGACCCTTGAGTCTGCAGGCCGACGCTCTATCCATTGAGCCAAACCGGTTCCGGCAGGAGTTTTTTTTTTTTATGTATTTGGGTGCTCCTGCATTGGGTGCATATATGTTTAGCAGAGTTATATCTTCTTGTTGCATTGCTCCCTTTAGTATTATGAAGTGGCCTTCCTTATCTCTTGTTATGGCCTTTACTTTGAGGTCTATTTTATCTTATATATGTATTGCAACCCCAGCTTTTTTCTCATTTCTATTTGCCTGAAAAATGTTTTTCCATCCCCTCACTCTCAGTCTGTGTGAATCCTTTGCTCTGAAGTGGGTCTCTTGTAGACAGAAAATATATGGGTCATGTTTTCTTATCCATTCAGCTATCCTATGTCTTTTGATTGGTGCATTTAATCCATTTACGTTTAATGTTATTATTGATAAGTACATGTTTGTTGTCATATTTTTCCTTAGCATTTGTGTTTCTTCTTGCCTTTCTCTTTCTTATGTTTACAGCAGTCCCTTTAGTATTTCTTGCATTGCTGGCTTGGTATTGATAAACTCTCTTAGCCCTTTTTTATCTGTGAAGCTCCTGATTCCACCTTCAATTTTGAATGATAGCCTTGCTGGGTATATTATTCTTGGATTCAGTCCCTTGCTTTGCATCACTTTGTATATTTCATTCCATTCCCTTCTGGCCTGGTGTGTTTCTGTTGAGAAATCAGTTGATATTCTAATAGGAGATCCCTTGTATGTTACTTTCTGTCTCTCTCTGGCAGCCTTTAAGATTCTTACTTTGTCGTTAGTGTTCGCCAATTTAATTATGATGTGTCTTGGTGTCGGTCTTTTGGGGTTCAACTTGTTTGGGACTCTATGTACTTCTTGGACTTGCATAGTTTTTTTCTTGCCAATATCAGGGAAGTTTTCTCTCATTATTTCCTCAAACAGGTTTTCTATTCCTTGCTTCTCTTCCTCTCTTTCTGGTATCCCTATTATGCGAATGTTGTTTCGTTTTGTGTTGTCCCAAAGCTCCCTTAGGCTCTTCTCTTATTCTTTAAGTCTTCTTTCCAGTTGCTGCTGTGTTTGTGTGTTTTTTCCTACCTTGTCTTCTAATTCGCTAATATGGTCCTCAGCCTCTTCTAATCTGCTGTTTAAGCCTTCCATTGTGTTCTTTATTGCAGCTATGTCGTTCTTCATCTCCTCTTGGTTTCTTTTCGTGTTGGTGACATTCTCATTCAGCTCCTTATAGGTCTCATTGAGTTGTGTGTATTTGTCATTGAGTTGTGTGTATTTGTCATCGGCCATTTAAACATCCTTATAACCATTACTCTGAATTCTTTCTCTGATAAGCTGCTAGCCTCAATTTCATTTAACTCCCTTTCTGGTGATTCCTCTTTTTCTTTCCTTTGGGGATTGCTTTTTTGTCTTCCCATGATTTCCTATAATATTTTAATTGTAGATCCAATTGCTTTGCTACCCAGGTTCTTTTGGGGATGGTGCTACTGGTGTAATCTCTCAGTTCTCCTGGGCTTGTTAATCTAGTATAGCTCCCTACTTCAGCTATTTGGGTTCTCTTGATGTAGGCCTGCGAGCTTGAGGGGCACAACTGCAGTGTCTAGAAGTCAGCAGCCATGGAGGGGAGTGTCCCAGTTTTTGCTGTCTTGCACCCTTAATTGAAATCATGCATGCCCAGCAGGGACTCACAGTGGCAACCAGGAACCATCTGTTGGGGTGATGGGGCTCACGGGGCCTGCTCTCTGGAAAGGCATGACTGTGGTGCCCAGAGTTCTGTAGTTGTGGGGTGGGCAGACTCAGCTTTTGCTGTTGTACCTGTGGTGGATAGGCGCTTACTCCCAGTGGCGGCTCACAGGAGCACCTGTGGTACATTTACCAGAGAGGCACACTGAAGCACTCTGAAGGGCCCTGGCAGTGTAACCACGTAATTGAGGTGCCTGTGGATGAGTGAATTCAAAATTTCTACTGCTGGTGGGGAGTTCACCCCTGTTTGTTCAAGATCGCTCCCAGGGAGAGCTCACAGTGGCTGCCACAAGCGCCCTGTGGGTAGATGGGCTCAGGGTGCCTGTCTGTTGGAACTTCGCATCTGTGGAGGTGCGTTTGCCGGCACAGAGCTCTGACTCACTCTGAGGGGTCCTGGCACTGAGGTTGAGCCACTGGGGTGAATGTGGGCAGTTATTCAGGAAGAGGGAATTCAGAATTTCTACTGCAGGGTAGCACATCCTTGTCTGTGCAGAATCACACCATGCAGAGTCTCACATCTGCTACCAGAGTGCACTGTAGATAGATGGGCTCAGGGGTCCTGTTCCTTTGTGGAGGTGCCTTTGCCTGCGCACAGCTTTGATGCACTTTGAGGGGTCCTGGCACTGAAGTTGCACAGCTGGGGTGTCCATGGGCTGTTATTCAGGAAGAGGGAGTTCAGAATTTCTACTGCAGGGCCGCGTGCCCTTGTCTGTACAAAATCACACCCGCGGGGGCTCCCAGTGGCTCCCAGGCGCTGCCTATGGAGTGGTGTGCCCTGGATGTCTGCGCACATTGGAAATGCACGAATGTTTTGTCCGGAGTTCTGCTGCTGGGGAGGGGGAGGTTGCACTTACTGCTGTGGGAGTGGTACACCTTTGGAGGTGTAGGTCCCAGGGTCCGCGGGTCTGCAGGTAGGGCAGCAGGATTTTGGCTGGAGTGGCTGCTGGGTCGCGGGGCAGTTCCAAGGCCCGTCTGGGTGGTGGTGCTGATGAGTTCCTGGAAAAGGCCGTTTTCCCCTTTAAGATGGCGTGGGCTCCGTGCCTGAGTCCCGCAGTCCAGCGGGGGAGTGCCCACAGCAGTGGTAGTCTCTACTTGTCAAAGAGAGCCTGTCTGTCAGCTCCTGCTGTTCCTGTGAGATTTAACTTCCCTTACTCACTCACACACACACCACACACATACACACACTCTCCATTCATACCCTCACTCACTCACTTCCTCTCCTTCACCTCTGTCTGCCAGCCACCATCCTGGAGGCTTCTTAAGAAAATGTGGCCAGATTATTATGATCTTTGAACGCATAATAATCTGGCCACTCAGTGTATATCCTATATAATAAAAGGCTAATATGCAAATTGTACCCTCAACCAGGAGTTTGACCAGCAGGCAGGCCGGCCAACCACCCATGTCCCCTACCCCTGGCCAGGATGGCCAGACTTCACCCATGCACGAATTCATGCATATACTGAGTGGCCATATTATTATGCGTTCAGAGATCATAATAATGTGGCCACTCAGTGTATATGTAATAATACAACAAGAATCACATAATAAAGAGGGAAGAGTAGATAGAGTTATATAGGGGTAACATTTCTATACTCACTTAAATTTTAGTAAAAGTTTGAAATAGATTCTGATCAGTTAAGATGTATATGATAACTTCTAGTGCAATCATGGAGAAAAATAACTCAAAGAATATAGAGAAAATTCATTAAAGGAATTAAAATGTTCCATTAGAAATATTCACATAATACAAAAGAAAGCAGTAAAAGCAAAATAGAAGAACAAAAAAGACAAGATTTGGAGAACACAAAATTGCAAATGGCAGATATAAATCCAACTATATCATTAATAACTTTATTTTTTTAATTGATTAAGGTGTCACATATTTGTCCTCATCCCCCCATTCCCATCCCACACCCCTCCCAATGGATGCCCCAACCCCCTGTTGAACTTAACCATTGGTTAGGCTCATATGCATGCACACAAGACCTTTGGTTGATCTCTCCCCCCTTCCCCCACCCTCCCCTATCCTCCCTCTGAGGCCCGATAGTCCGATCGATGCCTCCTTGTTTCTGGTTCTGTTCTTGTTCATCATTCTATGTTGTTCATCATTTCCCCTAGATGAGCGAAATCATGTGTCACTAGAGATATACTTATAAGAATTGAATGTGAGACAAGCAATAATAGTTATGCTGACAGGCAAATGAATCAGTCTGTAGTGAGTTTCTTTCTGGACCAACAGTTCTTTTGAGACCCAATATCAATGTCCACCAGTTCCTTATGAGTACATGTCGGCACTGACTTTTCAGCTCTGGATGCTGGACAAATGGTGGTAATGCAGGTCCGACTCCCTCTGGTTTCGTCTCGGCTGGACCCAGGGGCATGGCTTCACCCGGATCCAGGGGCCGACGGCCTCACCCGGACCCGGGACCCAGCTTCACCCGGATCCAGGGGCACACGGCCTCACCCAGACCCGGGATCCAGCTTCACCCGGACCCAGGGTTGCATAGCCTCACCTGGGCCCGGGACCCAGCTTCACCCAGATCCAGGGGCACACGGCCTCACCCAGACCCGGGATCTAGCTTCACCCGGACCCAGGGGCGCATGGCCTCACCCAGACCCAGGGTCGCGTGGCCACACCCGGATCCAGGGACCCACAGCCTCGCCCAGACCCGGGACCCAGCCTCACCCAGATCCAGGGGCACACGGCCTCACCCGGACCCGGGATCCAGCTTCACCCGGACCCAGGGGTGCGTGGCCTTACCCAGACCTAGGGGCGCGTGGCCTCACCCGAGACCGGGAACCAGGGGCACACGGCCTCGCCCGGACCCGGGATCTAGCTTCCCCTGGACCCAGGGGCACGTGGCCTCACCCAGACCCAGGGGCGCATGGCCTCTCCCAGACCCAGGGTCGCGTGGCCTCACCCGGATCCAGGGGCCCACGGCCTCGCCTGGACCCGGGACCCAGCCTCACCCGGATCCAGGGGCACACGGCCTCGCCCAGACCCAGGATTCAGCTTCACCTGGACCCAGGGGCGCATGGCCTCACCCGGACCCAGGGGAGCGTGGCCTCTCCCGGGCCTGGGACCCAGCCTCACCCGGATCCAGGGGAACACGGCCTCGCCCCGACCCGGGATCTAGCTTCCCCCAGACCCAGGGGCACGTGGCCTCAACCGGACCCAGGAGTGCGTGGCCTCTCCCAGACCCAGGGTCGCGTGGGCTCACCCGGATCCAGGGGCCCATGGCCTCACCCGGACCTGGGACCCAGGCTCACCGGGATCCAGGGGACCACGGCCTCACCCGGACCCGGGACCCAGGTTCACCCGGATCCAGGGGCCCACGGCCTCACCCGGACCCGGGACCCAGCCTCACCCGGATCCAGGGGCACACGGCCTCACCCAGACCCAGGATTCAGCTTCACCTGGACCCAGGGGCGCATGGCCTCACCCGGACCCAGGGGCGTGTGGCCTCTCCCGGGCCTGGGACCCAGCCTCACCCGGATCCAGGGGCACACGGCCTCGCCCGGACCCGGGATCTAGCTTCCCCTGGACCCAGGGGCACGTGGCCTCTCCCAGACCCAGGGTCGCGTGGCCTCACCCCGATCCAGGGGCCCACGGCCTCACCCGGACCTGGGACCCAGCCTCACCCGGATCCAGGGGCACACGGCCTCGCCCAGACCCAGGATTCAGTTTCACCTGGACCCAGGGGCGCGTCGCCTCACCCAGACCCAAGTGTGCGAGGCCTCACCCAGACCCGGGACACAGCCTCTCCCGGATCCAGGGGCATACGGCCTCACCCGGACCCGCGATACAGCTTCATCCGGACCCAGGGGCATGTGGCCTCACCCGGACCCAGGGGCGCGTGGCCTCTCCCAGACCCAGGGTCGCGTGGCCTCACCCAGGTCCAGGGTAGCATGGCCCCACCCGGACCCAGGTGCCAGCCTCACCCAGACCTAGAGGCGCATAGCCTCACCCGGACCCAGGGGGGTGGCCCCACCCGGACCCGGGACCCAGCCTCACCTGGACCCATGGGCATGCGGCCTTACCCGGATCCAGGGGCATGTGGCCTCACCCGGACCCGGGACCCAGCCTCACCCTGACTCAGTTCCCAGCCTCACCTGGACCCAGGGGCGCGCGGCTTCACCCGGATCCGGGATCCAGCGGGGTTTCGTCTTCTTGATCCCAATTCCTGTTGGTCAATTCCCTCTCAGCAATTCCTTCAGCCATTTTCTCAGAGCTCCAGGGCAGCCACCGCAGAACTCGTTGGGCGGCGGGCTTGGCGAAGCTCCGGTGTGCCCGGTGCGCGGCGGCAGGCTGGTCCAGGGTGGCTGCGTCGGCCCTTGGGTCTGCAGCGGGGGCTGGTCGCCAAGCATGCGCACATGGCCACTTCCGGGGCGTTGAGATTCTTGAAGGACTCGGAGGTCAGCAAGCGCGGAGTCTCCCACCCCATGTCTCCCAGGGGCTCGTCTGTCCGTGCTCGGCATCAAGTGGAGCCTTCCCCTCAGCCGTAGACTGCTGGGGGAACTGCGCCGAGCACGTTCCAGGCCGCCATTGTGTCGCCTGAGCCGTAGTTCTTAAAGTGTGGTCTTTGGGTCACCAGCATCAGCTTCATCCCGCGTACCCCTCTCTTTTATTCTAGTTGTAGAGCATCTGCTCAGTCAGCCCTCCGGTGGTTCTGGATGGTGTCTGCTCTGCTCTCCCGTCGTAGTCTCAAAATTGTTGTGGTAGGCAACAATCAGGCTTCTGCCCTACGCCTCCATCTTGGTCCTTCTTTGTATAGTTAAGTCTTGATTGTTGTTGGTGTCACTGGGAGGAATTGTCCTCCAGGCCAATTGGCTGTGCGGACCCTCTGTGTCTATAAAGGAAGAGTTGCTGTGCGGGAGACATGTTTATGGGCCGGGTCTTGGTGCAGCAAGGCTTTGGCGCTCACTGAGTCTGCCTCTTGAATGTGTCCCTTATGCGAGTGGTTGAAATCTGGTGTCATCTCACACCGACCACTAGATGCCCTCGTTTCTGGGTCTCCAATGGAGTGTAGGTCAGCTACTACTGCCTGAGGCCACTCATCAGGAATTACAGCATCCCTTATATTCGTGACCTGTTTCGGTGTCTTCCCCTTTTGGCTGCCTCCCTATCGCTCAGCTTCCCCAATCTCCCTAGGTGGTCGCTCTTCATACCCCACTTTGTGGGCTGAGTGCAAAGTCTTGGTGTTGTTAAGCCTTGATTGCTGTTGGTACACTGGGAGGATGTGACCTCCAGTCCAATTGGCTGTGAGGATCAGCTGTGTCTATGCCGGGAGACAGCCCCATTCAACTAGACTTGCAAAATTGTAAAAGCCTCTGTGCTCAGCATGGATGGGGCGGAGTTACAGGGCGGAGCCTACAGCCTTGGCTTCCTGTCAGCCCCGCCCTATGAGGTTCCTGTGTCTCAGTGTCCCTCTGTACTCCCAGCAAACACCTCTGAGAGAAAAGCGCCCTGGAGTTTCGCCTGCTGCCAAACAGTCTAGTCTCTCCCCCAATGAATCTGGATTCCCAGATTCTCGCCCGGAACTCGGTTTCCGTGTAGTCGGAACTGGGGCTCACCGCAGTCTGGCGCTTTTGTCTCCTTCCCACCAGGGCGATTCAGCGGCACGGTCAACAGACCATCCTCTGCGCACAATCCCGTGCGCGCCTCCGGTGCTCTGCCCTTCGCCGCTTCTCTGCATTTCTGCCTTACAGCCCAGTTTTCCCCAGTATGAGCCTGGCTTCCCCGGGTCTTTCCCAGAACTGGGGTTCAGTGCAGTTGGAACTGGGGTTCAGCAGGGTCCGGAGCTTTTGTCTCCTTCCCGCTAGGGCAATCCAGCGGCACAGGCAACAGTCCCTCCTCTGCGCACATTCCCGTGCGTGGCTCCGGCGCAACTCCTCTGTGCCTCTGCCCCACAGCCCAGACTCCCCCAGCATGAGCCCGGCTTCCCAGGGTTTCGCCCGGAACTGGGGTTCAGTGCAGTCGGAGCTGGGGTTCAGCACAATCTGGCGCTTTTATCTCCTTCCCGCCAGAGAACGCCAGCCAGGCCGTCAGCCGCCCCTTCCTCTCCGGCTCCGTCCTCCCCGCACGCGCGCGGGCTCGTGTCTCCGCCCGTGTCTCCATACCTCAGGCTTTTACGGCTTCTCTGATTTTCCTTGTGGTTTTCTCTTTCCTTCTAGTTGTGGGCATTTCAGTCAGCCAGCTTTCCTGTGGTTCTGGATGATGTCCGTTTTGACTTTTAGTTGTATTTTTGAAATTGTTGTGCCCGGTTGTAGGTTAGGTGTTTAACCTATGCCGCCATCTTGGTTTCTCTCTATCATTAATAACTTTAAATGTGAATATATCAAGCAATCTAATCCAAAGGCAGAGATTGTCAGACTGGATTAAAAAAAATAGGTCTAGTATAGAAGGCATACTTTAGATTCAAAGATAAAAATGGCCTGAAATAAAAGGGATTTTATTGCAAGCTCACATTGCAAAGCTGCCTTTCTACACTGTTTTTCTGCCATCTGAGCCAGCCATTATAAAGCAGTCCCTGGAATTCTGTTTCAACCAATAGGACTGAGGCTTTTCCCATCCAATCAGAGCAGTGAAGCTCTGACCAATCAGGAGTGTTTTTTTAACCAATCAAACTGCAAGGATTTGGAGTCCTCATTTGCATGAAGATGGACAAATCAGAGACCAGTGGTGGGAACTTCTGTTTATATAAGTTAATTCCCATCTGGCTCAGACAGCAGAGCACACTTTCCCTTTCTACCAAAGACTGAAAAATGCATCTGGCTGAAGACCAGTGCAGGGCATTGTGGAGAAGAGCTGTCTAGCTGGAGAAGGGCCTTATTCCAGGGCTGCCTTGCCCCAGGTCTGCCTCACAGCCATGCTGTTTCACAATTGAGCTGTTTGCACTGAGTAAAGTTTCCTTCTTTGCTACATTGCAAATTGGGGATTCCTGTTGGCGTTGAATTGGCACGACCTTCAGTTGACAGGGAGATGCATTTTTGTTGAGTAAAAGGAAAATAAAATTTTTTTTCTAATAAGGAAATATATAAAGGACATGAGGGGAAGGAGGTTGGTAAAGAAAAGAAAGTAATTTTGTCCTAAAGTAAAATGATTGTATCAAAATAAAAAGGGAAAATATAGTATGAAAGCTAAAATGGGTACAAACATTGCAAAGCGTTTGTAGAAGTTGCTGAAGGTTTGTAGAAAAGAAATCTTGAGAATGGAATTTTATATGTGGTCAAGCTAAGATTGGAATGCATAAGTAAGACAAATGAATCATTGTATGTGTATATGTGAACTCTAACCAGGTGTTTATGGCCATTTTGAAGTCTTCTGTCACTTGCAGACAGTTATTGTTTTACTCTGATGTTTTTACAAAAGCATTCTTCCAAGGTACTTCATCTTCAAGGAGATTCATGAAAGTATTCAGACAACTACAAGTTTCTGATAACTAAGATCAATTTGCCTTTATTTGGGAGGGCCAACAATAAGCCCTTCAAGTGCTTCCCCAAGACTACTTACACAGCCCTTCAAAAGTTATGGAATGAAGGCAGGTGCTGGGCATGGAGGCCACGGGGGCATAGGCTACCAAGGAGACAAAACTGAACCTCACGTCACCCTGCTTAGCCCCGGAGGATGGCTGGTTAGCCAGAGACGGGTAAGATTCCTCAAGGAAGGAACAACCTAAGACAGGCACAGTCGTAGAGCGGCCATCAGAAGAGAATTTGGGGATCAACAGAGGTAAGGCACAGACCCTCACCCCCGCAACATTGCAGGGGCCTGAACCCTAGCCCCTTCTGAGGGAGGTCTCCTGCCCCCATGGCTGCTTCGTGCTTCCCATGCCCAGCTCAGATCAGGACCCAGGTGACCGACAGAGACTTGGCCAACAGCAGCTGCCCTCTCACTCCAACAAGAATTGTTTGAGTTGTCTTGTACCCATGGTGTGGGGAAGTGGGTTTACGATATGTAAATCCAGCCTACCACCAGGAATGCTCAGGACCTACTCAAGAAGGCAAATAATCCCTTCTACCAATATTTACAGGGTAAAATAAGATTGTTGTTAGAGTAATAAATTTGACAGTAAAATAGTAGTCAAGTTTTCAGGCATATTTAAATTGGTTAGTTGAAACAAGCGAATATTCTAGAAAAATTAATTGTACTGGACAAAAAGGTGTTCCTAAAGTGTTAACTAAAATTTTTATTGGTACTTCATCTCATGATAAAATTGTGCACCATGTAATGAACCTAAAACAGTAATATTATAGTGCAAAAAATTAAAATTTAAAAGCCATCAAGACTACATTATAAAATTTTCAAAAGCCTCCTAACATTTAAATCAAAAAGGAGGGGATAGTAGAGGAATATCATGTAAGGAAAAATATCCTGTAAGTAAATTACATCTAGAAAATTAATATTTTAGAAAATTAATTGTAAGGCTAAAAGCAAGACACCCATGAAAAACACACAAGGTGACAAAACAAGCCAGAGGAAAATCATTTGGGCAAAAAATGAAATAGGATCCCAAGTCAAATCTATAGAAAAAATTCCTTTATTAACTTTTGGTCGAGAATATGTTTGTATATTTTCAGAAAACAACTCCGAGACCATGTGGATTCCTGCAACAGAGAGGAATCGACAGGACTACTCCAGCCATGAAGACAGAAGAGAAGCAGTCCAGAGACGGAAGACGCTGATGTGGCCTTCCCATACTTGCAGTTAGCAGCTGTGCATCACTGCAGGTTGCCCAGGACCAAACCAGAGAGTCGGACCTGCATTACCACCATTTGTCCACCATCCAGAACTGTAATGTCAGTGCTGACATGTACACATAAGGAACTGTTGGACATTGAAACTGGGTCTCAAAAGAACTGTTGGCCCAGAAAGAAACTCACTACAGACTGGTTCATTTGCCTGTCACCATAACCATTATTGCTTGTCTCATTTTCGGTTCTTGTAAGTGTATTTCTAATAGCACATGATCTCACTCATCTAGGGGAAATAATGAACAACATAGACTGATGAACAAGAACAGACCCAGAAACAAGGAGGCATGGATCAGACTGTCGGGCCTCAGAGGGAGGGTAGGGGAGGGTGGGGGTAAAGGGGAGAGATCAACCAAAGGACATGTATGCAAGCATATGAGCCTAACCAGCGGTTAAGGACAACAGGGGGGTGGGGGCATGTGTGGGGAGGGGTGTGGGATGGGAATGGGGGGATGAGGACAAATATGTGATACCTTAATCAATAAAGAAATTTTTTTAAAAAGTTATGGAATGGGAGCCTGAGACCTGTCCCTGTTCTCCTTCACCGTATCAGTAAAATGGACTCATGACATTAATGGCATAATGTTAACATGTGAAGACTTGCTTCTGTTGCAGAACTCTCTGTAGACGTTTGCAAGCTTATTTCATCTACAAATAGAGTGTTTTAGTTCTTTATTTTAAACTGTATACCTTTTGTTTCTTTGTCTATTCTAATTGGCCTAGCTAGAATCTGCAATATAGTGTTGATTAGAAGTGGTAAGAGCAAAAACATTGTCATGTTCCTGATTTTAGGCGTTCTCAGCAGCATGACACATTGATCCACAATGAGAGTTGGAGCTATGGCTGTCTCTTGCAACTTCCATACCTTCATATACCTTCATGGTGTTGGGTGTCTCCACTGGGGTCCCCAGTCTGGCATATGCAGTAGTAGGACCTATTGGGTGATTATTCAAATATATTAAATCCTGGGGTGGTACTTTTGTGATGTTTTACTTGTTAGTAATGTATTCTGCTGCCTTAATAGTCCATTCTTCCTTTCTACCAACCCTGCTGCTTGTGGGCTATAGGGGAGATGGAACCTTCATTCAGTGTCCTGTTCTTTTGCTCAGTCTTACATATCATAACCTTTGAAGTGTGATACCCCCCCATGCAATTACTGTCTATTTGACAAGTGTAACCATATGTGGTACCCAGCTTCTCTAATCCCCTAATGGTGGCAGCTTGGTTTGCATGACTACTGGGAAAGTTTGAGTTAAACCAGACAGCATCTATACAAACCAAGGCATATTTACAACCCTCACTTTCAGGAAGGGGGGCCAGTATAATCAGTTTGCTAAACTCACACATGTTAAGAACTCTGGTGGATGGCCCAGACTTCTTTGGGCAAACCAAAATCTTAAGGGTACTTTTCAGTGTCTGACCCTTAACTCTGGAGTCACAGACACATCTAACTCAAATAGTAGCCCTGCTTGTGAGATGCTCAGGGCTTTAATATGCTATACTAGTATTTGTGCTTCCTGAAAGGAAACTTGCTTTAAAATTTTTTTTATTGATTGATTTTTAGAAATGAGAGAGACATTGATAAGTTGCCTCCCATATTTGCCTCGACTGGGGATTAAACCTGCATCCTTGGCATATGGGATAATGCTCTAACCAATGGAGCTACCTCTGATCCCCAGTCCCACACATGCCCTTTCTTTACCAGGTAATATGAGGGATAAAGGAAGTATGCCAGGTGGGGAATAAAAGTGCTCCCAAATCCCTAAATCCCTACAGAGCCTTACACCAGAGGTTGGATAGTCTTGCACCTTATCATTCCCAGCTTCTGCAATAATATGTGACTTACCTGACCAAATGACTCCCAAAACTTTATAGCATTGTCCGGGCCTTGAATTTTCTGATGGTTCATCACCCATCCTCTTCTTACAGATGTTCCACAAAAGAACTACTGGAACTAATAAATGGGTTCACCAAGGTTTCAGGATAGAAGAGCAATATACAAAATCAATTGCATTTCTGTAAATACAAAAAATTGTATTTCTGCAATGAACTATTTGAAATTGAAACTAAGAAAACAATTCTATTTATAAAAACAACCAAGAGAATATTTAGGAATAAATTTAACAGAAGAATTGCAAAATCTATTCTCTGAAAACTATAAAACATTCTGAAAAGACATTAAATACAATCTAAATAAGTGGAAAATATCTGTGGTAGACAATAATGGCCTCTGAAGATGTCAATATCTTAATCTGAAAAACCAGTAAATATGTTACCTTACACGGAAAAAGATACATTGCTGCTATGGCCACCAGGTAGCTCAGTTGGTTAGAGCATCGTCCCAATTAACCAAGGCTATGGGTTCGATCCCAAGTCAGGGAACATATAAGAATCAACCAAATAGTTGGAACAACAAATCTCTTTCCCTTTCACCCTCTCTCCCTTCCTTTCTCTTCAAAAATCAATTTTAAAAAATTAAAAAAGCAAAAGGGACTTTTCAGATGTGATTTGTTAAGCATCTTGTGATGGGAAGATTATCCTAGTTACCTTGGTCGGCCCAATGTGATCTGAAGTTTTATTTGTTTGTTTGTTTATTTATTTTGTTGTTAATCCTCTATTTTTTCCATTGGTTTTTTAGAGAGAATGGAAGGGAGGAAGGAAGAGAAAGAGCAAAACAGAGAGCGAGAGAGAGAGAGAGAGAGAGAGAGAAAGAGAGAGAGAGAGAGAGAGAGAGAGAAAGGAAGGAAAGGGAAAAGAAGAGAAGAGAAGAGAAGAGAAGAGAAGAGAAGAGAAGAGAAGAGAAGAAAAGAAAAGAAAAGAAAAGAAAAGAAAAGAAAAGAAAAGAAAAGAAAAGAAAAGAAAAGAAAAGAAAAGAAACACATAGATGTGAGAAAGACACAGACGCATCAATTGGCTGCTTCCAGCACAGGGCACAACCAGGCCTGGGATCGGACCTGCAACCCAGGTACATGCCCTAGACCGGAAATCAAACCTGCAATCCTTTGGTGCATAGGCCGATGCTTTAACTAGTGAGCAACACTAGGTTATTTGTTGTTTCTTTTAAGAGGGAGGCAGAAGGATAAGAGTTAGAGAAATTAAAACATGCTACACTATTGGCTTTTAAGATGGAGTAAGGGCCATGAGCCAAAAGCCATGAGGAATAGAGGTGGCTTCTAGAATCTGAAAAAGGCAAGGAAATGGATTTCCCACACACAGACATCTTTATTGCCACCCAGTTAAACTCATTACAAATTTCTGACCTGCAGAACTATCTTATCTAATAAAGAGGGAATATGCTAATTGACCATCACTCCATCACAAAGATGGCTGCACTCACAGCTGAGGCCAAAGTTCCCATAAGGAGCCTTAATTAGCAATCAGCAGGAACCTGAGGCTACGTCCTCCCCCGCCCCCGTGGGGCTTGACAGGGGACCTCAGGCTGTGCCCCCCACCCTGGCGTCAGACTGGAGGACCTCAGGCTGCACCCCCCGCCCCAGTGCCAGGCTAGGGGACCTGAGGCCACACCCTCCACCCAGCGCAGCTTGACAGGGAACTTCAAGGTGCACCCCCAGCACTGTGCCAGGGGACCTGAGGCTGAACCCCCCTGCCTGGCTGGGCTTGACAGGGGACCTCAGGTCATGCCCCCCACCCAGCGGGGCTTGACGGGGGACCTCAAGGTGCACCCCCAGTGCTGGGTCGGGGGACCTCAGGCTGCGCCCCCCACCCAGCAGGGCTTGACAGGGGACCTCAAGGTGTGCTTCCCATCTGGTGCTGGGTTTGGGGACCTCAGGCTGCTCCCCCTTCCCCAGTGCCAGGCCGGGGGACCTCAGGCCATGCCCCCCACCTGGTGGGGCTTGATGGGGGACTTCAAGGTGCGCTTCCTGTCCTGGTGCTGGGCTAGGGGACCTCAGGCTGCTCCTCCCACCCCAGCGCCAGGCCGGGGACCTCAGGCCATGTCCCCCACCCCGGCACCAGATCAGGGGACCTCAGACCGCAACCCCCACCCGGCGGGGCTTGACAGGGGACCTCAGGCCTTGCCCCCCGCACCAGCACTGGGCCAGGGGACTTGAGGCTGCACCCCCCTGCCTGGCGGGGCTTGAAAGGGGACCTCAGGCCATGCTACCCACCCAGCGGGGCTTGATGGGGGACCTCAAGGTGCACCCTCAGTGCTTGGTCGGGGGAACTCAGGCTGCGCCCCCTGCCCAGCAGGGCTTGATGGGGGACCTGAGGCTGCGCCCCCCTGCCAGTGGGGCTTGGCGGGGACCTGAGGCTGTGCCCCCTGCTGGTGGGGCTTGATGGGGGACCTGAGGCTGTGCCCCCCTGCTGGTGGGGTTTGATGGGGGACTTCAAGGCACGCCCCCTGCCCCAGTCTGGGCTGGGGGACCTCAGGCCACACCCCCCATCCTGGCGCCAGGCAAGGGGACCTGAGGCTACGCCCCTTGCCTGGTGGGGCTTGACAAGGGTGGGACGGGCTGGGTCTCACACGATTTTGAGGCGCATGTGGGTGGGCAGGGACTTGACTCTGGGTCCCGTGGTGTGCCCCAGACTCTGACAGGAGGAAGGTTTTCATATACATTTTACTAATTTTCTTTCATCTCTGACACTTCCATTATAGAGAAAGGGCAAATAGCAATATTAAATTATTTCCTCTAACTAATCCCCTTTTAATGTACATGAATTTCGTGCACCGGGCCACTAGTAAGATAATAAATTTGCATTGTTTTATGTCACTATGTTTGTGGAAATTTGTTACACCTGCAATAAGAAACCAATGAAAAACAACCCATGTTCATGGATCAGAAGACTTAATATTGTTAATATAGCAACACTTCCCAAATTGATCTACAAATTCAATACAATTTCTATCAAAATCCCAGGTGCCTTCTGTGAAGAAATTGATAAGCTGACTCTGAAATTAATATGGAAATTCAAGGAACTCAGCATAGCCAAAATAATCTCAGAAAAGAACAAAATTGGAGGACTCATATTTCCTGATTTTAAAACTCATTACAAACCTTTAGAATCAAGGCACTATTATACTGGCATAAAGACAAACATAAACAACAAATGTCAAGGAAATGTAATGGGAAAAGAATAGTCTTTTTAACAAATGGTAATAGTACAATTGGATATCCACATGCAAAACAATGAAGTTAGACTTCTTACCTCATATACCATTTATAAAAATTAACTCAAAATAAATCAAATATCTAAATGTAAGAACTAAAACTTTTAAGTTCTTAGAAGACATAAATATTCATTACCTTGGATCATGTTATGATCTCTTGGATATGACACTTAAAGGAATAAAATATAGACAAATAAAAATTAATCAAAAGTAAAAACTTTGTGCCTCAAAGGACAATATCAAGAAAATAAAAAGACAATACATGGAATGAGAGAAAATATTTGCAAATCTTATCTCTGACAAAAGACACATATCTAGAATATATAAGGAACTCTTTCAACTCAACAACAAAAAGACAACTTAAAAAATAGGTACAAAATATGAATACACCTTTCTCCAAAAAGATATACAAATAGTCAACAAACACATGAATAAATATTCAATGTCATTAGTCATTAGGGAAATCCTAATCAAAATCACGAAGAGATACCACTTCACACACACTGAAATATCTACAATAAAAAACAAACAAACAGATAATATCAAGTGCTGGTGAGGATGTAGAGAAATTGAAACCTTTATACACTGGTGGTGGGGATATAGTAAAATGGTGCAGCCACTATGGGAAACAGTCTGACAGTTTCTCAAAAAGTTAAACATAGATGCCTTGCTGGTGTTGCTCAGTGGTTGAATGTTGACTTATTAACCAGGATGTCACTGGTTCAATTCCTGGTCAGGGCACATGGCCAGGTTGCGGGCTCGATCCCTAGTGTGGGGTGTGAAGGAGGTAGCCAATCAATGATTTTTCTCTCATCATTGATGTTTCTATCTCTCTCTCTTCCTCTCTGAAATCAATAAAAAATATACATTTTTTAAAAGTTAAACATAGAGTTACTGTATGACCCAGTAATTCCACTCCTATGTATACATATACACAAGCAATTTGGAAGTGTGTTCACACAAAAACCTGGACATGAGTGTTCATAGCAGCATTTATGGACATGAGTGTTCATAGCAGAGTGAAAAATAGCCCTGACCGGTTTGGCTCAGTGGATAGAGCGTCAGCCGGTGGACTGAAGGGTCCCGGGTTCGATTCCAGTCGAGGGCATGTACCTTGGTTGCGGGCACATCCCCAGTGAGGGGTGTGCAGGAGGCAGCTGATCGATGTTTCTCTCTCATCGATGTTTCTAACTCTCTATCCCTCTCCTTTCCTCTGTAAAAAATCAATAAAATATATTTTAAAAAATTGAAAAATAACACAAATGTTTATCAAGTGATGAATGAATAAATAAAATATGGTGTAGCCATATAATGGAATATTATTCAACAATAAATTGCAAAGACTCAGAGAGTATTTTTTTCATTCTCTTTTTTTTTTCTCTCTTCTTAGCTCCAGGCATAAGTGAAATCCTGTCAAAATATCAGCTGACCACCTAGGTAACAAAACAAAGACTTTTGCTCCAAGCATTCTGTGCACAACTCCCCCCATCATGACTAGGGGACAGAATAATGCACTATATGTGAGCCTTGCAATGTGGTCTTGCAATAAATTCCAAAGGCAGAAGTTCCCATCAGAGCCTCCAGTGAAAAACCTGGGAATTTGCCACATAGGACAAAGAATACAGTGATTACAAGGTAGTTTAGCAGAAGATGCCAGTAAGATGGTAGAATAGTATATTTGAGCCCTCAAATCTCCACAGAAACATTAATTTTAACAACCAACTACAGAGGAGAATTCCTTTGTGGGAGCCTAGGAGTCCAGTGGAGAAGTTTCAACACCATAATGAAGCAAAATTATCTGAGGATAGACTAAACAAAGAGGGTAAGAAGAACATTCACCCCCTCCCTTAATGTGGCACAGGTCCGTGTTAAGAGAGATCCCTTTGGCCCTTTTTCTTTCCAGGGGAAAGGAAGAGAAAAATGAGGTCCCAAGTTTCCCAGCCTTTCCTCCCACCCAGAACACTGAAGGCATCAGCACAGCTGAAGAATCCGGGGGCAGCTAGGAGCAGGGAAAAAGAGTGAATGCTCTCAGCAGTCAGTATGAGGAACTCAACAGCTGGATGCAGATCCTACTAGATCCTCAGTCAGCTCATGAACTGCACCAGAAGCCCCACTCATGAGCCCCATGGTGTGCCTCACCTGCAGACTCCCCAGCTGGGAACTTGTACCCATTCATCAGCTATCTCTGCTATATGAGTACTAGTGGTGCTGTTAAAGAGATCTGTGGGCTAAGAGCTATTTGTGCTTGGGCACAGAATCACCAAGTTGGCCTTGAAGGCTACTCCAAAATGATTCCTTGAGGAGCATTTGGGGCAGAAAATGGGTGGGGCACCTAATGGAAGAAAAACCCAGGGCAAAAATGTTGTTTATTGGAGTTAGCTGAAATTGAATAGGCAATTGGAGACCATATGACAAGTCCAACCATTTTTGATTCTCAAATGTGGGTAGCTTTCTTAGCCCATTAGATAAAAATGGTAGAGGTGTTTGTGAACTGTCTTGCCAGTGTCTCAGAAGGTACAAGGGTGAGGTGTGGTTGAAGAGGTTATAATAATGTCAGGGGAAACTGTGATGAGGGCTTGCTGTGGCCAGCAGAAATTGTGGTTGGGAATTCCCGTAAAAGCACACATAAGAGGACGGGGAAGAGGAGCAGATGAGGACAAACAGTCTAAGTGAACAGTATTTGTAGGCAGAGGAACTTTGTTTCTGAATGCATATTTTGGTCTGCCATTATGGGGAAATGTGATACAATGCTGCCCTGTAGTCAGCAGAGAATGTATTCACAGTCTGACAGGGCCCTTAGTATAGAGTATGGTCATCAGGCAAGCACCAAGCAAATTTGGCAAAATAATATTCCAGTTTAATTCCATCAGTGAAGTTTATTTACGTAGTCCATCATTCCCAGTACATCTTAGTCTCCATTGTTGAGTTAGGCTGAGTTCAGTGTAAATGGGGAAGTAGCACAAACTTGGTGAGCAGCAAGTTGGTGACATGTCCAGGAGATATCATCTCTGGTGTAGGAAGCATAGGCATCTCCAGTGATGAGTCCAACTCACTGGTGGCCACCCAGGGACAGGTGATCCTCCCATGTGGCTATCCAGTTGGGGTATTGGTTATGGGCTGGAGATAGGCTAGCCAGACTGATATAACTGAGTTGCGTATCTGATGCCTGCTGCTAGTGGAACAAATTAAGAACTACCTGGGGTCATCAGAGGCACAATCAGCAACAGAACAGGTGGCTGCCCCTTCATTCCCTGAGGAGCTAATCTAAAACACGTAAAGATTCTAGGCACATTTATATCCCAGGCTAAAGAATCCCATCTAATAATAGACAAATATGCAAATTGACCATAACTCCAACACACCCACAAGCCACGCCCACCATCCAATCAGAGCGAGTATGCAAATTAACCCAAACCAAGATGGCTACAGCCACAGAGAGCAAGGTTTCCTAGGTAACAGAGGAAGTCAAGCTTTCCGCCTGCCCTTGCCAGGCCTAAGCCTCCACTCAAGCTACAAAGTTTCAATTATAGAAGGTAAACAAATTCAAACAAATGGTGGCAGAATGGAGCTTGAGAGAGCAGTCAAGGGTTGCCGCCAGCAACAGGGGAAGGAAAGCTTTCGGCACACCCTGGCCAGGCCCACCCGCTTAAGACAACAAAGTTTCAATTATAACCCCAACAGAAATGGCTGCCAGCCTCGGAGGGAGCCCCAGGTTTGGCTCTGATCCAGGCTACAAAGTTTCAATTGTAGAAGGAAAACAAATTCCAGATACCAGGGCCTCCACTTGGGTTGCCAGGGGTCGTGGCCAGCCTGCAAACCACCACAGGCCCCTCGCTCAGGCCGTCCCACACCCCAAGGGAACCCCCACCTGATCTGGGACGCCCTTCAGGGCAAACCAGCTGGCCCCCACCCCTGTACCAGGCCTCTATCCTATCTAATAAAAGAGTAATATGCAGATTGATCATCACTGCAACACACAATATAGCTGCCCCCATGTGGTCAAAGATCCTGCCCCCATATGGCCACCACAAGATGACCAGCAGGAGAGGGCAGTTGGGAGGCACCCGGCCTGCAAGGGAGGGCAGTTGAGAGGGACCAAGCCTGCAAGGGAGGGAAGTTGGAGGTGATCAACCCTGCAGGAGAGGGCAGTTAGGGGTGACCAGGCCGGCAGAGGAGGGAAGTTGGGGGCAAGCAGGCTGGCAGCAGAGTGGTTAGGGGTGATCAGGCTGGCATGAAGAAGCAGTTAGGGGCAATCAGGAAGGCAGGCAGGCAAGCAGTTGGGAGCCAGCAGTCCTGGATTGTGAGAGGGATGTCCAACTGCCCGTTTAGGGATCCGACTGCCCACCGGGATCGGGCCTAAACGGGCAGTCAGACATCCCTCGAGGGGTCCCATATTGGAGAGGGTACAGGCTGGGCTGAGGGACAACCCCCCTCCATGCATGAATTTCGTGCACCGGGCCTCTAGTATATTATAAATGCTATTTAGGCATTTCCAAGACCGACCTATGAGGAAAAATTATAATAGCACAGTCCCTGTAACTAGGTGGGTTTTATTTATGGGCTATCATAGGGCCAATTAGCTTGTGGAGATATTTTATGTTCAGAAATTAGGTGGTGGAGAAACCAAGATGGCGGCATAGGTAAATACCTAAACTGCAGCCTCGCACAACAATTTCAAAAATACAACTAAAAGACAAAACGGACATCATCCAGATCCACAGGAAAGCTGGCTGACTGGAAATTCTACAACTAGAAGAGAAAAACACAAGGAAAATCAGAGGAGCTGTGAAAGCCTGAGGTACGGAGACACGGGCACGTGTGTGCGGAGAGGATGGAGCTGGAGAGGATGGAGCCGGAGAGGATGGGCGGCTGAGTGCCTGGCAGGCATTCTCTAGCGGGAAGGAAATAAAAGCTCCAGACTGCACTGAACCCCAGCTCCAACTGCACTGAACCCCAGTACCGGGCGAGACCCTGGGGACCCAGGCTCATACTGGGGGAATCTGGGCTGTAAGGCGGAAACTCAGGGGAGCGGCGAAAGGCAGAGTTCCAGGGCACGCACGTGAATGCGCGCAGAGGACGGACTGTTGAGTGTGCCGCAGGATTGCTTTAGTGGGAAGGAGACAAAAGCTCCAGACTACGCTGAACCCCAGTTCCGATTTCACTGAACCCCAGTTCCGGGCGAGAATCTGGGAATCCAGATTCATTGGGGGAGAGACTAGACTGTTTGGCAGCGGGCGAAACTCGAGGGCGCCTTTCTCTCAGAGGTGCTTGCAGCAAGAACCGAGGGACACTGAGACCCAGGAACCTCATAGGGTGGGGCCAACGGGAAGCCAAGGCTGTAGGCTCCACCCTGAAGCTCCACCCTGAAACTCCACCCCATCCAAGCTGAGCACAGAGGCTCTTACAATTTTGCAAGTTTAGTTGAATAAGGCTGTCTCCTGGCGTAGACACAGCTGATCCTACAAAGCTACCCTACCAACTCAAGAAAGCAGCAAAAATGGGGAGACAAAGAAAGAGATCACAAACCAAAGAAATGGAGGAAAACAAACTACTGGACATAGAGTTCAAAACCACGGTTATAAGGTTTCAAGAATTTCCTAGAAAAGGCTGATAAATTTAGCGAGACCCTCAAGGATATGCGAGAGACCTTCGAGGATATGGAAAAGGACCAACTAGAAATTAAACATACACTGACTGAAATAAAAAATATACAGACACCCAATAGCAAACTAGAGGAACACAAGAATCAAGTCAAAGATTTGAAATACAAAGAAGCAAAAATCACTCAACTGGAAAAGCAAAAAGAAAAAAAGAATCCAAAAATTTGAAGATAGTGTAAGAAGCCTCTGGGACAACTTCAAGCGTACCAACATCAGAATTATGGGGGTGCTAGAAGAAAAGAGAGAGCAAGACACTGAAAACCTATTTGAAGAAATAATGACCGAAAACTTCCCCCACCTGGTGAAAGAAATAGACTTACAAATCAAGGAAGCGCACAGAACCCCAAACAAAAGGAATCCAAAGAGGACCACACCAAGACACATCATAATTAAAATGCCAAGGGCAAAAGACAAAGAGAGAATCTTAAAAGCAGCAAGAGAAAAATAGTTAATTACCTACAAGGGAGCACCCATACGATTGTCAGCTGATTTCTCAACAGAAACTATGCAGGCCAGACGGGAGTGGCAAGAAATAGTCAAAGTGATGAATAGCAAGAACCTACAACCAAGAGTACTTAACCCAGCCAAGCTGACATTCAGAATTGAAGGTGAGCTAAAGAGCTTCACAGATAAGAAAAAGCTAAAGGAGTTCATCAACACCAAACCAGTATTATATGAATTGCTGAAAGTTATTTTCTAAGAAGAGGAGGAAGAAGAAAAAGGTAAAGGTAAAAATTATGAACAACAAATACATATCTGTCAACAAGTGAATCTAAAAACCAAGTGAGTTAAAAATATAATGTATAGAATAAACTGGTGAATATAATAGAATAAGAGACTTAGAAAGGGAGTGGACTGACAACTCTCAGGGGGAAAGGGGTGTGGGGGTGCGGGAAGAGACTGGACTAAAACCATACACCTATGGATGAGGACAGTGGCGGGGGGAGCAGTAAGGAAAGAGGGTGGGATGGGAACCAGGTGGAGGGGAGCTATGGGGGGGGGGAAGGAACAACTGTAATAATCTGAACAATAAAGATTAAATTTAAAAATAAATAAATTAATTAAATTTAAAAAAGAAATCAGGTGGTGAGTGTTTTCAGACATCAGTTCCAGAGAGCCCATTGCCTGTAAAGGGATTCAATCTTTTGGTTGCCCAGATTCAGTGGCATGCTGGCCTGAATCCTTCCAAAACGCCTCTCCAACATCCCCTGTTTTTCCAACCTGTAGTGCAATTGCAGGCTGTAATGGTATTGCTCCAGCATTGTATCTATGTGATGGTTAAGCCTGAGGGATCTACCAGTAACCCTATCATCCAGGCCATGCAAAACAATAATAATAGCCACAGCTATGGAGCACATCAATTTTCAACCTTTTTCATCTCATGGCACACATAAACTAATTATTAAAATTCTGTGGCACACCAAAAAGTATAGTTTTTGCTGACCTGGCTGACATGACAAAAAAATAGGTATAATTTTTATTCACTCACACCCAATGGCTATTGTGTTGGCTGTTATCATTTTTTATTTGAAAATCTGAGGGAAAAGAGGTCAGTGCCTCTAACAATATAGTCAAGTGTTGCATGTTTTAAAAATTCTTGCAGCACACCAGTTAAAAAATGATGATATAGAGCATTGACATTTAATAAGCTTCGTTTGGGTTCCTTCTGGCTGAAATATTTGTGTATTATTAATGGTTGAGTGCAGTTGCTCTCAGGGAGAAAGTCATGAGTTACCTTGTCTAGCACGGGGTAAGTGCATGACTTGTAGCTTTCTTACCATACTCTCATCTCTGAATATGGCTCAAATCTACCAAGCAGCCCAGGCCGGTTTGGCTCAGTGGATAGAGCGTCAGCCTGTGGACTGAAGGGTCTCAGGTTCAATTCTGGTCAGGGGCACATGCCTGAGTTGCAGGCTTGATCCCCAGTAGGACAGTTGGACATCCTTCTCACAATCCAGGACTGCCTGCTCCCAACTGCTCACCTGCCTGCCTGCCTGATTGCCCTTAACCGCTTCTGCCTGCCAGCCTGATCACCCCCTAACCACTTCTCTGCAAGCCTGATCGACGCCTAACTGCTCCCCTGCTGGCCTGATTGCTCCCAACTGCCCTCCCCTGCTGGCCGGGTAACCCCTAACTGCCCTCCCTTGTCAGCCTGGTCGCCCCTAACTGCCCTCCCCTGCTGGCCTGGTCACTGCCAACTGCCCTCCCCTGCTGGCCCGGTCACCCCTAACTGCCCTCCCCTGCAGGCCTGATTGCCCCCAACTGTCCTCCCCTCCAGGCCTGGTCCCTCCCAACAGGCCTCCCTTGTGGCCTGGTCCCTCCCAACTGTCCTCCCCTGCTGGCCTGATCGCCCACAACTGCCCTCCCCTGCTGGCCATCTTGTGGCAGCCATCTTGTGTCCACATGGGGGCAGCCATCTTTGATCACATGGGGTGGCCATCTTGTGTTGGAATGATGGTCAATTTGCATATTGCTCTTTTATTAGATAGGATAAATTCTATCTCAAGCAAATCATAAGTGACTCAAGCAAATTGCTAATGACAGAGTGTGTAGGCCTTCAGTACCCCTCTATTTTTTTAAATATGTTTTTATTGATTTTAGAGAGAGAGGAATGGAGAGGGAGATGGAGAGGGAGAGAGAGAGTGAGGGGAGAGAGAGAGAGAGAGAGAGAGAGAGAGAGAGAGAGATCGGTTATCTCCATATGTGCCCTTACTGGGGATTGAACCCACAACTTGGGAATGTGCTCTGACCAGTAATCAAACCAGTGACCTTTTGGTGCATGGGACGACGCCCAACCAACTGAGCCACAGAAGCCAGGGTATCAGGGCCCCTCTTTGTTTTTTTTGTTTTTGTTTTCTTTTTCTTTTTTTTAAAATTTTTATTTATTTATTTTTTAAATTACTTTATTGATTAAGGTATCACATATTTGTCATCAACCCCCCCCATTCCCTTCCCAAACCCCCCCACACGCATGCCCCCTCCCCCTGTTGTCCGTGATCACTGGTTAGGCTCATATGCAAGCACACAAGTCCTTTGGTTGATCTATCTCCCTTGTCCCCACCCTCCCTTACCTTCCCTCTGAGGTCTGACAGTCTGATTAATGCTGTTCTTGTTCTTCAGTCTATGTTTTTCATCTTTTCCCCTAGATTAGTGAGCTCATGTGATACTAGGAATACACTTATAGGAACCGAAAATGAGACAAGCAATAATAGTTATGCTGAGAGGCAAATGAATCAGTCTATAGTGAGTTTCTTTCTGGGCCAACAGTTCTTTTGAGTCCCAGTTTCTATGTCCAACAGTTGTTTATGTGTTCATAACAGCAATGATATTTCAGTTCTGGATGGTGGACAAATGGTGGTAATACAGGTCCGACCCTCTCTGGTTTGGTCCTGGGCAATCTGCAGTGACTCACATCTGCTGACTGCTAGTATGGCAAGGCATGGTCAGCGTCTTCCATCTCTGGACTGTTTCTCTTCTGACTTCATGGCTGGAGCACTCCTGTCAATTCCTCTCTGTTGCAGGAATCCACATGGTCTCGGAGTTATTTTCTGAAAATATACAAACATATTCTCGACCAAAAGTTAATAAAGGAATATTTTCTATAAATTTGACTTGCGATCCTTTTTCATTTTTTTGCCCAAACGATTTTCCTTTGGCTTGTTTTGACACCATGTATGTTTTACCTGGGTGTCTTGCTGTTAGCATTACAAATGAAAGTTAATTTTCTAAAGTAAAAATTTTCTAGATGTAATTTATTTACAGGATATTTTTCCTTACATGATATTCTTCTACTATCCCCCCTTTTTTGGTTTAAATATTGGGAGGCTTTTGGAAATTTTATGCTGTAATCTTGATAGCTTTTAAATTTTACTTTTTTGCACTAAAATGTGACTGCTTTAGGTTCATTATATGTTATGCGATTTTACCATGAGATGAACTACCAATTAAATTTTAGTTAACACTTTAGGAACAGCTTTTTTGTCCAGTACAATTGATTTTTCTAGAGTATTTGCTTATTTTGATTGGCCAATTTAAATTAGTCTGAAAACTTGACTACTATTTTACTGTCAAATTTAATACTCTATCAACCATCTTGTTTTACCCTATAATTATTAGTGGAGAGGATTATTTGCCTTATTGAGTAGGCCCTGAGCATTCCTGGTGCTAGGCTGGATTTAGATATCATAGACCCCAGTTCCCCAAATCATGGGTGCAAGTCATCTCCATCAAGTCTTGTTGCAGTGAGAGGGCATCTGCTGTCGGCCAAGTCTCTGTTACCTGGGTCCCGATTTGAGCTGGGCATGTGAAGCTGAGCAGCCATGGGGGCAGGAGATCTCCTTCAGCAGGGGTGAGGGTTCAGGCCCCTGCAAACTTGGGGGGGTGAAGGTCTGTGCCCCACCGCTGTTGACCCCCAAGTTCACTCCTGATGGCCCCTATGCAACTGTGCCTGTCTTAGGTTGTTCCTTCCCTGAAAAATCTTACCCGTCTCTGGCTAACCAGCCATCCTCCGGGGCCAGCAGGGTGATGTGAGGTTTAGTTCTGTCTCCTTGGTCGCCTATGCCCCCATGGCCTCCACGCCCAGCACCTGCCTTGGGATCCCCTCGCCTGCTGGCAGGGTCCCAGCACTGATCACATATCTTGTGGAACCCAGGTTTCTTCTCCAAGGAGGCCCAGCTCACCCCACTGGGCGAGAGACAGATCCATGGTACCAGCCATCACGAGGTTTCAACCTTGGCATGAACAGAAGCTCAGGCAACAGCTGTGGACAATTGGATTGTGAGAAGCGGGTCCCTCTTGGCCAAAAGGGCAAGAGGGGCCAATTTAGAATGCTCAGGTGCCTTCCCAGGTCAGGGCCCCTCTTTGAGTGCGTATTAGGGAGTGTGTACTATCTTGACTGGAGGAGTGAGTCCTTGGCATCCATTCGGGGAGTCCCACCAGAAAAGCTAAGGATTTGCGCTTGTGCCATGAGGCATGACATAGTGTCAATGCATCCATGCCTATAAGGAGGAAATAAAGAGCCAGGAGGTCCAATGCCATAGGAAGCTGTTTGTGGTGAATGGTCCCAATAGTTATAACTGAATGAGTTTGTACACCTTTTCTTATTTCACTAGCAATGCCTTATAAGTAGAAGGGTTCCTTTTGGGAATTTAGAAGGATTGCCTGGAATGACAGTGACATGGGCCCCAATATTTAACAGGGCCATTTTTATTGTCTCAATAGACCACCAGAGTGGTAGAGGAGCAATTGTCGCTGGGAGTTGGACAAGCCCCAGGGAGCCACCAATTTCCTAGGATATGGGCTTAGGTGGCTGCCAATCCTGAAGGTTAGGGAAGGGGGCAGAGGGGTTAGATAGCAAATGTGTAGCAACTGGATGGATGGAAGAAAGGGGCTATAACTGGGATAATGCTAGTTTCAGAGCCTGGAGTTTAGAGACCAGCTATCCAGGGATCAAGTGGCCAGGAACTCTGAGTTTTCAAAATTCCCAGTAAAGGTTTGCCTGTGTACTCCTATAAGGGGCAAAATTAAATCTAGGGTTTATTGGAGAGGAAATGAGGCGCCCTTTCTGGTGAAGGAAATTCATTCGAGGGAGTCGGAAATCCCTCTCACAATCCGGGACCACTGGCTCCTAACTGCTCACCTGCTTGCCTGCCTGATTGCCCCTAACTGTCCCCCCTGCCGGCCTGGTCGCCTCACGCAGCCTACTGCTCAGTCCTTTGGTCAGCCCTCACTAACCCCCCCACCCCCGCCAACCTGGTCACCCCACGCAGCCCACTGCTCAGTCGTTTGGTTGGCCCTCACTAACCCCCCTGTCAGCCTGGTTGCCCCACGCAGCCTGTTCGGTCATCCATTGTTTTGGTTGCAACGGTCGCTTAGGCTTTTATATATATAGATTTTTTTATTGTTTTCAGAGAGGAAGAGGGAAAGATAGAGAGATAGAAACATCGATGAGAGAGAATCATTGATCGGCTGCCTCCTGCATGCCCCTTACAGGGTATAGAGCTTACAACCCAGGCATGTGCCCTTGGCTGGAATCGAACCTGGGACCCTTCAGTCCACAGGCCGACGCTCTATCCACTGAACCAAACCAGCCAAGGTTCATCAATGTTTCTACCTCTCTATCCCTATCCCTTTCTCTCTCTCTTGAATTTTTTTGAAAAAGCTAATTGTCAAGCACTTACACTGCAAATTTACATTACTGAACTATACACTTAAAATGGTTAATACGCTAAATTTTATAGTATGTGTTTTTACCACAATAAATAAAACAAAATAAAATAAATTGCATAGTTCCTTCAGCTTTATTTTTCTTTTTTAAAATCATCTTGGCTAAACTTATTCCTTTCAACTTCCATATAAACTTTAGAATCAGCTTGTCTGTAGCTACAAAAAGTCCTGCTAGGGTATTGATTGGAACTACATTAAATTTATATATCAATTTAGAAAGATTGAGATCTTTACAACATTGGGTCTTCTAATTCATGAACATAGTATGTCCATATATGTAGGTTTTATTTTATTTGTTTCATCAGTATTTTGTGATTTCTGGCATACAAATACTACACATGGTTTTTTATATTTATACATAAGTACTTTATTTATTTAGAGGTATTGTAAATGGTAATGTGGTTTTAAATTTCAGTTTCCAAATTCATTATTAGCATCATTATTCACCTTGCTAAATAAAATTACTATTTATTGGAGGCATTTTTTTTTTGGTAAGTTCCTTTGGACTCTCTATATCAATAATCATTTCAGTGAATAGAGGTTTTTTTTTTTCTTTTTAAAAATTTATTATTATTTTTTATTGTTTAAAGTATTACATATGTCTCCCTTTTCCCCCCATAGACCCCTCCCTGGCCACTCCCACCCCCCAGCACATGCCCCTACCCCCCCAGAGTCCATGTCCATTATGTATGCTTATATGCATGCATACAAGTCCTTTGGTTGATCTCTAACCCCTACCCCAAAACCTCCACTGCCTTCCCTCTGAGGTTTGATGGTCTGTTTGATACTTCACTGTCTCTGGATTTATTTTTGTTCATCAATTTATGTTGTTCATTGTATTCCACAAATGAGTGAGATCATATGATATTTATTTTTCTCTGACTGGCTTATTCCCTTAGCATAATGCTCTCCATGTCCATCCATGCTGTTGCAAATGGTAAAAGTTCCTTCTTTTTTATAGCAGCATAGTATTCCATTGTGTAGATGTACCAGGGTTTTTTAATCCACTCATCTGCTGATGGGCACTTAGGCTGTTTCCAAATCTTAGCTATTGTAAATTGTGCTGCAATGAACATAGGGGTGCATATATCCTTTGTGATTGGTGTTTCTGATTTCTTGGAATATATTCCTAGAAGTGGGATTACTGGGTCAAATGGGAGTTTCATTTTTATTTTTTTGAGGAAACTCTATACTGTTTTCCACAGTGGCTACACCAGTCTGCATTCACACCAGCAGTGCATGAGGGTTATTTTTTCTCCACATCCTTGCCAGCACTTGTCATTTGTTGATTTGTTGACGATAGCCATTCTGACAGGTGTGAGATGATACCTCATTGTCGTTTTGATTTGCATCTCTAGGATGATTAGTGACTTTAAACATGTTTTCATATGTCTCATGGCCTTCTGTATGTCCTCTTTTGAAAAGTATCTATTTAGGTCCTTTGCCCATTTTTTATTTATTTATTTATTTATTTATTTATTTAAATATATTTTATTGATTTTTTACAGAGAGAAAGAGAGAGGGATAGAGAGTTAGAAACATCGATGAGAGAGAAACATCGATCAGCTGCCTCTTGCACACCCCCTACTGGGGATGTGCCCGCAACCAAGGTATATGCCCTTGACCGGAATCGAACCTGGGACCTTTCAGTCCGCAGGCCGACGCTCTATCCACTGAGCCAAACCGGTTTCGGCGCTTTTGCCCATTTTTTAATTGTATTGTTTATCTTCCCTGTAAATTTTGGAGATTAAACCCTTATCAGAGATAACACTGGCAAATATGTTCTCCCATGCAGTGGGCTTTCTTCTTGTTTTGTTGATGGTTTATTATGCTGTGCAGAAGCTTTATATTTTGATGCAGTCCAATTTGTTTATTTTCTCCTTCATTTCCATTGCCCTAGGAGCTGTATCGGTAAAGATATTACTATTACATATGTCTGCTATTTTACTGCCTGTGGATTCTTCTAAGATTTTTATGGTTTCCCATCTTATGTTTAAGTCCTTTATCCATTTTGAGTTTATTTTTGTGTAGGGTGTAAGTTGGTGGTCTAGTTTCATTTTTTGCATGAATAGAGTTGTTTTTTTAAGCCAGCTTATTTTATTATTCTGATTGCAACCCTAATTTTAATGCAATTATACATTTTAATCACTTATTGATTTATTAAATTTATCTTTACTGTTGAAAGTATTACAGATGTCCCTTTTCCCATTGACCCCTTCACCCCCACTCCTGTCCCCTCCCCAGGCCTTCACCCACTCTTGTCTGTGTCCATGGGTTATGCATATATGCATATAAGTTATTTGGTTGATCTCTCCCCCCCCCCCCCCCCGCTTCCTTTTGAGGATCCTCAGTCTGTTTCATGCTTCCATGTCTCTGGATCTATTTTGTTTGTCAGTTTATTTTGCTCATTAGATTCCACACATAAGTGCAATCAAGTGATACTTGTCTTTCTCTAACTGACTTATTTCACTTAGCATAATACTCTCCAGGTCCCCGCATGTTGTCTCAAAGGGTAAGAGATACTTCTTTTTTTTTTAATTTCTTTATTGATGAAGGTATCACATATTTGTCCTCGTCCCCCCATTCCCATCCCACACCCCTCCCCACACATTCCCCCATCCCCCTGTTGTCCTTAACCGCTGGTTAGGCTCATATGCCTGCACGCAAGTCCTTTGGTTGATCTCCCCCTTTACCCCCACCCTTCCCTACCCTCCCCCTGAGGCCCGACAGTCTGATCCATGCCTCCTTGTTTCTGGGTCTGTTCTTGTTCATCAGTCTATGTTGTTCATTATTTCCCCTAGATGAGTGAGATCATGTGCTATTAGAAATACACTTATAAGAACCGAAAATGAGACAAGCAATAATGGTTATGGTGACAGGCAAATACTTCTTTTTTACAGCTGCATAATATTGCATTGTGTAAATGTACCACTGCTTTTTTATCCATTCATCTACTGATGGGCACTTGGGCTTTTCTCAGGTCTTAGCTATTGCAAATAACACTGTTATTAACAAAGGGGTGCATATATTCTTTCTGGTTGGTGTTTCAGGCTTCTTAGGATATATTCCTAGAAGTGAGATCACTGGGTCAAATGGCAGCTGAACATATGTATATATTTACATGTATGTGTGTGTGTGTGTGTGTGTGTGTGTGTGTGTATAAAATATTCTTTGTCCATTCATTTATCAACAGACACTTAGGTTGCCCCCATATCCTGGCTATTGTGAATAATATGGCAATGAACGTGGAAGAGCAGGTATGTCTTCTAGATCCTGGATGCAATTCTTTTAGATATTCACCCCATACCACCCCAAAGTGACATTGCTTAATTTCCTTTTCAAATTGGTTATTAGCAGTGTATAGAAATGCAACTGATATTTGTTTGTTGATTTTGTATCCTACATCTTTGTTAAAATCATTTATTAGTTTTAGTAGGTTTGCATGGGGGATTTTTAAGGTTTCCTACATATATCATGGTAAGATCACGTCAGTTATGAACAGAGGTCAGTTTATTTCTTCCTTTCCTATTTGGATGCCTTTTCTTCCTTTTATTTGTCAAATTCTCTGTCTAGAACTTCAGTATATTTTGAATAGCAGGGTGAGAGGGGGCATCAGATACTTTGATCTTAGAGGAAAAGCTCTAAGTATTTCATCATTGTGTATGTTAGTTGTGGGCTTTTCATACATAGCTTTTATTGCCTTGGGTAGTTTCCTTCTATTTCTAGTTTGCTGGGTGTTTTCATCATGAAATACTGTTGAATTTTTTTTTTCATTATTGATTATTGTATTATATATGTGTCCTTATCCCCCATCGCCCCCCCACTCATGCCTTCACCCCCCTGGTGTCTGTGTCCATTGGTTAGGTGAATTTTTTTAATGCTTTGTCTGCATCTATTGAGATGATCATGTGCTTTTGTCCTTCATTCTGTTAATATAGTATATTTCAATGATTTTCATATATTGAACCATCTTTTATTTCCAGGTATAAATCCTACTTGGTCATGGTATATAATCCTTTTAATGTGCTGCTGAATTCGGTTTGCTAGGATTTCATTGAACATTTTTGCATTAATATTCACCAAATATATTGGTATGTAATTCTGTGTCTTTGCTTGGTTTTGGTATCAGAGTAATATTGGAATTACAAAATGAGTTTGCAAGTGTTCCCTCTCCTTGATTCTTTGAAAGAATTTGAGGATTGGATTAATTCTTTTTTTTTTTTTTTACAGATGAACCAAGCACTTTAATTATAACAAGTATACACTCATTCGCTACTTAAAAAAAACACAAACAAACAAACAAAAAAACATTCAGGTCTATGTTAAAAATACTTCCTCTGTAGTTTCCAGAACATTGTTTTCCCATCACATTTCCCACTCAACCCTGGAGCTGCTGACTTGGAAATCACGTTTGTCCTGGGCACTGCAGGAAGCTCCAGGAAACTTCACCCACGGCATGGATTTCTCGATCCCTTGTTTTCCATCACCCATTGAAACAATTAGTTCAACTTAGCAGAAACATTTGAAAAATAGATCTTTGTGCAATAACCCAGCACCCTCCAGGGTTTTAAAAGTGAAGAATGTTACTTGTGCAAGTCAGAATCTGATACCAATTAAATAGTAACAGCTTTGCCAATAAACAAGAAAATGCTCTTCCATGGCTAGGAAGGGGATTGGATTAATTCTTTTTGAAATGTTTGATAGAATTCCCAGTAAAACTATATGGTCTTTGGCTTTTCTTTTTTGGGAGGCTGTTTATTACAATTCTAATCTAATTACTAGTTATAGTTCTGTTCATGTTTTTTTTTTTTATTTCTACATGATTCAGTCTTGGTAGGTTGTAGGTTTCCAGGATATATTTTTTCTAGGATATCAAATGTGTTAGTATATAATTGTTCATGTAGTTTCTTATAATCCTTTTATTGCTGTGACATCAACTGTCCCCTCTTTCATTTTCAATTTTAGGTGTTTGAGTATTCTTTTTTTTTTCTTAGTCTAGCTAAGGGTTTGTCAATTTTATCAATGTTTTCCTAAACCAACTTTTGGGTTCATTCATTTTTTTCTATTGCTTTTCCATTCTCTATTTCATACATCTCTGTTTTAATCTTTATTATATATTTCCTTCTGCTAATTTTGGATTTAGATTTATTTTTTCCCTAATTCCCTGAAATGTAAAGTTAGGTTGGTGATTTGAGATTTTTCTGTATATTTAGTCTAAGCAATTACCACTATAAACTTTCCTGTTAGTATTGCTTTCTCTGAATTCCTTAAATTTTATATTTTTAAAATAAGATTTACTGAACCCTAGCCGGTTTGGCTCAGTGGATAGAGCGTTGGCCTGCGGATTAAATGGTCCCAGGTTTGATACCAGTCAAGGGCACTGCCTGGGTTGTGAACTCGATCCCAGTAGGGGGTGTCAGGAGGCAGTCAATCGATTATCTCTCATCATTGATGTTTCTCTCTCTCCCCCTCCATTCCTCTCTGAAATAAAAATATTTTTTTAAAAAATAAAATAAAATCTACCTTTTATTGAGGTAGAATTAACAATTAAGTTGTATATATTTAAAATGTACAGTGTGATGACTTTACATGTGTAATTTTTGAAATAATTCTCAAAAACAGGTTAATTATCACATTCATTACCTCATCAATTATCTTTTTATGTATGGTTAAGATTACTTAAGGTCTACTCTATTAGCAAATTTCAAATATACAACACAGTATTATGATTGTAATCACTATCCATATATACAGTAGATCCCCAGAGATTATTCAGCTATAACTGAAGGCTTATACCCTTTGATCAGTATGTCCTCATCTACCCCACTCCTAAGCCCTTGGTAACCACATTTCTACTCTTTGTTTCTATGAGGATTTCCTCCCTCCCTCCATTAGATTCATATATAAGTGAGACGATACAACATTTTACTTTCACTGTCTGACAAATCTCACTGAGCATAATGTCCTCTAGGCTCATCAGTGTTGTTGCAAATGGCAGTATGTCCTTTTTTTCTTAGGCTAAATAATATTCCATTACACACACACACACATATATCTTCTATATACAGTCATGCAGTAATAGACACTTGTTTCTGATTGTTTTATAATTACTTTGTTTCTTTCTCTGCTGCTGTCATCCTTTGTGAATTAATGATTATTCATAGTGTTATGTACTGATTCCCTTCTCTTTATCTTTTGTGTGTCTACTGCAAGATTTTAATTGGTTATTGGTATGGTGCTTACATAAAATATCTTACAGTTTTAAGTCTATTTTAATCTGATAACATAACTCAATCACATACAAACTCTACCCTTTTACTACCGCCCCACTTTATGTTTTGATGGCCTGATTTATATATTTTTACATTGTGTTTCCATTAACAAAATGTGTAGCTATAGTTATCCTATCTAATAATAGAGTAATATGCAAATTAGGCATCACTCCACGACAAAATGGCGGCCCCCATACCCACAAGATGGTGGCGCCCAGTCCCCTCAGCCCCACTGCTGGAGTGTCTGGCCTGTCCCACCAGCATACAGAGCACATGGTTGCTTCCTTAGTGCTGCGGCAGCAGGAAGCCACCAGGCCCTGCACACACGGAGCCGGCGGAGGATCAGGGCATGTCGCTGCGGCAGCGGGAAGCCGCCAGGCCCCGCACACAAGGAGCCGGCGGAGGAGCAGGGCTTGGCGTCTTCCCGATGGTCACCGCGGCGATCGGGAAGACGCCAGGCCCTGCGCACACGGAGCCGGTGGAGGAGCAGGGCCAGTCGCTGCAGCAATTGGGAAGACGCCAGGCCCTGCGCACATGGAGCCGGCAGAGGAGCAGGGCATGGCATCTTCCCGATGGTCGCCGTGGCAATCGGGAAGACGCCAGGCCCTGCAAAGCCGGGCATGGCTGCTTCCTTAGTGGGGCAGTGGCAGGGAAGTCCCCAGACATGGCAGACAGAGCCCAGACAGCAGGGCTTGGGGGCTTCCTTAGTGGGCAGTGGCGGTGGGAACACCCCCAGGCCCTGCAGACAGAGCCTGGACAACAGAGCATGGGAGCTTCCTTAGTGTGTCCATGTCTGGGAAGCCCCCATGCCTGGCAGACAGAGCACACTGCAGGGCATTGGGGCTTCCTTCACATGGCACATGGTGGCAGCAGGCAGAGAGCGACAGCAGGGTATGGGGGCTTCATCTCCATGGCTGCAGGGAAACCTCCAGGCCCCGCAGAGAGCAGAGAACCATGCGGAGTGGGCCTAAGCCATCAGTAGGGACATCCCCTGAGAGCTCCTGGATTGTAGAGGGTGCAGGTTGGGCTGAGGGACCCCCGTGCACGAATTTCGTGCACCGGGCCTCTAGTTTTAATATATTTTCCCTTTGACCTTTTTTTCTTGGATGGCAGATTTTTTTCTTTTAACAGATTAAATATATCATATCATTCCATGTCCTTCTATCTTGCAATGTTTCTGCTGAGAAATCTGCTGATAATCTTTTAATGTTTTTTTAATTTTTTCATTTATAGTTTATATTCAATATTATTCTGTATTAGTATCAGTTATACAGTATGGTGGTTAGACAATCATATACTTTATAAGGTGTTCCCTCTGATATTTCCAGTACCCATCTGGCAGCATACATAGTTATTATAACATTATTGACTATATTTCCTATGCTGTAATTTACATCTCCATATGGTATATATATACAGCATAGGAAATATAGTCTGCTGATAATTTAATAGGAGCTCACTATGTGTGATGACTTGTTCTTCTCTTGTTGCTTTCAAGACTGCTTCTATGTCTATGACTTTTTAAAAATGTTTTTATTTATTTTAGAGAGGAGAGGAGAGGGATAAAAACATTGATGAGAAAGAAACATCAATCAGCTGCCTCCTATATGCCCCCTACTGAGGATCGAGCCCACAACCCGGGCACGTGTCCCAACCGGGAATCAAACATGCAACCTCTGGGTTCATGGGTTGATACTCAACCACTGAGACACACCAGCAGGGTTCTTTGTGACTTTTGACAATTTGATTAAATGTGTCTTGGTGTAGGTCTCTTTACATTTTTCCTAGTTGGGGTTTTTTGAGCTTCTTGAATTTGTATGTCCATTTATCCTCAGATTTGAGAAGTTTTATACCATTAGTTCTTCAAATAGTTCTCTGTCCTTTTTTCTCTTTCTTCTCTTCATGTATATATTGTTCCTCCCATTGATGTCCCCTCACTCTGTTCCCTTTTTTCATTATTTTTTCCTTTATTTTTTTCCTCTGCCTTAGTTATTTTGAAGTCCTTCTTCGAGTTCACTTATTCTTCTAAGTCTACTATTGTATCCCTCTTGTGAATTTTTCAGTTCTGTAAGTATATTCTTCATTTCCTGAATTTGATTTGTTTCTTCTTCTTAATTCCTAACTAGGTTGATATTCTATTTTGCTTTATGCATATTTTTCTGATTTTGTTTAGTTGTCCATCTGTGATCTCCATGAATTCATTAAGCATACTTATGGCAGTTATGTTGAATTATTTGTCTGGTAATTCATATATGGTTTCAGGTTATTTAATTTGTTCCTTTGAGTAGGCCATGTTTCCCTGTTTCTTTGTGTACTCTGTTATGCTCTGTTGGGACTATGACATTTGAAAAATCAGCTACCTCTCCCAGTCTTTGTGGTCTGGTTTGGTACATGGAAGACTTTCTATAATCACCCAGCTAGAGATTCAGGAGACCTCTAAAGCTTTTTCTGGCAGTGTGTTGTCCTAGGGCTTCTGTGTGTAATTGCCTAATTGAAGAGATTTGTCAGTTTCTATCATATGCTTATTTTTGGTGTCTGTGCTACTGCAACCTAGCTGGATGTCTACTAAGCCACATTACTGGAGCTCTATCTAGTGTCTATTTAAGGTACTGCAGACTCAGGTGTATGTTGATCTTTGTTCTCAGAGGCTCCCAACCTGGCACCTAATTCTTGTCAGAGATCCAATTCAGGTAAGACAAAAACCAGTCTCCTCAGACAGTTGCCCCATTAGTCAGAACGTTGGCTGTATGTTCTACTCTTACCTTTCTCTCCCCAGGGAGAATCAGGGAGTTGGGAATTTTCTTCCACCATGCCTACTATGCTGGGAAGAGGGTCTGTAGTGAGAGAAGGCTATAATTTTTTTTCTAAAAGGCTTTGATTCAGTTGGCCTCATGCTTGCCTGTGATGCAGGAACCGTTTAACTGGTTTCTTGACTTCTTACAAAGGCAATTGTTCTGTATATTGTTGTTAAATTGGTGTTTCTGTGGGGTAAGGAGGTTCTGGGGCTTCCTATTCTGACATCTTGCAGATGGCACTCTCCATGAGTCAAGTCATACTCTTTTTAAAAAGTTTTATTGATTTATAATTCACATACCATACTATTAACCCATTTAAAGTATATAACTCAATGATTTTCAATATATTCACATATATGTGCAACCCCCACCACAGTCAATTTTAGAACATTTTCATCACCTCAAAAAGAAACCCTGTACAATTTAGCTGTCAGTCCCCCTCATCCCCATCCTCTCCCAATCCTTAAGAAAACACTAATCTACTTTCTGTCTCTACAGATTTCCCTATTCTGGACATTTCATATGAATGGAATTATATAATATGGTGTCTTTTAAAACTGGCTTGTTTTGCTTAGCATAATGTTTTCAAGCTTCATCCATACTGTGGACGAAAAGGGCCACATACTAAACTTGACAAGCTCATGGAAGGCCTACGTGGTGATCTTGTAAACTCAGAGACCTAAAGTTACCACATAGGATGGTCTGAACTTAAAACTTTCTAAATAAAAGCAGTTTATGGCAGATAGTCATGTCCTAGGCTAGGATCTTCTCTGACAAAGGTCAATTTTCACCTTAAAACATACCATTGGAAAGTGAAAGTAATTTCCTTTTTCCAGACACCTCAAAGCACAGAGCAGAGACCACAAATCCCTTCACTGTTATTGAGTTAATTGTTGACTATTAACTATCCTGTACCCACCTATGTAAAAGATGTATGTGTCTATCATTTTACTTTTTTTATCCCATCCCAGAGGTTTCCCCACTTTGCTTTCTCTCGCCTCCCTAATCTATTACCAATGGATTTCATGCAACCCACTTGTGTTTTCTCTTTTGATTCTAATGTATAAAATAAGGTGCAAAACTGTCATTATCCGGAGCATAATCTCAATCCTTTGATATTTTGCTTCTTGGCAATCGTAGACAATTTGACTCAAAGAAACTCACAAAAATTATCTACAGGTTTGACTGTTTCTTACATTAACAATACTATAGAATGTATTAGTATAGGCATAACTCATTCTCTGCTATTCCTAACTGACATGGGATTAGCAAATTGATTATATTGTTCCTCCTCCCTGAAAGTGAGGGTTGTAAATATGCCTTGGTTTGTGTAGACACCGTGCCTGGTTTAACCCAAGCTTCCCCCTGCAGTCTCGCATACCAAGTTGCCACCATTAGGGGATTAGAGAATCTGGGAATCACATATGGTTACCCTTGTCAGATAGATAGTAATTGAAAGGAGGTATCACATTTCAAAAGGTTATGATATGTAAGACTGGGCAAAAGAACAGGACACTGAATGAAGGTTCCATGTCCCCTATAGCCCACAAGCAGCAGGGTTGGCAGAAAGGAAGAATGGCCTATTAAGGCCCCAGATTACATTACTAACAAGTAAAACATTACAAAAGTACCACCCCAGGCTTTAATACACAGGGGTGGGCAAAAGTAAGTTTACAGTTGTGGTATGCAAAACACAGTGTTACTTAATAAAACGATTGTAATAATTATAACCTGCATGTCTTTTTCCATACAAAAAAAAACCTGTAAAGCTACTTTTGCCTACCCCTGTATTTGAACAAGCACCCAGTAGGTCCATATCCTAGGCCAGGGACTGCAGTGGAAACCAAACATCATGAAGATATATAAAGGCATGGAAGTTGCAAGAGACAACCATGGCTCTGACTCTCATTGTGGATCAATGTGCTATACTGCTGAAAATACCAAGCCCCATCATGCCTGGGAAAGGCATTTTTTACTGGAATTTGCAACAGGACGTCCCACCAGGATGGATGATTTACTTCACAACCCTGGGTGAGGGGGAACTACTCAAAGATCACTGGGATCCCACTGTCCTAATGCACGCCGAGCCAATTGAAACATATTGTACCTGGAATGAAACACACACCATTAAAAGAGGGGAGAAGGTGGGTGTCCTGGTCCGGCATATCCCATTCCCAGTCTACCTACTCACACCTGACATGCTGCCTCCCCTGGGCAATAGGTATGGTATGCACAACCATGTCAAGTTCCTAAAGCTTCAGCCACATTAACATCTAAGGATCAGGCCACAAGTGTTATTTTTATAGAAGGGGAAGACCTCCCAATAAAAATTTATACTAGCCGGAACCGGTTTGGCTCAGGGGATAGAGCATCGGACTGAAAGGTCTCAGGTTCGATTCCGATCAAGGGCATGTACATTGGTTGCGGGCACATCCCCAGTAGGAGGTGTGCAGGAGGCAGCTGGTCGATGTTTCTCTCTCATCGATGTTTCTAGCTCTCTATCCCTCTCCCTTCCTCTCTGTAAAAAATCAATAAAATATTTTTAAAAAATTTATACTAAATATGTCTTTCTGGCTTTAAGTTTGTTGCTCCTGTGGTGCCTGGTAATGTGATAGGTGCACATCCTATTTTCCACTGGTATTATCATTTGGCTGCTGTCTATATTCCCTCCAGTGGCATGAAGGACATTATAGCACACATAGAAGCCAATATGGAAAACAGTATGGGGGTTCCTCAAGAAATTCAAACTATAACTACCACATGAAGGAGAAAGATGGTGGCTCGCAGGACGGAGGTGAGGGAGAGGATGTGAGTGAGGGGGTGAAAGGAGAGTGTGTGGAAATGTGTGGTGTGTGTGTGTGTGTGTGTGTGAATGAGTGAGGGACAGTTAAATCTGACAGGAGTAGCAGGGGCTGGTAGACCAGATTCTCCTGGACAGGGAGCACCTACCATTACCATCGCCGTAGACACTCCCAAGGCTGCGGGACTCAGGCACGAGCACACGCCATCTTGAAGGGGAGAACGGCCTCATCTAGGAACTCATCAACACCACCACCCAGACAGCCCTTGGACACTGCCTGCAACCCGGCAGCCACTCCAGCCAAAATCCTGCTCCCACACCCACAGACCCGTGGACCCATGGACCTCCACCTCCAAGGGTGCACTGCTCCTGCAGAAGTAAGTGCAACTTCCCCCCTCCCCAGCAGCAGACCTCCAGACAACACAGCCGGGTGTTTTCAGAGTGCAGGCCTCCAGGGCACAGCACTCCACAGGCAGCTCTTGGGAGCCACTGCAAGCCCCCGCTGGGTGCAACATTGTGCAAATGGGGGCACACTGCCCCACAGTAGAAATTCTGAAATCACTCTTCCTGAATAACTGCCTACAGACACCATCGCACAACTTCAGCACCAGGGCCCCTCAGGGTGCGTCAGAGCTCCGAGCCACAAAGGCACTGCCACAGACATGCGTATCCAGCAGGCAGGACCCCGGAGCCCACCACCACACAGGCAGCTCTTGGGAGGCACTGCAAGCCCCTGATGGGTGCGATATTGTGATATTGTGCAAACGGGGGTGCACTGCCCCACAGTAGAAATTCTGAATTCACTCTTCCTGAATAACTGCCCACATACACTGTTGCACAACTACAGTGCCAGGGACCCTCAGGGTGCGTCAGAGCTCTGTGTTGCAAATGCACCACCACACATGTGCATTTCTAGCAGATAGGTCTCCAGAGCCCACCACCCCACAGGCAGCTCTTGGGAGCCACTGCGAGCCTCCGTTGGGTGCAATATTGTGCAAATGGGGGTGCACTGCCTCGCAGTAGAAATTCTGAATTCACTCTTCCTGAATAACTGCTCACAGACACCATCGCACAACTACAGCGCCAGGGCCCCTCAGAGTACTTCAGAGCTCCATGCCACAAACGCATTGCGGGTACCCCTGTGAGCTGCTACTGGGAGCATGTGTATCCAACCATGGGAACAACAGCAAAAACTGAGTCTTCCCACCCCACAGCTGCAGAACTCTGGACATTACAGTTGCACTTTTCCAGCACACAGGCCTCCTAATCCCACTGTTCCACAGGCAGCTCTTGGGTTCTGCTGTGAGCCCCTGCTGGGGGTGCTCTTATCCAAACAAGGGTGCACTGCCCCGGCAGTAGAAATCCTGAATACCCTCATCCTGGATACCTTCCCACAGATACCTCGATCACTTGGCTTCAGCCAGGGCCCTTCAGAGTGTGTCAGTACGCCGCAATGGCAAACACATTGCGAGTGCCCCTGTGAGCTGCCATGGGGTGCGCATGTATCCAACCAAGGGGGCAGCATCAAAAACTGAGTCTTCCCACCCTATAGCTACAGAATTCTGGACACCACAGTTATGCCTTTCCAGAGCGCAGGCAACCTGAGCCCCACCACCCTGACAGACGGCTCCTAGGTACCTGTGTGGGCCCCCGCTGGGCATAAACAATTTCAACCAAGGATGCAAGGCAGCAAAAATTGGGACATCCCCCTCCCTGGCTGCTGACATCTGGACACTGTAGTTGCACGTTTCCAGCTTGCAATCCTACATACAGAAAACCCAAATAGCCCAAGTAGGGAGCTACACTAGATTACCAAGCCCAGGACCCAGAGAGATCACACCAGCAGCAGACATAGGACACGGAAACAATTAAAATGTTACAGCAAAACATGGGAAGACAAAAAAAGCAATCCCCAAAGGAAAGAAAAAGAGGAATCACCAGAAAGGGAGTTATATGAAACGGAGGCAAGTAACATCTGAGAGAAAGAATTCAGAGTAATGGTTATAAGGATGCTCAAACGGCTGGATGACAAATACATGTAACTCAATAACAAATACACACAACTCAATGAGAATTATAAGAAGCTGAATGAGAATGTCATCAACATGAAAAGGAACCAAGAGGAAATGAAGAACAACATAGCTGCAATAAAGAACATAATGGAAGGCTTAAACAGGAGACTAGAAGAGGCTGAGGACCTCATCAGCAAGCTAGAAGACAAGGTAGGAAAAACACACAAACACAGCAGCAACTGGAAAGAAAATTTACAAAGCAAGAGGAGAGCCTAAGGGAGCTTTGGGACAACACAAAACAAAACAACATCTGCATAATAGGGGTACCAGAAGGAAAGGAAGAGAAGGAATAGAAAACCTGTTTGAAGAAATAATGACAGAAAACTTCCCTGATATTGGCAAGAAAATAACTACGCAAGTCCAAGAAGCACATAGAGTCCCAAACAAGATGAACCCAAAAAGAGCAACACCACGACACATCATAATTAAGTTGGCAAACTTCAGCGACAAAGTAAGAATCTTAAAAGCTGACAGAGAGAGACAGAAAGTTACATACAAGAGATCTCCCATTAGAATATCGACTGACTTCTCAACAGAAACACACCAGGCCAGAAGGGAATGGAATGAAATATACAAAGTGATGCAAACAAAGGGACTGAATCCAAGAATACTATACCCAGCAAGGCTATCATTCAAAATTGAAGATGGAATCAGGAGCTTCACAGACAAAAAAGGGCTAAGAGAGTTTATTACTACCAAGCCAGCAATGCAAGAAATGCTAAAGGGACTGCTGTAAAAAGAAGAAACAGAAAGGCAAGAAGAAACACAAATATTAAGAATAAAAATGTTGACAAACAAGTACTTATCAATAATAACATTAAACGTAAATGGATTAAATGCCCCAATCAAAAGACATAGCGTAGCTGAATAGATAAGAAATTACAACCCATATATTTGCTGTCTGTAAGAGACCCACCTCAGAACAAAGGATTCACACAGACTGATAGTGAAGGGATAAAAACAAATTTTTCAGGCAAATGGAAATGAGAAAAAAGCTGGGGTTGCAATACTTACATCTGACAAATAGACCTAAAAGTAAAGGTCATAACAAGAGATAAGGAAGGCCACTACATAATACTAAAGGGAGCAATGCAACAAGAAGATATAACTCGAGTAAACATGTATGCACACAATACAGGAGCACCCAAATACATAAAACAACATCTGGAAGATATCAAGGGAGAGATCGATAGCAATACAGCTATAGTAGGAGACTTTAATACCCCATTGACACCCCTGGATAAATCCTCTAAACAAAAATTCAGCAAGGAAACAGCAATTCTAAATGACTCACTAGATCAGATGGACTTAATTGACATCTTCAGAATATTTCACCCCAAAGCCACAGAATATACATTCTTCTCCAGTGCACATGGGACATTTTCAAAGATAGACTACATATTAGGAAACAGGCAAACTCTCTTCAAATTCAAGAGGATAGAAATCATAACAAGCATCTTCTCAGATCACAATGGCATAAAACTAGAAATGAACTACAATAAAAACAATGACAAAAATCAAATAGTTGGAGGCTAAATAGCATGCTATTAAACAATGATTAGGATATCAAAGAGAACAAAGAAGAAATAAAAAGCACGCTAGAAACAAATGACAATGAAAACACAACAATCCAAAATCTATGGGACACAATGAAAGCAGTCCTCAGAGGGAGGTTCATAGCATTACAGGCCTACCTCAAAAAAAAAAAAAAACAACACAAGAAAAATAGTAATAAGTTATCTAACCCTGCAACTTAAAGAATTAGAAAGAGAGCAACAAGAAAAGCCCACAGGGATCCCGGGTCCGGGTGAGGCCGTGGGCCCCTGGATCCGGGTGAGGCCGGGTCCCGGGTCCGGGTGAGGCCGTGCGCCCCTGGATCCGGGTGAGGCCACTCGACCCTGGGTCCGGGAGAAGCTAGATCCCGGGTCCGGGCGAGGCCGTGTGCCCCTGGATCCGGGTGAGGCTGGGTCCCGGGCCCGGGAGAGGCCACGCGCCCCTGGGTCTGGGAGAGGCCACGCGCCCCTGGGTCCGGGTGAGGCCACGCGCCCCTGGGTCCGGGGGAAGCTAGATCCTGGGTCCGGGTGAGGCCATGTGCCCCTGGATCTGGGTGAGGCCGGGTCCCGGGCCCGGGTGAGGCCACGTGCCCCTGGGTCCGGGTAAGGCCACGTGCCCCTGGGTCCGGGTGAAGCTGGATCCCGGGTCCGGGTGAGGCCGTGTGCCCCTGGATCCGGGTGAGGCTGGATCCCAGGCCCAAGTGAGGCCACGTGCCCCTGGGTCCGGGTAAGGCCATGCGCCCCTGGGTCCGGGTGAAGCTGGATCCCGGGTCTGGGTGAGGCCGTGTGCCCCTGGATCCGGGTGAGGCAGGGTCCCGGGTCCGGGTGAGGCCGTGCGCCCCTGGATCCAGGTGAGGCCACGCGACCCTGGGTCCGGTAGAAGCTAGATCCCAGGTCCGGGTGAGGCCATGCGCCCCTGGGTCCGGGTGAAGCTGAATCCTGGGTCTGGGCGAGGCCGTGTGCCCCTGGATTGGGGTGAGGCTGGGTCCCGGGTCTGGGTGAGGCCGTGGGCCCCTGGATCCGGGTGAGGCCACACGCCCCTGGGTCCGGGAGAAGCTAGATCCCGGGTCCGGGTGAGGCCATGTGCCCCTGGATCCGGGTGAGGTTGGGTCCGGGCCCGGGTGAGGCCACGTGCCCCTGGGTCAGGGTAAGGCCACGCGCCCCTGGGTTCGGGGGAAGCTAGATCCCCGGTCCGGGCGAGGCCCTGTGCCCCTGGATCAGGGTGAGGCTGGGTCCCGGACCCGGGAGAGGCCACGCGCCCCTGGGTCCGGGTGAAACTGAATCCTGGGTCTGGGAGAGGCCGTGTGCCCCTGGATCCGGGTGAGGCCACGCGACCCTGGGTCCGGGAGAAGCTAGATCCCGGGTCCTGGCGAGGCCGTGTGCCCCTGGATCCGGGTGAGGCTGGGGCCCGGGCCTGGGAGAGGCCACGCGCCCCTGGGTCCGGGTGAGGCCATGTGCCCCTGGGTCCGGGTGAAGCTGAATCCTGGGTCTGGGAGAGGCCATGTGCCCCTGAATCTGGGTGAGGCTGGGTCCCGGGTCCGGGTGAGGCCGTGGGCCCCTGGATCCAGGTGAGGCCACGCGACCCTGGGTCTGGGAGAGGCCATGCGCCCCTGGGTCCGGGGGAAGCTGGATCCCGGGTCCGGGTGAGGCCGTGTGCCCCTGGATCCGGGTGAGGCTGGGTCCCGGGCCCGGGTGAGGCCACGTGCCCCTGGGTCCGGGTAAGGCCATGAGCCCCTGGGTCCGGGTGAAGCTGGATTCCGGGTCTGGGAGAGGCCGTGTGCCCCTGGATCCGGGTGAGGCTGGATCCCGGGTCCGGGTGAGGCCATGCGCCCCTGGATCCGGGTGAGGCCACGCAACCCTGGGTCCGGGAGAAGCTAGATCCCAGGTCCGGGTGAGGCCATGCGCCCCTGGGTCCGGGTGAAGCTGAATCCTGGGTCTGGGCGAGGCCGTGTGCCCCTGGATACGGGTGAGGCTGGGTCCCGGGTCTGGGTGAGGCCATGGGCCCCTGGATCCGGGTGAGGCCACGCGCCCCTGGGTCCAGGAGAAGCTAGATCCCGGGTCCGGGTGAGGCCATGTGCCCCTGGATCCGGGTGTGGCTGGGTCTGAGCCCGGGTGAGGCCACGTGCCCCTGGGTCCGGGTAAGGCCACGCGCCCCTGGGTGCGGGGGAAGCTAGATCCCGGGTCTGGGCAAGGCCGTGTGCCCCTGGATCTGAGTGAGGCTGGGTCCCGGACCCGGGAAAGGGCACGCGCCCCTGGGTCCGGGTGAAGCTGAATCCTGGGTCTGGGAGAGGCCATGTGCCCCTGGATCCGGGTAAGGCTGGGTCCCGGGGCCGGGTGAGGCCGTGGGCCCCTGGATCCGGGTGAGGCCGCGCGACCCTGGGTCCGGGAGAGGCCACGCGCCCCTGGGCCCGGGTGTGGCCACGCGCCCCTGGGTCCGGGAGAAGCTGGATCCTGGGTCCGGGTGAGGCTGTGTGCCCCTGGATCCGGGTGAGGCTGGGTCCCGGGCCCGGGTGAGGCCACGTGCCCCTGGGTCTGGGTAAGGCCACGCGCCCCTGGGTCCGGGTGAAGCTGGATCCCGGGTCCAGGTGAGGCCGTATGCCCATGGATCCGGGTGAGGCTGGGTCCCAGGTCCAGGTGAGGCCGCACACACCTAGGTCCAGGTGAGGCCACGCACCCCTGGGTTTCGGAGAGGCCACACGCCCCCGGGTCCGGGTGAGGCCACGTGCCCCTGGGTCCGGGTGAAGCTAGATCCCGGGTCCGGGTGAGGCCATGTGCCCCTGGATCCGGGTGAGGCCACGCGCCCCTGGGTCTGGGAGAGGCCACACGCCCCTGGGTCCGGGTGAGGCCACGCGCCCCTGGGTCTGGGTGAGGCCACGCTCCCATGGGTCCGGGTGAGGCCATGCGCCCCTGGGTCCGGTTGAAGCTGAATCCTGGGTCTGGGAGAGGCCGTGTGCCCTTGGCTCCGGGTGAGGCTGGGTCCCGGATCCGGGTGAGGCCGTGGGCCCCTGGATCTGGGTGAGGCCGCGCAACCCTGGGTCCGGGAGAGGCCACGCGCCCCTGGGTCTGGGTGTGGCCACGCGCCCCTGGGTCCGGGAGAAACTGGATCCTGGGACCAGGTGAGGCCTTGTGCCCCTGGATCCGGGTGAGGCTGGGTCCCGGGCCCGGGTGAGGTCACGCGCCCCTGGGTCTGGGTAAGGCCACGTGCCCCTGGGTCCGGGTGAAGCTGGATCCCGGGTCCGGGTGAGGGCGTATGCCCCTGGATCCGGGTGAGGCTGGGTCCCATGTCCGGGTGAGGCCGCACACACCTAGGTCTGGGTGAGGCCACGCGCCCCTGGGTCTGGGAGAGGCCACACGCTCCCGGGTCCGGGTGAAGCTAGATCCCAGGTCCGGGTGAGGCCATGTGCCCCTGGATCCGGGTGAAGCCACGCGCCCCTGGGTCTGGGTGAGGCCACGCGCCCCTGGGTCCGGGTGAGGCCACACGCCCCTGGGTCCGGGTGAGGCCATGCGCCCCTGGGTCCAGGTGAAGCTGGATCCGGGTCCAGGTGAGGCCATGTGCCCCTGGATCCGGGTGAGGCTAGATCCCGGGTCCGGGGGAAGCCGCGCGCACCTGGGTCCGGGTGAGGCCACGTGCCCCTGGGTCCGGATGAAGCCGTGCCCCTGGGTCCGGCCGAGACCCAACCAGAGGGAATCGAACCTGCATTACCACCATTTGTCCACCATCCAGAGCTGAGGGGTCAGTGCCGACATGTACACATAAGGAACTGGTGGACATTGATATTGGGTCTCAAAAGAACTGTTGGTCCAGAAAGAAACTCACTACAGACTGATTCATTTGCCTGTCAGCATAACTATTATTGCTCATCTCACATTCAGTTCATATAAGTATATCTCTAGTGACACATGATCTCGCTCATCTAGGGGAAATGATGAACAACATAGACTGATGAACAAGAACAGAACCAGAAACAAGGAGGCATCGATCGGACTATCGGGCCTCAGAGGGAGGATAGGGGAGGGTGGGGGGAGGGGGGAGAGATCAACCAAAGGACTTGTGTGCATGCATATGAGCCTAACCAATGGTTAAGTTCAACAGGGGGTTGGGGCATCCGTGGGGAGGGGTGTGGGATGGGAATGGGGGGATGAGGACAAATATGTGACACCTTAATCAATAAAGAAATTTAAAAAAAAGAAAATCCCACAGTATCCAGAAGGAAGGAGATAATAAGGATCAGAGCAGAAATACTAAATGACATGGGGACCAAAAAATCAATACAAAAGATCAATGAAACCAAGAGCTGGTTCTTTGAAAGGATAAACAAGATTGATGAACCTCTAGCCAGGCTAACCAAGAAGCAAAGAGAGAGGACCCAAATAAACAAAATCAGAAATGATAGAGGTAAAGTAACACGTGACCCCACTGATATACAAAGGATTGTAAAAAAATACTACTACTCCAACAAACTGGAAAACCTTGATGAAATGGACACATTCCTAGAAAAATACAAGTTTCCAAAGTTCAATCAGGAAGAATAAAAAAACATGAATAGGATGATAACTACTGATGAAATTGAAACAGTAATCAAAATGCTTCCAGCAAACAAAAGCCCTGAACCAGATGGCTTCACAGGGGAGTTTTACCAAACATTCAAAGAAGAAATAAAACCAATCCTTCTCAGACTATTCCAAAAAATTCAAGAGGAAGACACACTTCCAAGCTCTTTCTATGAAGCCAGCATTACCCTAATCCCAAAAACAGATAAAGATACCACAAAGAAAGAGAATTACAGGCCAACATCCCTCATGAACATAGATGCCAAAATCCTCAACAAAATTCTATCAAACTGGATCCAGCATTACATTAGAAAGATAATACACCATGACGAAGTGGGATTTATTCCAGGGATGCAAGGCTGGTACAATATCTGCAAATCAATAAACGTGATACATCACATAAACAAATTGAGAGACAAAAACTACATGATCATATCAATTGATGCAGAAAAGGCATTTGACAAAGTCCAACACCCTTTTCTGATAAAAATGCTCAGCAAACTGGGAATAGAAGGATCATATGTCAACATAATAAAAGCCTTATAGGACAAACCTACAGCCAACATCATACTCAATGGGCAAAAACTAAAATCATTTCCCCTAAGAACAGGAACAAGACAGGGATGCCCGCTTTCACCACTCCTGTTCAACATAGTACTGGAAGTGCTATCCAATGCAATCAGACAAGAAGAAGAAATAAAAGACATCCAAATTGGAAAAGAAGTAAAACTGTCCTTATTCGCAGATGACATGATACTGTACATAGAAAACCCTAAAGACTCAATCAAAAAATTATTAGACTTAATAAATGAATTCAGCAATGAAGCAGGATACAAAATTGATGGCAAGAAATTGATGGCATTTTTATACACCAACAGTAAACATACAGAGAGATTAAAAAAACAATCCCATTTACCATTGCACAAAACAAATTAAGATACCTAGAAATAAACTTAACTAAGGAGGTAAGAGACCTATATGAAAAAACTACAGGACACTGAAAAAAGTGATAGAGGATGACATAAACAGATGGAAGAACATATTGTGTTCATGCATTGGTAGAATCAACATCATTAAAATGTCCATACTACCAAAAGCAATCTATAAATTCAATGCAATCCCCCTTAAAATACCAATGGCATATTTCACAGACCTAGAATGAACTCTCCAAAAATTCATCTGGAATAAACAAAGACCCTGAATAGCTGCAGCAATCCTGAGAAAGAAGAACAAAGTAGAAGGGATCTCAATACCAGATATCAAGCTATATTACAAAGCCACTGTTCTCAAAACTGCCTGGTACTGGCACAAGAACAGACATATACATCAATGGAACAGAATAGAGAATCCAGATATTGACCCAAACCACTATGATCAATTAATATTTGACAAAGGAGGCATGAACATACAATGGAGTCAAGACAGTCTCTTCAATAAATGGTGCTGAGAAAATTGGACAGATATATGCAAAAAAATGAAACTAGATCACCAACTTACACCATACACAAAAATAAAATCAAAATGGATACAGGACTTAAACATAAGATGGGAAACCATAAAAATACTAGAGGAATCCACAGGCAGCAAAATCTCAGACATATGCCAAAAGAACTTCTTCACTGATGCTGCCCCTAGAGCAATGGAAGCTAAAGAGAAAATAAACAAATGGGACTACATCAAAATAAAAAGCTTTTTCACAGCAAAAGAAACCATCAACAAAACAACAAGAAAGCCCACTCTATGGGAGAACATATTTGCAAGTGCTATCACTGATAAAGTTTTAATCTCCAACATCTACAGGCAGCTTATACAACTTAATAAAAGGAAGATAAATGATCCAATATAAAAATGGGCAATGGAACTAAATAGAATCTTTTCAAAAGAAGACAGAAGGAAGGCCAAGAGACACATGAAAACATGCTCAAAGTATCTAATTATCCGGAGATGCAAATCAAAACGACAATGCGATACCATCTCACACCTGTCAGAATGGCTATCATCAACAAATCAACAAACGACAAGTGTTGGCGAGGATGCGGAGAAAAAGGAACCCTCGTGCACTGCTGGTGGGAATGCAGACTGGTGCAGCCACTGTGGAGAACAGTATGGAGTTTCCTCAAAAAACTAAAAATGGAACTCCAATTTGGCCCAGTAATCCCACTCCTAGGAATATATCCCAAGAAACTGGAAATGCCCATCAGAAAGGATATATGCACCCCTATGTTCACAGCAGCACAATTTACAATAGCTAAGATTTGGAAACAGCCTAAGTGCCCTTTAGCAGATGAGTGGATTAAAAAACTTTGGTACATCTACACAATGGAATACTATGCTGCTGTAAAAAGGAAAGAACTCCTACCATTTGCAACAGCATAGATGGAGTTGGAGAGCATTATGCTAAGTGAAATAAGTCAGTCAGAGAAAGATAAATATCATATGATCTCATTCATTTGTGGATTATAATGAACAACATAAACCAATGAACAAAAACAGATCCAGAGACAGAGAAACATTGATCAGATGCTCAAACTGCAGAGGGAAGGTAGGGGAGGGTGGGGGTAAGGGGGAAGAGATCAACCAAGAGACTTGTATGCATGCATATAAGCATAACCAATGGACACATACAACAGAGGGTGAGAGTGAGGGCAGAATTGGGGGGTGGAGGGCAATGGGGGGATAATGACACATTTGTAATACCTTAATCAATAAAAATAAAATAAATAAATAAATAAAATAAAAAATTTAACATTTAAAAAAAATATATATATAACTACCACATGACCCAGTAATCCCACTTCTGGGTGTATATCTAAAGGAAATAAAATCACTATCGCAAAGGGGTATCAGCACTCCCATATTCATTGCAGCATCTATACATATAAAGAGGTAATATGCTAATTGACAGTTATGGTGTCCTAGTAACAACCAATTTGCATATCGACAGACCAGCAGGTGCGTGCGCAGCAGGGGGACTTGCATGAGGCTCGCTTCCCTGCCCCCAGCGCTGGAGTCCTTTTTCTCTTCGAGGTGTATGAACCCGACAAACACCCCCCCGACACCGCACCCCATCCAAGAGCACGCCGCCTGGGGATGCCACCAACCCCCCCACCCCGAGGTGGGGGGAGCCGAGGGGCGACACCCGCATGGAAGAAGGCTGGTTCTCAGGGCGCTGTCGGCAGATGCCAACCAGGGGGTGCATGCATTGGTGGTGACCCCTGGAGGGGTTGCGCATGCAAATCGAGAGGGTGTGGACCCAATACCACAAAGGAAGGGCCCTGGCACAACAACAGAGAGTGCACAGGCGACCCTCACAGCACAGGGAAGCTGCCATGGCTTTCTCCAGCCATCTATTCATTCATCTGCCCAGTCCTACCGGACAGGGGCTCGCATCCTGGGTAGAACGCCCCCCGAGGACAAGGTGGGCCCAACCGTGCCTGCACAAGCACACCCGTCACCTGCGAATTCCGGAGGGGAGCAGAAGGAGAGCCGCTCGAGGCGTGGGAGTGGGGCCTCCACATCCCACCCCCACCTTCAGCACTCAATGGGAGAAAAGCATCGGGCCAGCCTGAATGCACACGCGCGTGTGCACGTACCGCAGCAGTCCGTGCGATGGACACCAGCCTAGCTGGCTGGACCCTCCCCCAACTCAGAGAGGGGAGGCGCAGGCCATGGTAGGGAAGACAAAGCTGGGTCATCCCTCGGCCCCTCAAAGCCTGTGCGAGAGGGGCCCGAGTGCCCAAATAGAGGCAGCTACGGGTCCCAGAGAGGAAAGCAGTCAGTACTAAGGATGAAAAGCATAGATTTTTTAATTAGCCTGTAAAAAGAGTAAAAGAGTGAGGGAGGAGAGGGGAAGAAGGGAAGGAGGGAGTGAAGAACTTTATAAAGGAGTCAGTAGAGAACAGAGTTAAAGAAGGAAATAGGATGTATGAGTGAACTGTAGGAGCTAAAATGAAAATCAAGTATAGTTGTGTACAGGGGACAGATTTTAAAAGTAGGAGTCAGAAAAGAAAAAAGATAAATGATAGTGAATAATTAGGCAGGTAGATAGATAGATATTAAAACAGGGGAAGTAAGTAGAGAAGAGTGTATGGGAAAGGTAGGGTGAGAGAGAAAGAGGGAGGGAAGAAAAGTTTTAAAGGGGAGCCGGTAGAGCTTAAAAGGAGAATGGGAAGGAAGAAGAAATGGGGCAGGGAGCACAGCAGGTCCGAGCGAGGAAGTGAAGAAAAAAATTAAGGTGGGAAGGAAGGAAAAGGGGATGGAGGGGAGGGATAAAGATAAAGGAAAGAAGGAATGTGGGGAGGGAGGGAGGGTAGGAGAAAGATGGGAAGAAGGATGATGTAACAGAAGTAGGAAATAAGGAGGAAAGAAAAGTTTATAAATGATGAGTAAGTAGGAAAAAGCGTTACATAAAGGAGAGAGAAAAATTTTGTGAGAGGGAGAAGCCAATAAGGAATTCAAATACAATTGTGTGTGAAGGGGATAAAATTTTAAAAATGTTAATAAGGGCGACCAGGCCGGCAGGGGAGGGCAGTTAGGGGTGACCAGGCCAGCAGGGGAGGGCAGTTAGGGGTGATCAGGGCAGCAAGCAGAGTGGTTAGGGCAGGCAGGCAGGAGAGCGGTTAGAAACCAGAGGTCCCAGATTGCGAGAGGGATTGGGCCTAAACTGGCAGTTGGACATCCCCTGAAGGCTCCTGCATTGGAAAGGGCACAGGTCAAGCTGAGGGACGCCCCCCCCCCCCATGCACGAATTTCATGCACCGGGCCTCTAGTTATTCATAATAGCCAAGATATGGGAACAACCTATGTGTCCACCAATGGATGAAAGGATAAAGAAGATGACACACAAACACACACACACAAACACACACACACATACCACAGAGGAATATAATGCAGACATTCACGCATGATAAAGATAGAAATCCTGCCATATTCAACAACTTGGATGAATTTTGAGGGCATTATGCTAAGTGAAATAAGAGAAACAGAGAAAGACAAATACTGTATAATATCCCTTATATGTGGAATCTAAAAAAGCTTAACTCAGAAAAACAGAGTTGTTACCAGGGGATGGGGAGGTGGCAGAAATGCGGAGGTATTGGCCAAAGGGTATCAACTTTCAGTTATAAGATTAACAATTTCTGGGGATCTAATTGCAGCATGGTGATTATGGCTAATACTGTAATACAGCTGGATGTTGCTAAAAGGTTAGATACTAAATGTTCTCACCACAAAAAAGAAATAATTGTGTGACAGAATGAAGGTGCTAACTAATGTTATGGTGGAAATCATTTCACAATATATCAATGTATTAAATAAACACATTGTATACCTTAAACTTATGCAATGTTAGTGTGTCAATTATATCTCAGTAAATCTGGGGAAAATATAAAATATATAATGAAAAAAATGTTAAAATATAATATACAGGAAAAAATTTTAATGCACAATTATTCATAGTATCTTCTCTAATAAAATGGTAATATGCAAATTAACCATCGCTCCGCTACACAAGCCACACCCACCAACCAAGCCACGCCCACCAGCCAATCAGGGCGAGTATGCAAATTAACCCCAATCCAAGATGGCTACAGCCACAGAGAGCAAGGTTTCCCAGGTAACAGAGGAAGCCAAGCTTTCCATAGCCGTTGCAGGCCTAAGCCTCCACTCAAGCTACAAAGTTTCAATTATAGAAGGTAAACAAATTCAAACAAATGGCGGCAGAATGGAGCTTGAGAGAGCAGGCCAGGGTTGCCGGCAGCAACAGGGGAAGCAAAGCTTTCCGCACACCCTGGCCGGGCTCACCCGCTTAAGGCTACAAAGTTTCAATTGTAGAAGGTGAATTAACTGCCACAGAAATGGCTGCCGGAGCCCCAGGCTTGGCTCCGCTCCAGGCTACAAAGTTTCAATTGTAGAAGGAAAATAAATTCCAGATACCAGGGCCTCTGCTTGGGTTGCCAGGGGGCGTGGCTGGACTGCAAACCACCACAGGCCCCTCGCTCAGGCCGCCCCACACCCCAAGGGAACCCCCACCCTTATCTGTGACACCCTTCAGGGCAAACCAGCTGGCCCCCACCCGTGTACCAGGCCTCTATCCTATCTAATAAAAGAGTAATATACAGATTGATCATCACTGCAACACACAATATAGCTGGCCCCATGTGGTCAAAAATCCTGCCCCCATGTGGACACAAGATGGCCACTACAAGATGGCCAGCAGGAGAGGGCAGTTGGGAGGCACCCGGCCTGCAAGGGAGGGCAGTTGTGAGGGACCAGGCTTACAAGGGAGGGCAGTTGGAGGTGATCAACCCTGCAGGAGAGGGCAGTTAGGGGTGACCAGGCTGGCAGAGGAGGGAAGTTGGGCGCAAACAGGCTGGCAGGGGAGCAGTTAAGCATCAACCAGGCTGGAAGCGGAGTGGTTAGGGGGTGATCTGGCTGGCAGGCAGAAGCGGTTAGGGGCAATCAGGAAGGCAGGCAGGCAAGCAGTTGGAAGCCAGCAGTCCTGGATCGGGCCTAAACGGGCAGTCGGACATCCCTCCAGGAGTCCCAGATTGGAGAGGGTACAGGCTGGGCTGAGGGACAACCCCCCGCCGTGCACGAATTTCGTGCACCGGGCTTCTAGTTCTCTTATAATCTTTTATATCTCTGTGAGGTCACTAGCAATGCCCCCACTTTCATTTCTGATTTTAGTTATTTGTGTCATCTCTCTTTTTACTTTGCAGTTTAGCTAAAGGTTTACCAATTTTTAAAATATTTTCAAAGTACCAATTTTTGGTTTCATTAATTTTCTCTATTACTAGGTGTATCAGTTAATAATGTGGATTTTGTAATCAAAGAAAACACAATAATTTCAAGAGAAACATCAAAAGTGCTTTATTCAAAGTAATGTCCATTGCTAGCTACACATTTCCCCCATCTTTCAGGTAATTTGTGGATACCGTCCCAAAAGAACTTTTCTTGTTTTGAGGCAAACCATTCAGAGACCCAATTTTCCACTTCTTCATATGTTTTGAAGTGCTGCTCAAAAAGTGCGTGTGCCATCGATCGGAACAAGTGGTAATCTGAAGGAGCAAGGTCTGGTGAATATAGCGGGTGGGTTAATACTACCCAGGCAAGATCTTTTAACGTGTTTTTAACTGGTTTTGAAGTGTGTGATGATGTGTCATCATGAAGCAAAATTACTTTGCCGTGTCTTCTGGACCATTCTGGTCATTTCACGATCAAAGTGTGGTTCAAATTGATTATTTGTTGTTGGTAGTGATCAATATTAATGGTTTCACCTGGGTTTCGAAGCTCACAATACACCACACCTTCGTGATCCAACCAAACACAGAGCATTGTCTTCTTTCCAAAGTGATTTGACCTTGCAGTCGATGTTGATGGTTGACCTGGATCAACCCATGATTTTGTGCATTTGGGATTCTCAAAATAAATCCACTTTTCATCGACAGTCACAATTCTATGCAAAAAAGACTTTCTTTCATGCCATAGAAGCAACATTTTACTGATGACTTTTCAGTTTTCCATTTGTCTTTCGTTCAGTTGATGTGGCACCCATTTTCCTTCCTTTAAAATCTTTCCCATTGCTTGTAAACGATCGGAAATTGATTGCTGAGCAACGTTCAATCTTTCTGCAAGTTGTTTATGAGTTTGACACACATCTTCATTCAATAATGCTTGTAATTGTTGGTCTTCAAACTTTTTCAGTTGACCTGGACATTGTCTTTCACATCGAAATTGTCACTTTTAAAGCGTTTAAACCAGCATTCACAAGTATCTTGACATGGAGCATGTTCATTATAAGCTTCCCGATGTATACGATAACTTTCAGCAGCACTTTTCTTCAAAATAAAGTAATGAATTAAAACTTCCCGCAAATGCTCTTTTTTGGGGCACAAAATTCGACATTTTTAAGCATAAAAATATCTATGATGTTAACACCGTCAGAAAATTTGACATATGAAGTTTTGAAGCTTGCTGTCAATACAACAAAATAGCATACATATCAAATCACATCTATATCAACATATGTGTAACTCCATCTATTGAAAAAAATCCGCATTAACCGGTACACCTAGTATTTTTCTATTTTCTACTTTATCACTGACCTGATATTTATTATTGCCTTTCTTATGCTAGCTTTGGATTCGGTTTATTCTTCATTTTCTAGGACCTTAATGTATAAGGCTAAGTTATTACTTTGTGATCTTTTAATGTAGGCATTTACAGCTACAAATTCCCTCTGAGAACTGCTTTTGCTGCATCCCATAAGTTTTGGTATGTGGTGGTTTTGTTTCTATTTGTCCTTAAGAATTTTGTAATTGTTAGAGAGTAGAAATTTTTTGAGCATGCTTCTTCCTAGTCAAGTTGGCCTTGCCCATTCCAGAGAGGCTGTGGACTATGCCCCAGATAGAGTTGTCAGTGCTGATACCAGGCCAGGCCTTGAGATACGGTCTCAAGGCCCCTTCCCAGTATATAGGCCTTCTTTCATAGAACACTGTCAGCTTTCTGAAGAACAGGATGACCCTGTGAATAACATGGTCATCAATGGCATGACCCTGACATTGCTTGGGAAAAACTGTTTTGTCTTGGGTTGCTTGCTCTGCAAAAACAGGATGTGGTAAATGTGCTTAAAAGTGGTCCTGCACAAAGGGTCGGGGCTACTCTCTGGACTCCCTGCGTGGAGAAAGGCAGAGCAGTCACCGGCCGGCTAATAAAGGCTCCCTACATTTTAATTTGGTCTGGACTACAGTGGTCGTTCACTCGTGTTCGCTCCACAACAGTAATTATCCTTGTATTTTATTGTTCCTTTATTTATAGAAGTTTTCCATTTCATTCTGATTTGAAATATATTTGACCTATAACATTGTGTAAATTTAAAGTTTACAAAATGTTGGAGAACCAAGATGGTGGCATAGGTAAATGTCTGTACTTGCTGCCTCCCCCAACCACATCAAAATTACAACTAAAATACAGAACAACTACCATTCAGAACTGCCTGAAAGCTGGCTGAATGGAAGTCCTACAACTAGAGAATTAAAGAAGAAAGCACATTAAGACTGGTAGGAAGCGACCCTGGGTCTGGGAGAGGCCACGCGCCCCTGGGTCCGGGGTAAGCTAGATCCCGGGTCTGGGTGAGGCCGTGTGCCCCTGGATCCGGGTGAGGCTGGGTCCCGGGCCCGGGTGAGGCCACGCGCACCTGGGTTCGGGTAAGGCCACACGCCCCTGAGTCCGGGTGAAGCTGGATCCCGGGTCTGGGTGAGGCCGTATGCCCCTGGATCCGGGTGAGGCTGGGTCCCGGGTCCGCGTGAGGCCGCACACACCTAGGTCCGGGTGAGGCCACGCGCCCCTGGGTCTGGGAGAGGCCACGCGCCCCTGGGTCCGGGTGAGGCCACGCGCCCCTGGGTCCGGGGGAAGCTAGATCCTGGGTCCGGGTGAGGCCATGTGCCCCTGGATCCGGGTGAGGCCATGCTCCCCTGGGTCTGGGAGAGGCCACGCGCCCCTGGGTCCGGGTGAGGCCACGCGCCCCTGGGTCCAGGTGAAGCTGGATCCCGGGTCCAGGTGAGGCCATGTGCCCCTGGATCCGGGTGAGGCTGGGTCCCGGGTCCGGGGGAAGCCGCGCGCACCTGGGTCCAGGTGAGGCCACGCACCCCCTGGGTCCGGGTGAGGCCACGCGCCCCTGGGTCCGGGTGAGGCCATGCACCCCTGGGTCTGGGTGAAGCTGGATCCTGGGTCCAGGTGAGGCCATGTGCCCCTGGATCCGGGTGAGGCTGGGTCCCAGGTCCGGGGGAAGCCGCGCGCACCTGGGTCCAGGTGAGGCCACGCACCCCCTGGGTCCGGGTGAGGCCACGTGCCCCTGGGTCCGGATAAAGCCGTGCCCCTGGGTCCGGCCGAGACCCAACCAGAGGGAATCGAACCTGCATTACCACCATTTGTCCACCATCCAGAGCTGAGGGGTCAGTGCCGACATGTACACATAAGGAACTGGTGGACATTGATATTGGGTCTCAAAAGAACTGTTGGTCCAGAAAGAAACTCACTACAGACTGATTCATTTGCCTGTCAGCATAACTATTATTGCTCATCTCACATTCAGTTCATATAAGTATATCTCTAGTGACACATGATCTCGCTCATCTAGGGGAAATGATGAACAACATAGACTGATGAACAAGAACAGAACCAGAAACAAGGAGGCATCGATCGGACTATCGGGCCTCAGAGGGAGGATAGGGGAGGGTGGGGGGAGGGGGGAGAGATCAACCAAAGGACTTGTGTGCATGCATATGAGCCTAACCAATGGTTAAGTTCAACAGGGGGTTGGGGCATCCGTGGGGAGGGGTGTGGGATGGGAATGGGGGGATGAGGACAAATATGTGACACCTTAATCAATAAAGAAATTTAAAAAAGAAGACTGGTAGGAGGGGTGGAGATGAGGAATAGGCTGGCCTGACACCCACCTGTGCCATTTTTTTAATCAGGAGGGAGATCGTCTCTGCAGAGACCACCTGTGAGGAGCAAAGGGTCCAAGCCCCACATCAGACCCCCAGCCCAGGGTTCCAGAATTGAGAAGTCCCCACAACTACGGGCTATAAAAACCAGCAGGGTTTGTGGCTGAGTGACACAGAGGCTGCTAGAGACCCAGGTGTTACATTTAAAGGGCTGGTGCCTGAAGTTACTTGAACTCCCAGCACCGGGCAACTTTGGGGGACCCAGATATATATGTGAAGGAACTGGATTGTCTGGCATCGGGGAAGGAACTTGGGGGTGGCTTTCTCCCAGACTAGGGTGCTCACAGGGGTCATTGTTCCTGTGCTGGGACCTCCCCTGTTGCAGGGCTGACTGGCAGCCATAGCTGAGTCTCCATCAGTTTGGAGCACACTGTTTGCTCCACCCTAGGGATTCTCTGAAACTCTATCCCATTCATTTGCAGCCCCACCCAAGCTGTTGAAGCAGCTTTTCCATATGAATGACCTGTCCTGGCTCAGGCTTCAGACTTTGCTAAAATCTCTCAAACAAGCTACAGCTGGTGACAGTGTGGCCCAAACCTATCAATAAAAGGCCCAAGACCCAGCATTAGCACCAGTCTGCCTTGCTTCACACCTGGGCCTCACCTGGGCAACTCTAAGCCCAATAAAAATAGCAAATAGCAGTCATATGCAGATACCTCTGTAGCTCCTGCTGGGTGGCACCAGGCAGTGTCTGATTTTGTACCTCCCTGGAGGCCCTAGAGCCAGTGAACCTGGTGGACAGCTTCAGACCATAGCAAATTACAACTCTAAACATCCACAAGCAAAACACTCAAGAGGCAGACTCAGTGAGCACCAAAGCCCCACTGAAGCAAGTCCTACTCCATAGGTGTATTTCCTACACAGCAGCTCTCCCACTGTAGTCACAGCTGATCATCACAGCCAATTGGCCTGGAGGTCAACTCCTCCCAGTGATGCCAACAGCAATCAAGACTCAACTACAGAAAAAAAATGGCGACCGGCAAGAAGGTAGGGAGGGAGAGTGTGTGAGAGAGTGAGGGAGTGATAAAGGAATGTGTGGATGTGTGTGTGTGTGTGTGTGTGAGTGAGTGAAATAGGGACAGTTAGATCCTGCAGTTCCTCCAAGGGGCTGCCAATCTGAGCAGTCTTAGACAGCAAAACCCCGCTGCCACTGCAAACACTCTGAGGAGCACACCGGCGGCACAGAGACCATGCCATCTTGAAGAACAGAACTGTTTGAGACTAGGATCCTAGCCTCTCCACCACCCAGTCTGGTCTCAGTAGCAAACTGGGACCCTACAGCCACTCTGGTAAAAGACCTGTGACCATAGCTGCAGACCCAGGGACACCAAGACTTCAGGCACCCTGGCCGCAGATTTCTGTGAGTCACAAAGCCAATCCCCCACCCCGCTGGCCCCATGGCAGCAGCATAGGAACTACCAGACCCCAGCCGCACAATCAGGCTTTCTGCACACACACAGCAGTGGCAGCTCTACCTGACTTTGAGCCTTGGTGTCGGACACTGGAAGTTTTTTTCCCGCGCCCAGGCTCCACGCCCAGGCAGAGAGACTGTGCTGAATTTGAGCCTAGGTGCACATCCTTGGGGAGACTGTTTTCTGTGACCAGATCCCGCACCCACGCATGGGGAGACAGTGCTGAATTTGAGCCTGGACATGCGAACTCAGGGAATTTGTTTCCCACAACTAGGCTCCATGCCCAGGCAGGGAGGCTGTGCTGAATTTGAGCATAGGTGTGCGACTTTGGGGATATTGCTTTCTGCAACCAGATCCTGTGCCCACGCAGGGAGACAGTGCGGAATTTGATCCTGGGAGTGCAAACCCGGGGAGTTTGTTTCCCATGACAAGACCCTGCACCCTAGCAGAGAGGCTGCACTAAATTTGAACCTGAACATGTGAACTCGGGGAGTTTGTTTCCCACGACCAGACCACGTGCCCACACGGGGGGGCAGCGCTGAATTTGAGCCTGGGTGCATGGACACGGGGAGTTTGTTTTCCACAGTGCACACCTGCGTGATCAGACCCCACACCCACGCTGAGCGGCAGTGCCACCTGACTTTGATTCAGGGCAAGCGCACACAGAAGGCTGTTTTTTGCAGGGCAGGAGTGTATCTCTTGCCAACACAGTGCAACTGTGCAACCCAGTCTCCCAAGCAGATCAGGGACCCTGAATCTCCATGCAAAAGGCAGCAATGAGCACCAGTGACTAGACTCTGTTTCTCATTGCATGCGACTGGGAACCCTGATTCCCAGTGTATTCACACTAAGAGCCAGCAACACCAATTCTTGGTGCTTGTGCACACAAGGACCCTGATTCTCGGTGCGAGGCAGGACTAAGCAACAGAGATTGTGATACTTGATTCTCAGAGCGCACACAGGGAGCCTATGACTTCTGACACGCACTAGGGGACTTTGATTTTTGGCACATGCCAGCGGGTTCTCTGTTTCTGCACGGCGCAGGCAGAGTCCCTGATTCTAGGTGCGCACATGAGGCCTCACTAAGCTCTTGTGACTCTGACCCGGGGAGAGCATGGCTCTCACCAACCCACAGCAGCCGTATGTCTTGGTGTCTGAGATCTTCAGTGACACTTGGGGAGTGCAAAACTCCCACTGCACACGGCCCAGGCCTTATGGTGATACTCAGAATGGGGAGACAATGAAACAATCCGCAGAGGAAAGAAAAGGAGGAATCACCAAGAAAGGAAATAAGTGAAACAGAAGCATGCAACATGACAGAAAAAGAATTCAGAGTAATGGTCATACAGTACATACACCGGATGGACGAGAAAATCAACAACCTATGCAAAAATCAGGAACAAATGAAAAATTATATGGCTACAATCAAAAACACCATGGAAGGCTTCAACAGTAGACTAGAAAAAGCAGAGGACTGAATTAGTGAGTTAGAAGATAAAGTACAGAAACAAGCCCAATCTGAACAGCAACTAGAGAAAAAAAATTAAAAGCAGGAGGAGAGCCTAAGGGAGCTTTAGGACAATGCAAAACGAAATAGCATACGTATAACAGGGCTGCCAGAAGGACAAGAAGAGCAGCAAGGATTAGAAAATTTATTTGAAGAAAACTTCCCTGATATTGGGGAAGAAAAAAGTTACACAAGTACAGAGAGTCCCAAGCAAGATGAATTCCAAAAGACCCACACCAAGACATACCATAATGACAATGGCAAATGTTAATGAAAAAGAGAGAATCTTAAAGGCCGCAAGAGAGAGACAGAGAGTTACCTACAAAGGATACCCCATCAGATTATCAAATGATTTCTCAACAGAAACACATCAAGCTAGAAGGGAATGGAATGAAGTATACAAAGTGATGTAAAGCAAGGGACTGAATCCAAGATTACTCTATCCAGCAAAACTATCAAAATAGAAGGGGAAATCAGGAGCTTCACAGACAAGAAAAGGCTAAGGGAGTTTATCATTACCAAGCCAGCAATGCAAGAAATGCTAAAGGGAATGCTGTAAAAAGAAGAAAAAAAAGGTAAGAAGGAACACAAGCTCAAAAAATAAAAATGGCTACAAACAAGTACCGTTCAATAATAACTTTAAATGTAAATGGACAAACTGCTCCAATCAAAAGACATTGAGTGGCTGAATGGATAAAAAATATGACCCATATATATGCTGTCTACAAGAGACCCACCTCAAAACAAGGGACTCACACAGACTGCAAGTGAAAGGATGGAAAAATATCTTTCAGGAAAATGGAAATGGGAAAAAAAGCTAGGGTAGAAATACTTATATCTGACAAAATAGACCTCAAAGTGAAGGCCATAACAAGAGATAAGGAAGGCCACTTCATACTACTAAAGGGATAGATACAATAAGAGGATAAAACCCTGGTAAACCTATATGCACCCAATGCAAGAGCACCCGAATACATTAAAAAAAAAAAACTCCTGAAAGATATCAAGGAAGACATCGACAACAATACAACCATAGTAGGGGACTTTAATACACCACTGACATCACTGGACAAATCCTCTAGACAAAAAATCAGCAAATAAAAGGCAATCCTAAATGACTCACTAGATCATATGGACTTAACTGACATCTTCAGAACATTTTACCCCAAAGCCGCGGAATATACGTTCTTCTCAAGTGCACATGGGACATTTTCAAAAATAGACCACATATTAGGAAACAAGCGAAGTCTTCCCAAATTCAAGCAGATTGGAATCATACCAAGCATCTTCTCAGACAATGGCATAATATTAGAAATAAACTACAATAAAATCATTCCAAAACACTCAAACTTGGAAGCTGAATAGCATATTATTAAATATTGATTGGGATACCAATGAGATCAAAGAAGAAATTAAAAACATCCTGGAAACTAATGACAATAAAAACACAACAATCCAAAACCAATGGGACGCAATGAAAGCAGTCCTGAGAGGGAAGTTTATAGCTCTACAGGCCTACCTCAAAAAACAAGAAAAAATGGTAGTAAATCATCTAACTCAACAACTCAAAGAATTAGAAAGAGAGCTACAAGAAAAGCCCAGAGTGAGCAGGAAGGAGATAATAAAGAATATAGCAGAAATAAATGACATAGAGACAAAAAAAAATACAAAATATCAATGAAACCAAGAGCTGGTTCTTTGAAAGGATAAACAAGATTGATGAACGTCTAGACAGGCTCACCAGAAGCAAAGAGAGAGGACCCAAATAAACAAAATCAGAAATTATACAGGCAAATTAACAACAGACCCCACAGAAATACAAAGGATTGTGGGAACCCCTTTCACATCCCGCATGATTTCAGGGTTCTGGTTCAGGGTTCAGGTTCTGGAAAAGGCTGCACACAAATGAAAAGAGAATAGAAAAGCATTAATTTTGGAAATGGGGGCCAGGTGTTAGTCCAAATCTAGTGGGAGGACTACTACTCGCTCTGGCTTTACCATCCCTTTTATTAAGATTAAAATTATAGGATTCACCCATATGCCCTAGGCAGGAAACTCCAATAAAAGCCAATCAGTGAATTTAGGACTAATAGGTGGGGGCTGCTTCAACTACCAATATCTAGTAATTAGCTCTGACCCTTCACAGCAATTAAGGTTGATCAGCCCTCCGAATTCCCTGCCCACAGCTTTCTATTATTAAAACAATGATCGGCTTCCGGCAAAGGATTGTTAAAAAATACTATGAACAACTCTATTCCAACAAACTAGATAACCTGGAGGAAATGGACATATTCCTAGAAAAATACAACCTTCCAAAACTCACTTAGGAAGAATCTAAACAGCTCAATAGGCCAGTAACTATGGAAGAAATGGAAGCAGTCATCAAAAAGCTTCCAGCAAACAAAAGCCCGGGGACAAACAGCTTCACAGGGGAGTTTTACCAAACATTCAAGGAAGAACTGAATCCTATCCTCCTCAGACTATTCCAAAAAATTCAAGAGGAAGGAATATATCCAAGCTCCTTCTATGAAGCCAGCATCACCGTAATACCAAAACCGGATAAAGACAATACAATGAAAGAGAATTATAAGCCAATATCCCTCATGAACATAGATGCTAAAATCCTCAACAAAATTCTAGCAAATCGGATCCAACAGTATATCAGAAAGATCATACACCATGACCAAGCAGTATTTATCCCGGGGACGCAAGGATGGTACAATATCCGCAAATCAATAAACATGATACATCATATAAACAAAATGAGGGAGAAAAATCACATAGTCATATCAATTGATGCAGAAAAAGCATTTGACAAAATCCAACACCCTTTCTTGATAAAAACTCTCAGCAAGGTGGGAATAGAAGGATCATACCACAACATCATAAAAGCCATATATAATAAACCCACAGCCAACATCATACTCAATGGGCAAAAACTAAAAACATTTCCTCTAAGAACAGGAACAAGACAGGGATGCCCACTCTCACAACTCCTGTTCGACATACTACTGGAAGTACTAGCCATTGGATCAGACAAGAAGAAGAAATGAAAGGCATCCAAATTGGAAAAGAAGAAGTAAAACTGTCCTTATTCGCAGATGACATGATACTGTACATAGAAAACCCTAAATACTCCATCAAAAATTATTAGACTTAATAAATAAATTCAGCAATGTTAAATACAAAATTAACACCAAGAAATCTATGGCATTTCTATACACCAATAATAAACTTACAGAAAGAGAGACTAAAAAAGCTATCCCATTTACCATCGCAACAAAAAAATTAAGATACCTAGGAATAAACTTAACTAAGCAGGTAAAAGACCTATATGCAAAAACTACAGGACACTGAAAAAAGAGAGAGAGGAACACATAAACAGATGGAAGAAAATACCATGTTCATGAATTGGTAAAATCAACATTATCAAAACGTTCATACTACCCAAAGCAATCTACAGATTCAATGCAATTCCCATTAAAATACCAATGGCATATTTCACAGACCTAGAAAGAACTCTACAAAAATTCATCTGGAATAAACAAAGACCCTGAATAGCTACAGCAATCCTGAGAAAGAAGAACAAAGTAGGTGGGATCTCAGTACCAGATTTCAAGCTGTATTACAGAGCCACTGTTCTCAAAACAGCCTGGTACTGGCACAAGAACAGACATATAGATCAATGGAATAGAATAGACCCAAACCACTTTGACCAATTAATATTCGACAAAGGAGGCATGAACATACAATGGAGTCAAGACAGTCTCTTCAACAAATGGTGTTGGGAAAATTGGACAGATACATGCAAAAAATGAAACTAGACCACCAACTTACACCATACACAAAAATAAACTCAAAATGGATAAAGGACTTAAACATAAGACGGGAAACCATAAAAATACTAGAGGATTCAACAGGCAGCAAAATCTCAGACATATGCCGAAGCAATTTTTTTCACTGATAATGCTCCTAGGGAAATGGAAACTAAAGAGAAAATAAACAAATGGGACTACATCAAAATAAAAATCTTTTGCACAGCAAAGGAAACCATCAACAAAAGAACAAGAAAGCCCACTACATGGGAGAACATATTTGCCAATGTTATCACCGGTAAGGGTTTAATCTGCAACATTTACAGGGAACTCATACAACTTAACAAAAGGAAGATAAACAATCCAATAAAAAAATGGGCAACGGACCTAAATAGAAACTTTTCTAAAGAAGACAGAAGGAAGGCCAAGAAACACATGAAAACATGCTCAAAGTCACTAATTATCTGAGAGATGCAAATCAAAACAACAATGTAGTACCATCTCATACCTGTGAGAATGGCAATCATCAACAAATCAATAAACAACAAATGTTGGCGAGGATGCTGAGAAAAAGGAACCCTCGTGCACTGCTAGTGGGAATGCAGACTGGTGCAGCCACTGTGGAGAATAGTATAGAGTTTCCTCACAAAACTAAAAATGGAACTCCCATTTGACCCAGTGATTCCACTTCTAGGAATATATCCCAAGAAGCTAGAAATATCAATCAGAAAGGATATATGCACCCCTATGTTCATAGCAGCAAAATTTACCATACCTAAGATTTGGTAACAGCCTAAGCACCCATCAGCAGATGAGTGGACTAAAAAACTGGTACATCTACACAATGGAATATTCTGCTGCATTAAAAAAGAAGGAATTCCTACCATTTGCAACAACATGGATGGAACTGGAGAGCATTATGCTAAGCGAAATAACCCAGTTGTATAACGATAAATATCACATGATCTAACTCATCTATGGGAAATAATGAACAACATAAACTGATGAACAAAAACAGATCCAGAGACAGGGAAGCATCAATCAGACTGTCAAACCTCAGAGGGAAGGTAGGGGAGCGTGGGGGTAAGGGGGAGAGATCAACCAAAGGACTTGTATGCATGCATATAAGCCTAACCCGTGGACACAGACAACATGGGGGTGAGAGCATGAGTGTGGGGGGGTGTAAAGGTAATGGGGGGATGAGGACAAATATGTACCGTATTTTCCAGCGTATAAGACAACTGGGCGTATAAGATTTTCCTGGGTTAAAAAGTCATCTTATATGCTGGAAAATACGGTAATACTTTAATCAATAAAGGAATTAAAATGCAAAAAAATAAAAATGTAAAATAAAAGACTCAACTACAAGATTGTGCACACAGCCCACACAGAGGCGCTCCTAGACTGCCCAGCTCAGGTGACTGGGGAGGCTGAGCCACTGGGCCCTACAAGGCACCTACTACATAAGGCCACTCTACCGATTCCAGGAGACATAACAGCTCTACCTATTATATTAAAACAAACACAGAGAAGCAACCAAAATGCGGAAACAAAGAAACATGTCACAAATGAAAGAAATGGAAGAAAACTATTGGATACAGAGTTCAAAACCATGGTTATAAGGTTACTCAAGGATCTTCATGAGACACTAAAAGATCTTAGTGAGAATGTCAAAGACATTAAAAAGGACCAGTCAGAAATTAAGCATACACTAACTGAAATAAAAAAATAATTTACAGGGATTCAAAAGTAGAGATTTCCAAGAATCAAATCAGTGATTCATATGGTCCTTTTTCACATCTTTGACACAGACAATAGAGGGTGAAGGCCTGGGCTGGGGGGCCGGGAGCAGGCTGGAAGAGGTCAATGGGGGGAAAAGGGGACATATGTACTACTTTCAACAATAAAGAATTTTTAAAAATTAAATCTTAAATTAAATTTTTAAAAAATGCATGTAATATTTTGTCTCTTTCATTCCAAACACTTATTTGATTGAATTTTCACATTGCAAACATGTTTTTAAGTAATTTCAACAATCTTTACCTTAAAGACAGAGAAGTCATAACATTTAAATGTCACAAATATTTGCTACAAAGGTCTTTGTTTTTCAAAGTTAGATCAAAAGAAAGGCATCCAATGTTAATGGTGGCTATCTGTGATTGTAAAGTAATGAGTGACATTTCTTCCATTTTGTCCTGTTCAAATCTCCCATAATAAACATCCTAATATATAAAAACTCAGGGTCCGTAACATCCAAAATGACCGAAGGCTTGACCGACTGGAAGTCACTCTTGCAGTTAGTGCTGGGTTGCCGTGGCGACCCAACACTGACCGCCGCTGCTGTTGGCATAGCGACCCAGCACTGACTGCCAAGGGGACTGCGGATCAGGCCCGGAGAGAGGCCTGGACCGAGAAGCAGGGTCTGATCCGTAGCCTTCGTGGCAGCTGTTTATCAGCCCTTTCCTCTCTATTTCTCTCCTGGCCTGGCCAGCAGCCGCGACTCTCTTTCTCTCTGGGCCTCCACTGGGGGCTGCTGATCAGCCCCGCCTCTTTGATCAGGCCCGGAGATAGGGCCAGAGATGCTAACTGGCACAGAAACCGACCAATTAGAACCAAATCTGGGTGAAGTGCGAGGAGCCAAAGGGTGCCTAGGAGGCGGAGCTTTTGATGCTGACTGGCATAGAAACTGACCAATCAGAACCAAATCTGGGTGAAGTTTGAGGAGCCAATGGCTGCCTAGGAGGTGGAGCTTTTGATGCTGACTGGCATAGAAACCGACCAATCAGAACCTAATCTGGGTGAAATGCGGAGGCAGAACGTAAGGTGAGGGCTGAGGAGGGGTTTTAAGGGCAACAGCTGTTTGGTGTAAGGTGTAAGAAAATGGTTCAATTTTTTAATGACCGGTTTGGCAGCATAGTGCATATGGCTGGCTATCAGTCCAGATATAGCGATTATGTAATTTTGTCTGCCAAGAGCATCTCCTCCTGTTGAAAACGGCTTCCCACCCCCCAATTTAAGCAATCCTATCTCATATAATCTACCTAAACTAATAAAATGGTAATATGCTAATTAGACCGGTTTGACCGGCCATCTTCTGGACATCTGACTTCCTTCCAGACAAAGCCATGGTGGTGGGGGCTGAGGCAGAGAGGGCAGTTGGAGGTGAGATCAAGCTGGCAGGGGAGGGCCATTGGGGGCGAGATCAGGCTGGCAGGGGAGGGCAGTTGGGGGCGAGATCAGGCAGACAGAGGCAGGGGCTATCAGGCTGGCAGAGGAGAGCAGTTAGGGGCGAGATCAGGCCGGCAGGGGAGGGCCGCTGGGGGGCGAGATCACCCAGCAGGGGAGAGAAGTTGGGGGCAACCAGGGAAGCAGGGGAGGTCAGTTGGGGGTAAGATCAGGCCGGCAGGGGAGGGTAGTTGGGGGTGAGAACAGGCTGGCAGGGGAGGGTCATTGGGGGCAAGATCAGGCCAGCAGCGGAGGGCAGTTGGTGGCAACCAGGCCAGCAGGGGAGGGCAGTTGGGGGTGAGATCAAGCTGGCAGGGGAGGGCAGTTAGGGTGATCAGGCAGGCAGAGGCTGTTGGGGGCAAGATCAGGCCGGAAGGGGAGGGCAGTTAGGGGCAATCAGGCAGGCAGGCAGAGGCAGTTAGGGGCGATCAGGCAGGCAGGCGGATGAGCCGTTAGGAGCCATCGGTCTCAGATTGGACATCCCCCAAAGGGTCCCCAATTGGAGAGGGTGAAGGCAGGGCTGAGGGAACCCTCCCACCCCCCTGCACAAATTTCATGCACCGGGCCACTAGTTAAGTATAAAATAAAACAAATTCCAGTTGAAAAAACATAAAGTGAGCATCTTGCAGACAGTATGTAGTATATCATGTGTTTGTTTTTTAACATACATTCAGCCAATCTTTTTCTTTTGATTGGAGAATTTAATTCATTTACATTTAAATCACTGATAAGAAGGGATTTTTTTCTTTTTGATATATGTCTCAGTTGTTTTGTTCCCATTTCCTCAATTATTGCTTTCTTTTATGTTTAGTTGATTTTTTATTAAGAATTTCTTTTTTATAAAGCAGTTTTAGTTCACAGCAATATTGATGGGAGGTATAGAGATTTCCCATGAATACTCTGGTCCCATATGTGCATGTGTGCATAGCTTCCCTCATTTTTATAATCCTCCAACACAGCAGTACCTTTGTCACAATTGGTGAACCTATATTGATATGTCATAATCAACCAAAGTCCATAGTTTACATTACAGTTCCCTCTCGGAGTTATACATTCTATGGGTTTAGACAAATGTATAGTGACATATATCCATTATTATGGTATCATGCAGAGTATTTTCACTCCTCTAAAAGTCTTTTGTGCTCTGTCTAGTCATCCCTCTTCAACCATTGGAAATCACTGATCATTTTTATAGTCTCCACATAAGACCCCAAATAACCAAAACAATCCTGAGAAAGAACAAAGTTGGAGGTATCACACTTCCTGATTTCAAACTATATTTATTACAAAGCTACAGTAATCAAAGTAATGATATTGGCATAACAATATACACAAAGACCAATGAAACAGAATCAATAGCACAGAAATAAACCTCATATATACAGCCAACTAATATTTGACAAGGGAACCAAGAATACTCAATGGGGAAAAGATAGTTTCTTCAATAAATGTTGTTGGGAAAACTGGGTAATCACATGCAAAAGATAAAACTGCACCCCTATCTTATACCACTCACAAAAATGAAACTTAAAATGTATTAAAGAGTTAAATGTCGATTTAAAACTTCTAGAAGAAAACAGAAGAAAAGTTTCTTCACATTAGTCTTGGCAATAATTTTTTGGCAATAATTTCCTTCATATGCCAACAAACAGCACAAGCAATAAAAGCAAAAATAAAAAGTGGGACTACACTAAACTAAAAAGCTGTGCACGGCCAAAGAAACCATCAACAAAATGAAAAGTCAACCTACTGAAATAAAGAAAATATGTGCAAACCATCTATCTGATAAGAGGTTAACATGCAAAATATATAAGAAACATATGCAACTCAACAGCAGATAGGCAAGCCATCTGATTTTTAACATGGGCATAAGACCTGTATTAACATTTTTCAAAGACATACATAGGGCTAACCAGTATATAAAAGATGTTTAACATCACTGATCAGGGAAATGCAAATCAAAACCAGAATGAGATATCACTTCACATCAGCTAAAATTGTTATTATAAAAAAAGACAAGAAATAACAAGTATTGACAAGGATGAAGAGATAAGAGGAACCTCATGCACGGTTGGTGGGAATGTAAATTGGTGCAGCCACTATGGAAAACAGTATGGAAATGCCTCAAAAAATTAAAAATAGAACTACCATATGATCCAGCAATTCCACTTCTGGGTATTTTTCCAGAGGAAACAAAAACACTAATGTGAAAAAATATATGTACACCCGTGTTCACTGCAGCATTGTTAGCAATAGCCAAGATATGGAAGCAACCTAAGTGTCTATCAACAGATAAAGAAAATGTAGTATATATGGGCAATGGAATATTATTTAGCCATAAAAAGCAATGAAATCTGGCCATTTTCACAACATGGATGGATCTTGAGGGCATTATGCTAAGCGAAATAAGTCAGACAAAGGCAATACCCTATGATTTCACTTATATTCAGGTTCTGAAAGAAAAGAACTCAGATATAGAGAATAGACTAAGGGGTGGGGAGTGCCAGAGGCAGGGTGAGGAGTGGGAGAAATGGATTAAGGGGGTTAAAAGGTATAAATTTCTAGTTATAATATAAACTAAAGGCCCAGTGCACGAATTCGTGCATGGGTGGGGTCCCTTGGCCTGGCCAGTGATCGGGCCAATTGGGGACATTTGGCCCAGTCCTCATCAGGGTGATTGGGGCTGACCGGTCAGGGAAAGCGACTGCAGGAGGTTGGCTGTGGGAGTGCACTGACCACCAGGGGGAAGCTCCTGCATTGAGCATCTGCTCCCTGGTTGTCAGTGCGCATCATAGCTACTGTCCGGTTGTCTGGTCGTAATGGTCACTTAGGCTTTTATATATATATAGATAAGTCATGTGATGCAATTTACAGCATGGTGACTATAGTTAATAATACTGTATTGTATATTTGAAAGTTAATAAGAAAGTAAATCTTAAAAGTTCTCATCACAAGAAAACAAATTTTAACTATGTACAGTGATGGCTGTTAATTAGAATTATTGTGGTGATCATTTCATAATATATATTACTATCAAATAATTTTGCTGTACACCTGAAACTAATTTATATGGCAGTTATATCTTAAATAGGTAAATAAATAAAGTACAAAATTTGAATAAAAATATGGAAATCTTGCTATATGAGATAACACAAATGGATCATAACACGCTAAGCATCCAGCCTGTATTGTCTTCTGGACAGAAAGTATAGTGTCAGTCACCAGTGACTGACATGGGGCTTAACGTGTTAAGGGCATTATGCTAGGTGAAATAAGTCAGAGGGAGAAAGAGAAATACTATGTGACCTGACTTATATGTGGAGTCTAAAACAAACACAAAGACTGAACTCAAACAGAGAACAGATTTGGTGGTTGTCAAATGAGATGGGCAAATTGGGTGGTGGTCAAAAGATAGAAACATCCTGTTATAAAATAAACTAGTAGCCCAGTGCACAAATTCATGCACATTTAAAGGAAATTAATTAGAGGAAGTGTCAACCAAATTTATGATTAAAAAATGACAGATCAAAACACATGCGTGCGATTGGCACCAGCGAGTTTTGTATGTATCGCGCATGAGCAAGTCAACTTAGCTTTTTATAGATATCGAATAAACTTGCTTAATTAGATCTGCTTTGTGAGGTAGCTAAACTTTTTCCAGCTCAGAGAAGCACCCCAACTTCTCGTTCAAGTAATTGTCAGCAACACAGCAGTAAATATCAACACAAAGCAGATTTTTATTGTACATCATACAGGGTGAACAAAGGGTAAAATATTTAACTGCAGCAGTGTTTCACTATATTCTGTGCAGTGAGAAACCCTGAAGTCATTTTCAAGGTCCATCATTTCTTTTATTTTATTTTTATTTTATATATTTTATTGATTTTTTACAGAGAGGAAGGGAGAGGGATAGAGAGTTAGAAACATCGATCAGCTGCCTCCTGCACACCCCCCACTGGGAATGTGCCCGCAACCAAGGTACATGCCCTTGACCGGAGTCAAACCTGGGACCTTTCAGTCCACAGGCCGACGCTCTATCCACTGAGCCAAACCGGTTTCGGCAAGGTCCATCATTTCTTACTTCTTTTCAGACGGGTCAAGTTTCTAAGATTTCTAAATCTCCATTTTCCAGCTAATGAAAAGAAAACAGGATTCCACCAAGTCTCCTATCTACCTACTCCAGGACTTCTGTGAGGATCAAATGAGATGAGGCATGGGAAAACGCTTCACAGATATTTGGTGAAAGTGTGAAATGTTTCCACCTGGCTATAAAGCAAGTCATGTTCCTGGGCTGAAGAAACTGCAAGAAGGCTAGTCATTGCTAGGGATAGGAAGCCAGGCATTGCTATGTGATGTCATTACCAGGATGAACACTTAGCATATTAGCCTTTTATAGATATACTAGTGACCCGGTGCATGAAATTCGAGCACATTAAAAGGGAATTAATTAGAGGAAATATTTTAATATTGCTATTTGCCCTTTCTCTATAATAGAAGTGTCAGACATGAAAGAAAATTAGTAAAATTTATATGATAATCTTCCTTCTGTCAGAGTCTGGGGCGCCCTATGGGAACCAGAGTCAAGTCCCTGCCCACTCACGTGCGCCTTGAAATTGCATGAGACCCAGCCCCAGCCAGCCCCACCCTCACTGGGCTAGATCCACACCTGGCTGGCCCTACCCTCATCAAGCCCTGCTGGGTGTGTGGGGGGGTGCCGCCTCAGGTCCCCTGGCCTGGGCTGGGGGGCATGCCTTGGGGTCCCCATCAAGCCCCGCTGGGTTGGGGGCACAGCCTCAGGTTCCCCAGACCGGTGCCGGGGTGGGGGCACAGCCTGAGGTCCCTCGTCAAGCCCCGCATTGTAAGGAGCATGGCCTGAGGTCTCCCAGCCTGGCACCGGTGGGGGAGGGTGCAGCCTGAGATCCCCTGTCAAGCCCCGCTAGGCAGGGGGCACAGCCTAAGGTCCCCTGTCAAGCCTGGCCCAGGGGGGCATGGCCTCAGGTCCCACAGCCAAGCGCCAGGGCATGGGGCATGGCCTGAGGTCTCCCGGCCCAGCGCTGGGACAGGGGGTGCAGCCTGAGGTCCCCCGTCAAGCCCTGCCGGGCGGGGGGCGCAATCTAAGGTTCCCTATCAAGTCCTACAAGGCAGGGGCGTGGCCTCCGATCCCCTGCCCCAGCCCAGTGCCATGCAGCCTCAGGTCCCTGCTGATTGCTTAAGGCTCGTTACGGGAACTCAGCCTCTGCTGTGGGCGCAGCCATCTTCTGTTATGGGATCTCTGCCTCTGCTGTGGGCACAGCCATCTTGTTATGGTGTGACGATCAATTGGCATATTCCCTCTTTAGTAGATAGGATAGATAAGTCCTAGGGATGTAATGTACAGCATGGTGACTATAGTCAATAATAATGGATTGTACAGTTGAAACTCACTAAGAGAACGATCTTGAAAATTCTCATCACAAAAAAATTATAACCATGTGTGGTCATGGTTGTTAACTAACTTACTGTGGTGATATTTTGCAATATGTACAAAAATCACTAGAGGCCCGGTGCACGAAATTCGTGCACGGGGGGGGGGGGGGGTGTCCCTCAGCCCAGCCTGCACCCTCTCCAATCTGGGAGCCCTCGAGGGATGTCCAACTGCCCGTTTAGGCCCTATCCCGGTAGATTCAGGCCTAAACGGGCAGTTGGACATCCCTCTCACAATCCAGGACTGCTGGCTCCCAACTGCTCGCCTGCCTGCCTTCCTGATTGCCCCTAACCACTTCTGCCTGCCAGCCTGATCACCCCTAACCACTCCCCTGCCAGCCTGATTGATGCCTAACTGCTCCCCTGCCAGCCTGTTTGCCCCTAACTGCCCTCCCCTGCAGGCTTGATCACCCCCAACTGCCCTCCCTTGCAGGCCTGGTGGCTCCCAACTACCCTCCCTTGCTGGCCATCTTGTGTCCACATGGGGGCAGCCATCTTTGACCACATGTGGGCAGTCATCTTGTGTGTTGGAGTGAAGGTCAATTTGCATATTACTCTTTTATTAGATAGGATAGAGCCCTTGCACGGGTGGGGGCCAGCTGGTTTGCCCTGAAGAGTGTCCCGGATCAGGGTGGGGGTTCCCTTGGGACGTGGGGCGGCCTGGGCGTGGGGCCTGTGGTGGTTTGCAGGCCAGCCATGCCCCCCAGCGACACAAGTGGAGGCCCTGGTATTGGATTTATTTATCTTCTATAATTGAAACTTTGTAGCCTTGAGTGGAGGCCTGGGCCCGCCAGGGTGTGTGGACAGCTTGGCTTCCTCCATCTCCGGGGTCAACTCAAGCCTCCTGCTCTCTCCAGCTCCATGGCTGCGGCCATTTTTGTTGGGATTTATCTTCTATAATTGAAACTTTGTAGCCTTGAGTGGAGGCCTGGGCCTGCCAGGGTGTGTGGAAAGCTTGGCTTCCTCCATTTCCCGGGAAACCCAAGCTTCATGCTCGCTCTGTGGCTGCAGCCATCTTGGTTGGGGTTAATTTGCATACTCACTCCTGATTGGTTGGTAGGCGTGACTTGTGGATGTAGTGGGTGATGGTTAAATTGCATATTACTCTTATATTAGATAGGACTAGAGGCATGGTGCATGAAATTCGTGTATCAGGGCGGGTGTCCCTCAGCCCAGCCTGCACCCTCTCCAATCTGGGACCTCTTGAGGGATGTCCGACTGCCCGTTTAGGCCTGATCCCTCTCAAAATCCAGGACTGCTGGCTCCCAAATGCTCGCCTGCCTCTGCCTGATTGCCCCTAACCACTTCTGCCTGCCAGCCTGATCACCACCTAACTACTCCCCTGCAAGCCTGATTGATGCCTAATTGCCCTCCCCTGCAGGCCTGGGTCCCCCCCAACTGCCCTTCCCTGCAGGCCTGGTCACCCCCAACTTCCCTCCTCTGCCAGCCTGGTTACCCCTAACTGCCCTCCCCTGCAGGCTTGATCACCCACAACTGTCCTTCCTTGCAGGCCTGGTCCCTCCCAACTACCCTCCCCTGCTGGTCTGATCGCCCACAACTCCCCTCCCTTGCAGGCCTGGTCCCTCCCAACTGCCCTTTCCTGCTGGCCATCTTGTGTCCACATGGGGGCAGGATCTTTGACCACATGGGGGCAGCCATCTTGTGTGTTGCAGTTATGGTCAATCTGCATATTACTCTTTTATTAGATAGGATAGAGGCCTGGTGCATGGGTGGGGGCCAGCTGGTTTGCCCTGAAGGATGTTCCAGATCAGGGTGGGGGTTCCCTTGGGGCATGGGGTGGCCTGGCCAAGGGGCCTGTGGTGGTTTGCAGCCTGGCCACGCCCCCAGGCAACCCAAGCAGAGGCCCTGGTATCTGGGATTTATTTATCTTCTACAATTGAAACTTTGTAGCCTGGAGCGGAACCAAGCCTTCTGCTCGCTCTGTGGCCGCAGCCATTTCTTTTGGGCTTTATTTATCTTCTATAATTGAAACTTCGTAGCCCAGGCCAAGGCTGTGGAAACTTGGCTTCCTCTATCTCCAGGGCAACCCTAGCCTCCTGCTCTCTCCAGCTCCGTGGCTGCTGTCATGTTTGTTGGTATTTATTTATCTTCTATCACTGAAACTTTGTAGCATTGAGTGGAGGCTTGGGCCGGCAAGGGCAGGCAGAAAGCTTGGCTTACTCCATCTCTGGGCAAACCCAAGCCTCCCTCCTGCTCTCCGTGGCCGCAGACATCTTGGTTGGGTTTATTTGCATAGTCGCTCCTGATTGGCTGGTGGGCGTGGTTTGTGGGTGTAGCGGAGGTACAGTCAATTTGCATATTACTCTTTTATTAGATAGGATTATGTTGTACACCTAAAAGTAATGTAATATTACATGTCATATATATCTTTATAAAAATGTTTGCAGAAGATACATCTAATAAGGGACTGTTATCCAAAATATACAAAGAAGTCTTAAAAATAAACAATAACAAAGCAAACACTCATCTAAAAAACAGGCCAAAAACCTTACCAAACAGTTCACCAAAGAAGATATATAGATAGCAAGTAAGCACATGAAAAGAAAATCCACATTATATGTCTTCAGGAAATTGAAAATTAAAACAACAAGGAGATATTACTACACACCTATGAGAATGGCCAAAACCCAGAGCACAGACCACACCAAATGCTGACAAAAATGTGGAGTGACAGGAATTCTCTAATTCATTGTTAGTGGGAATACAAAATGGTATAGGCACTTTGAAAGACAGTTTGCTGGTTTATTACAAAACTGAACTTATTGTTACCATACAACCCAGCAATCATACTCCTTGGTATTTACCTAAAAAAGATGAAAACTTATGTCCACACAACAATCTACACACAAATATTTATAGCAGCTTTATTCATAATTTCCAAAACTTTGGAAGCAACCAAGATGTCCTTCAGTAGGTGAATGGACAAATAAACTTAGTACAGCTAGACAATGGAATAGTATTCAGTACTACAAAGAAATGACATATCAAGCCATGAAAAGATATGGAGGAACCTTAAATGCTTACAACTACGTGAAAACAGCCAATGTGAAAAGGCTACATACTGTATGATTCTAACTAAATGACATTCTGGAGAAAGCAAAACTATGGAGACAGCAAAAAATATCAGTGGTAGCCAGGCGTTGTGGGGTATAAGGGGACTGTGCACAAAGGATTTTTAGAGCAGTGCTCTCTGTAGTACTACAATCATGGAAACATGTCATCATATATTTGTCCAAGCCCACAGAATGTACATCAACAGTGAACTTTAACGTAAACTATGAACTTTGGGAGATCATGTTGTATCAACATAGGCTCATCAACTGTAACAAAAGTACCACTCTGGTGGAGAATATAGAAAATGGGGGGAGGGAGGCTGCAAGTGTGTAGAGGCAGGGAGTTTATGGGAAATCTCTGTACCATTCTCTCAAATTTGCTGTGAAGCTACACCTACTCTAAAAAAAAATAGTCTTCAAAAGAGAAGACAACTTACAGAATGGAAGAAACTATTTGCAAACCATATACCTGATAAGGGTTTAATATCTAGAACATATAAAAGGTTCTTACAATTCAACAACAAAATGGCAAACAGTCCAATTAAAAATAAACAAAAGGCTTGAATAGACATTTTCCAAAGAAGTTATACAAATGACCAACAAACACACGAAAAGTTGTTCAACAGCATTATTTGAGAAATACAAAATAAAACCATAAGGAGATATCACTTTCTACCTGCTATGCTGGCCATCATCAAGAAAACAAAAACTAACAAGTGTTGGTGAAGATGTGGAGAAATTGGAACCTTTGTACATTGATGGTAGGACTATAAAATAGTGCGGCAACTATGTAAAGTTTGGCACTTTCTCAAAAAGTTAAACAGAATTACCATATGATCCACCAATTCCACTCCTAGGTATAGGCCCAAGAGAATTGAAAACAGGTGTTCTAAAATGACTAATAATTGCATGCCTCTGTGGTTATACTAAATACCATTGAATCATTCACTTTAAATGCGTGACTTGTACGTTACATGAATAATATCTCAATATAGCTGATACACACACACACACACACACACACACACACAAGCATACAGGGTGTCCCCCAAATGTACACACACTTATTATACATTATTAATTCCAATGGGTTAAATCTGAAAAGAAAGAAACATCAATTGAGTTAACAGCTGTTAAAGTGTGTATACATTTTTGGGGACACCACTGTATATGAAATGAAGTACTAATATGCTATAACATAAATGAACCTTGAAAACATTATGCTAAGTAAAAACAACCAGTCACAAAAGACCACATATTATGATTCCATTTACAATATATGAAATGTCCATAATAGGAAAAATATATAGGGACAAAATATACATTAATGGTTGCCCAGGGCTTGAAGGAATGGAGGATTAAGATGGTTATAGCTAAAGGTTACAGGGTTTCTTTTTGAGGTAATGAAAATATTCTAAAAGTGATTGGGGTGATGGTTACACAACTCTGTGTATATATTAAAAACCACTGAATTATATACTTTAAATGTGAATTAGCATCATAAGAAAGCTGTTTTCTATAAAAAATTAAAACAGTTCACTAGAAGGCAAGAGCAATAACAACTGGAACCCTTGTGCGCCAGGATTCACCTGCTCTAGTCAACTAGAGGACAGGGGCAACAGTTCAGATCCACAGCCATGTAATCCACATGGACAGCATAGGATCTTACTGGCTGAATATGCATGATCTGTGTACTCCATGGTTTACTGTGCAGTTGCTTATGAAGAATGGCAATGCCAGTTTCTACAGACTGAACCCACCTTTGACACTCTGGCTTTCTGTCACAGAAACCCTGGCAGCTTTATATTTCCAACTAGAGGCCCACTGCATGAAGAATCGTGCAATAGGCCTTCCTTCCCCTGGCTGCTGGCACCAGTTTTCCTCCAGCACCTGGGACCCAGGCCTTCACTCCAGCCGCTGCCTCGAGGCTTCTCTGCTCCTGCCGCAGCGGAGAAGCCAAGCCTCAAGGCTTCTCTGCTCCGGCAGCTGCAGAGAAACCAAGCCTCTTCAGTCTTCTTCAGTCTTCAGTCTTCACTCGGGCCAGAGCCTTCAGTCTTTGCTCCATGCCTATGTATGCAAATTAAACTGCCATATTTGTTGGGTTAATCTGTATACTCACTACTGATTGGCTGGTGGGCATCACAGAGGTATGGTCAATTTGCATATTTCTCTTTTTTAGTGTAGATAGTCACTGATAATTTGCTGAGGATAATGACAGTGCTTTTTCTCTATTTCCTGCTTCCAAGATGCTAAAGATTCTTCCTCAGGAAATATTCTAGTGTCCTAATAAAACATTTGACAGGAAATGAACCAGCTCTCTTCAGAGCAAAGGATGAGTCCCAAAATTACACTATCATGCCGAAACCGGTTTGTCTCAGTGGATAGAGCGTCGGCCTGCGGACTGAAAGGTCCCAGGTTCGATTCCGGTCAAGGGCATGTACCTTGGTTGCGGGCACATCCCCAGTAGGGGTTGTGCAAGAGGCAGCTGATCGATGTTTCTCTATCATTGATGTTTCTAACTCTCTATCCCTCTCTCTTCCTCTCTGTGAAAAATCAATAAAATATATTAAAAAAATTACACTATCAGAGATGTGCAAAAGTTTCAGTTATAAGACCTGTAAAGAAAATGAAATGAGGAACAATGGTACTATCAAATGGGACATAGCCATAGCATAGCAGGAAGGAAAATTATTATATAGATTTTCCCAATTCTCTTTTCCAGTTGTGTATTTTGAAAAGAAGAAAAAGTTCTTCTCTACCTTGTTCTGTAGGAAATGAGGATGACTCATCTTTCATGAGTTTTGACTCCAACTTAACATTTCTCCCATTGTTTTTTTTTCTCTCCAATTACTTTTAGAGCAGGTAATCCACATCTTTAAACAACATTAAAATTCTAAAGTCCCACAGTGCCCAGTTGGCATGGCTTAGTGGTGGAGCATCAACCTATGAATCAGGAGGTCACACTTCGATTCCCGGTCAGGACACATGCCCGGGTTGTGGGCTCGACCACTGGGGTCATGCAGGAGGCAGCCAATCAATGATTCTCTCTCATCATAGATGTTTCTAGCTCTTTCTCCCTCTCCCTACCTCTCTGAAATCAATTAAAAAGTTAAAAATAAATAAATAAAGTACCATGGTTTGATTTCAGGCACTTTATTACCTTACTGGTTCCAGATCTTGGCTGCTTACTTATTCCCTTCTCTGACCCAATAACATGCAATTAACTTTCTACATTGTATCACGCAAACTCTCTAAGTAAAATCATTCAATGTGAGAACGGAACTTTGTATAGTAAAGTGATGAAGGCAAGCAATACAGTTGGTCATGTTTTGTTTGTGGAGAAATGGATATTTTCTGAAAGTCACTGCGTGGTAATATATGTGGAAAGTCACTCTGAATTGTCAAAAGATATATTTCCCCTGCACACACTTTCCTGTTATCCTCAAAGTATAATTGGCACCCATCTGCTACTCCATTTATATCTAGATTTTTGTCTCAGAGCAGCTACAGCAATGAAGATTCAAATCACAGGCATGGATGAAGGCCACACCAGCATGAACTAGAAATGACAATGTAAAATAGTCAATTCCTACAAAAAGATTAGACATTGCTTGAGATCACGAGCTCCAAGTGGCCAACCATAAATAAAGGTTCTAAGTTCTGAGACTCAGAAATAGCAATCTCTTTGAGAGAACATCAAGCTTTTGACTGAGTTGGGAGTTAATGTCCTATAATCATAGCCAAGAGAGTAAAGAAGGCACAGTGAAACTGACAACATCAGATGTCAGAGTCCTCTTATTCAGACAAGTCAAAAAAATCCTCATATTTCTGTTTTGCAGGAGGACCCGTAGAGCAGTCAATTGAGGCTCTCTGGTTTAATAGAAATCATGGAGAGAATCTTATGAAAACTCATAAGATTTAATAAGGATTTTAGCAGCTTATTTTGGGTGTAGTTTCCAATCTTTAAAAATGTTTAGGTAATCTTCTCCACTTTCCCCAAATCCTAATTCTTGTAGACTCATTAATGTTGAACCAATGCTTTCTCATGTCTCAGTTTTTTGTATATGCATTTTTTTCAGATGTATTAAACAAACAAAAAAGAAGTCCCCTTATTCAAATTTGTAGGTAAGTATACTCTAGACCCGTGGTCGGCAAACTGCGGCTCCCGAGCCATATGTGGCTCTTTGGTCCCTTGAGTGTAGCTCTTCCACAAAATACCATGGCCTGGGAGAGTCTATTTTGAAGAAGTGGCATTAGAAGAAGTTTAAGTTTAAAAAATCTGGCTCTCAAAAGAAATTTCAATTGTTATACTGTTGATATTTGGCTCTGTTGACTAATGAGTTTGCCGACCAATGCTCTAGACCTATTAGAGAGTCTTTATCTTCATACTCATCCTATCTAATAAAAGAATAATATGCAAATTGACCATCACTCCAACACACAAGATGGCTGCCCCATATGGACACAAGATGGCCAGCAGGGGAGGGCAGTTGTGGGCGATCAGGCCAGCAGGGGAGGGCAGTTGGGAGGGACCAGGCCTGCAAGGGAGGGCAGTTGGGGGAAATCAGGACTGCAGGAGATGGCAGTTGGGAGGGACCAAGACTGCAAGGGAGGGCCATTGGGGGGGGACCCAGGCCTGCAGGGGAGGGCACTTGGGGGGTACCAGGCCTGCAGAGGAGGACAGTTGGGGGGCACCCAGGCCTGCAGGGGAGGGCAGTTGGGAGGGACCAGGCCTGCAAGGGAGGGCCATTGGGGGGAACTCAGGCCTGCAGGGGAGGGCACTTGGGGGGTACCAGGCCTGCAGGGGAGGACAGTTGGGGGGCACCCAGGCCTGCAGGGGAGGGCAGTTGGGAGGGACCAGGCCTGCAAGGGAGGGCCATTGGGGGGGACCCAGGCCTGCAGGGGAGGGCAGTTGGGGGGACCAGGACTGCAGGGGAGGACAGTTGGGGGGCACCCAGGCCTGCAGGGGAGGGCAGTTTCGGGGAACCATGCTGGCAGGGGAGGGCAATTAGCAGTGACCGGGCCAGCAGGGCAGGGCAGTTGTGGGCAAACAGGTCAGCAGGGGAGGGCAGTTGGAGTCGACCAGGCCTGCCGGGGAGGGCAGTTGGTGGGACCAGGCCTGCAGGGGAGGGCAGTTGGGGGGACCAGGCCTGCAGGGGAGGACAGTTGTGGGCAATCAGGCCAGCAGGAGAGGGCAGTTGGGAGGGACAAGGCCTGCAAGGAAGGGCCATTGGGGGGGACCCAGGACTGCAGGGGAGGGCAGCTGGGGGGACCAGGACTGCAGGGGAGGGCAGTTGGGGGGAACCAGGCTGGCGGGGCAGGGCAGTTAGCAGTGACCGGGCCAGCAGGGGAGGGCAGTTCTGGGCAAACAGGTCAGCAGGGGAGGGAAGTTGTGGGCAAATAGGTCAGCAGGGGAGGGCAGTTGGGGGCGACCGGGCCAGCAGGGGAGGGCAGTAGTGGTCAACCGGGCCTGCCGGAGAGGGCAGTTGGGGGGACCAGGCCTGCAGGGGAGGGCAGTTGGGGGACCAGGCCTGCAGGAGAGGGAAGATGGGGGCGATCAGGCCGACAGGGGAGGGCAGTTGGAGGCAACTAGGTCTGCAGGGGAGGGCAGTTTAGGGGGACCAGGCCTGCAGGAGAGAGCATGTGTGGGCGACCAGGCCAGCAGATGAGGGCTTTTAGGGGTTACCAGGCCTGCAGGGGAGGGAAGGTGGGGGTCACCAGGCTGGCAGAGGAGGGCAGTTAGGGGCGACCAGGCGTGCAGGGGAGGGCAGTTATGTGTGACCAGGCCAGCAGGGGAGGGCAGTTGGGGGCAATCAGGCCGGCAGGGGAGCAGTTAGGCATCGATCAGGCTGACAAGGGAGTGGTAAGGGGGTGATCTGGCTGGCAGGCAGAAGCGGTTAGGGGCAATCAGGAAGGCAGGCAAGTGGTTGGGAGCCAGCAGTCCTGGATTGTGAGAAGGATGTCCGACTGCCCAGGGCAGTCGGACATTCCTCAAGGGGTCCCAGGTTGGAGAGGGTGCAGGCTGAGCTGAGGGACACACACACCCCATGCACGAATTTCATGCACCGGGCCTCTAGTCTATATATATATACACAAGTCTAAGCGAACATCGCATCCAAAACAACTGAACGGACAACCGAACAGGCTGTGTGGGGCAATCAGGATGGCAGGGGGGTTAGTGAGGGATGACCAAACGACTGAGCAACAGACTGTGTGGGCTACCAGGCCGGCAGGGGGGTTAGTGAGGGGCAACCAAACGACTGAGCAGCAGGCTGCGTGGGGCGACCAGGCCTGTGGGGGGGGGCAGTTGGGGGTGACCAGGCCAGCAGTGGGGGCAATGAGGGGTGACCAGGCCAGCAGAGGGGGGCAGTGAGGTCCGACCAGACTGGCAGGGCAGGCAGTTGGAGGCAACCACGCCAGCAGGGGGGCAGTAAAGGATGACCAGGCTGACAGGAGGGCAGTTAGTGGAGGCCAGGATGGTGGGGGGGAGCAGTTGAGGGAAACCAGGCTGGCAGGTAGAGCAGTAAGGGGCGACCTGGCCGGTGGAGAGGGGGGGTGAGTTAGGGGTAACCAGGCCACCGGGGGGGCGCTGTTGTGGGCGACTACACCAGCAGGGGGGGCAGTTAGGGGCAATCAGTCAGGCAAGCAGGTGAGCAGTTAGGAGCCAGTGGTCCTGGATTGGAGAGGGTGCAGGCTGGGCTGAGGGGACCTCCCCTCTGGGCCTCTAGTCTTCAATAAGCAGATACTTACTAGTAGTACTGTCGTGACTGGGGTACTTACATGTTCTTTAAGGAGAACACAACATTAATACAAATATTTAAAAGACACAAAACCATACATATATCAAGGGCAAGTTCATTCTAGGGAATAATTGAATGTTTAGTGTTCAAAAGATGGTAGACAGGGAGGTTTTAGCACTCCTTAAATTATTCCAGGTGGAGTTTTGAAAGTTATTGTTTGAATGATAGGCTAGAGAAGGAAATTATGAAAAAAAAACCAAACATGTCAGGAATGGGCGTCATGGGAGAAGGCTCATAGGTATAAAAAATGTGGTAATCTAATAGGGGGTGCGGACACTCAGGAGGGAGATTTTAGATTTCATCCAAGTGAAATAGGAGGGGCCTCTAGGAGGAGAATCACATGATCAAAAGGAAGACAATTTCTTCTCAAAGGAATCCCTTTTAAGAGCTAACCTGACAAGGGGACACTAAATTTTCTAGGAGGGAAATAAAGAATTGCTATTCTATTAACAAAAAGAGATATGGTGCTCAGTGCAATTTAATATGAATATATAATATCAAACAACACAATTTCTCACCCTCCAGGGAGTGGAGCTTTATCTTCCCCCCCTTGATAAAAACTCAAGAGTGACTTGTATGCATATATGCATAATCCAAAGACACAGACAATAGGGTGGTGAAGGACTGGGGCACAGTGAGCCGGGGGCAGGCTAGAAGGGTCAATAGGGGGAAAAGGGATATATGTAATAATTTCAACAATAAACATTTTTTTAAAAGCATACAGAGAACGGGGGGAAAAAACCTCAAGAATGGACTTAACCTGGACAGGGTTCTGGGAAAGAGGCAGCTACTTCAAGGAAATGGTCTCAAAAACTGTCACCTTCACAGAGACCCACTAGTGTTTGTACAGCATGGGTCAATGATGGCACTTGCAGCTTCTTGGTGATGATCTCAAAGGAAAATATGTACTGGGTCAAATCAAAACTATTCCTAGGGAAAGAAATATAATAAGAGGAAAAATGAATAATATAGGCGTCAGACAAAAAAAAAGAGCAAGGGCTCACAGTTGTTCATGACATTATTGTAGCTAATTTAGACAAGTAAACAATTGAAACTAATAATGGCTAACATTATGAATGTTTACAATGTGGCAGGTGCTGTGCAAAGCATGTGTTCTTTATCATTTAATCACCATCCCAATAGCCTCATTAGGTTATTATCTATACTAATAAAAGCCTAGGTGGCCCTCACATCATCACAAGATGGCCGCCCCACGTCATCACATAGATGGCCACCACAAGACAGCCACCACAAGATTGCCATCACAAGATGCCGCCACAAGATGGTTGTCAGGGTAGGGCAGTTGTGGTCAATCAGGCTGGCAGGGGAGGGCAGTTGGGGGCAACTGGGCCAGCAGGGGAGGGCAGTTGGCGTCGACCAGGCCTGCCGGGGAGGGCAGTTGGGGGGACCAGGCCTGCAGGGGAGGACAGTTGGGGGGACTAGGCCTGCAGGGGAGGGCAGATGGGGGCAACCAGGCCAGCAGGGGAGTGCAGTTAAGGGTGACCAGGCCTGCAGGGGAGGGCAGCTGGGGGCGACCAGGCCAAGGAAGGGCAGTTGGGGGCGACTAGGCCGGCAAGGAAGGGCAATTGGGGGCCATCAGGGGAGGGCAGGTGGGGGCAACCAGGCTGGCAGGGGAGGGCAGTTGGGGGCGACCAGGCCTGCAGGGGAGGGCAGTTGGGGATGAGATCAGGCCTGCAGGGGAGGGCCATTGGGGGCGAGATCAGGCCGGCGGGGGGGGGGGGCAGTTGGGGGAGAGATCAGGCCTGCAGGGGAGGGCAGTTGGGGGAGAGATCAGGCCAGCAGGGGAGGGCAGTTGGGGTGACTAGGCCTGCAGGGCTGGGCAGTTGGGGGTGATTGGGCCAGCAGGGGAGCAGTTAGGCGTCAATCAGGCCGGCAGGGTAGTGGTTAGGGGGTGATCAGGCTGGCAGGCAGAAGCGGTTAGGGGCAATCAGGCAGGCAGGCAGGCGAGCGGTTAGGAGCCAGTGGTCCCAGATTGTGAGAGGGATGTCCAACTGTGGGATTGGGTGTGGGATTGGGCCTAAACCAGCAGACAGACATCCCCCAAGGGGTCCCAGATTGGAGAAGGTGCAGGCCAGGCTGAGGGATACCCCCCCTCCGTGCACGAATTTCATGCACTGGGCCTCTAGTACTCATTATAATTGAGGAAATTGAGGTTCACAGAAACAGCTAGAGCTGGCATTGAAACCCATAGTACCTGACTCTTAGTTTGTACTCTTAAATTGCCACCAAATGTATAATATACTATCATTCAGGAGAGAATCAGATTATGACTCTTCCAGCTTTCTCCTTTGCACCTGAAACCACTTCCTACACACCCCTCCAAATGGGTTTAATTGGTGCTACTACAATCTACTAGATCTTTCCTATTGTGGAAGATATTTGATTTACTAAAAGGAACCAAGGTTTTTTGGAGAAATGGCTGACTGTGATGGCTGTGCCAGAGAATATGCAAAATGAGCATCCCATGGTGCCAGAAAGTAAGAAAGTACTCAAAAATGGCCCTAACCAGTTTGGCTCAGTGGATAGAGTGTTGGCCTGTGGACTCAAGGGTCCCAGGTTCGATTCCGGTCAAAGGAGTGTACCTTGGTTGCGGGTACATTCCCAGTAGGAGGTGTGCAGGAGGCAGCTGATCAATGTTTCTCTCTCATCTATGTTTCTAACTCTCTATCCCTCTCCCTTCCTCTCTGTGGAGAATCAATAAAATATATATATATTTTTAAAAAGTAAGTACTCAAAAACCAAAACAATGGGAGCATGCCAAAGAGGCATAGGAACCTAAGTGAAATACCTTCCAAAGGACAAATCTGTAACAATTTGAGAAACCAAATCATTCTTCCTTATAGAAGAATGCTAAATAACTTGTGTAGATTCTCACCCTCTAGGACGTGGAGCTTTATCTTCAACTCTTCTTCAGTATGGGCTGGACTTAGTGACTTCCTTCTAAAAAATATAAAAAATAGAGTATAGACAGTAGGAAATGTGACTTTACCTGGCAAATACTACTATGGCCAATTGATCAAGGCCTTCATATGATACTAGAGGCCCAGTAAATGAAATTTGTGCATGTGGGGGGGGGCAGAGGTCCCTCAGCCCAGCCTGCACCCTCTCACAATTGGGCCTAAACCGGCAGTCAGACATTCCTCTCTCAATCCAGGACCGCTGGCTCCTAACCACTTTGCCTGCCTGTCTCATCACCCCTAACCACTCATTTGCCTGCCTGATTGCCTCTAACTGCTCGCCTGCCTGCCTGCCTCATCACTCCTAACTGCTCGACTGCCTGCCTGATGCCCCTAACTGCTTGCCTGATCACCCCTAACTGCTCGACTGCCTGCCTGATCACCCCTAACTGCCTCTGCCTTAGCCCCCGCCACCACGGCTTCATCTGGAAGGACGTCCAGAATAACATCCGGAAGGTCATTCAGCTATCCATTCTAATTAGCATATTACACTTTTATTATTATAGACTAGAGGCCTGGTGCACGAATTGGTGCACAGATGGGGTTCCTTGGTGTTTGGGGCCAATCGGGGGGGCAGGCCAGTCCCCTCCCCATCGGGGCCGATCTAGGGGGGGGCTGGCTGGCTAGGGGGCGGGGCTACAGGAGGTTGGCCAGCCAGGGGGAGGGAGTGAGGGAGGTTGGCCGGCTGGTGGAGGGACCGCAGGAGGTTGGCCGGCAGGGGGCGAGGTACCTTGAGAGGTTGGCCGGCCGGCTCCACCCCATCGGAGACAACCGGGGGGTGGGGCTGGCCAGCTGGGGGGAGGGACCATGGGAGTTTGGCTGGCCATGGGAGGTTGGCTGTGGGAGCGAACTGACCACCAGGGGGCAGCGTTGAGCGTCTGGTGGTCAGTGCGCATCATAGCAACCGGTCGACTGGTCGTTTGGTCCTTCAGTCACTTAGGCTTTTATATATATATAGATGATGAGAATGACATTTTATCTGAGTGGTCTTCCCAAACACCCATAACCCTAGTCTAATCATGAGGAAAGCATAAGACACATCCCAAATGAGGCACAGACTACAAAATACCTGTCATTCTCCTCATTACTATCAAGGTAATCAAAACAAAGTAATTCTGAGAAATTGTCATGGTCAATTGGACCCAAAGGAGACATGATAACAATGTAATGTGGTATCCTAGATGGGATCCTAGAACAGAAAAATACAGTAGGCAAAAACTAAGGATATCTGAATAAAATATGGACTTTAGGTAATAATAATAATAATAATCAGTTTGGGTTCATTAATTGTGATAAAGGAACCATACTAATCTAACATGTTGATAAAAGGAATAAATGTGTGCAAGGCAGGGAGTGGGTGGATATGGGAATTCTCTGTACTATTTTTGTAACTTTTTGGTAAGTCTAAAATTATTCCAAAATACAAAGTTTATTTTAAATAATCACAGAACTTAGGAGAAGAAATAGAGTTAAATCCCAGCTTTGACTCTTATTAACTGTGTAATCCTGTGCAAGTCACTTTCTGAGCTTTGGTATCCTTGTTTATAAAATAGATAGAATATTACTTTTTAAGTGACATCTGCAACTTGGCAGACTGGGAAGCTGCAGGCCCTCCTCCTGCTACCCATATTAACATTTTAACAAGCAACTAGGGACTGGCTAAAATAACTTTATAGGAGCTCTGAAAAACAGTCTACAGCAACCAAACAAATGCTTAATCAAGAAAAAGCTACTTAGAAAAATGGCAGGAAATACCATAGTTTTTACTTAACTGTACTCCACCCCTCCTTCTCCCACAGTGTCCACAGCACCATTTAGGGGGAGAAGTGGCCTAGCTGCCAATGCCATCCCTCTAACTGGAGAAAGGAAGGTGGGCCCATTTTGCAATGTTCTAATCTGCCTGGGGGCTACCTGAGGTACTGATCTCTGTTTTACTTAACTTAGAGTTCAGACAGAGAAAAGTGGCATAGCTTGGATGTCAGGCTAGGAAAAGCCACAGGAAATAGTGGACATTTCTGTGAAAGCTGCAAAAGTACCACAGCTTCACAACACCTGGGTCAGATATTAGATTAGAAAACACAATAGAACATCAAAACTCCCCAGAAAAAAAGCAAAGGTGAAACTCTTTAGGAAACTAAGACACTTTTTAAAGTGTTTACTTAGGGAAATTGGAAGAAGCACACAACAGGCCCATAAAAGATGTATGCCTAGAAAAGGTCTAAGAAGACTTTAAGATGCCACATAAGGCTTATCACAAGGCACACAGCTATCCTTGTTAATTAGTAAATGTTTTCCTCAGCACAGAGCCTATCTGAAAACTATTTTTTAATGCCAAACTTTCAGAAAACAAACAAACATCACAAAGCATACAAGGAAACAAGAAAATATGCCACATTCAATGGAAGAAAGTAAAGTGGCAGAAACTGTCCCTGAAAAAAACACAGGCATCAGAATTATGAGACAAAGACTAAAACAACTGTTTTAAATATGCTCTGGGCCAAAGGAAAACACAAAGAACTGAAAGAATAAGGAAAATAATGTATTTTAAAAAGTAGAATAACATCAAAGAGATAAAAATATAAAAATGAACCAAACAGAAATTCTAGACTTGAAAATATAATAATTGAATTGAAATGTTCATTAGAGGGGTTCAACAGTACATGCAAACAGGAAGAATCAGTGAAGTTAAAAACAGATCATTTGAAATTATGGAGCCTCAGGAGAAAAAAACATACACAATAGAATGAAGAAAAAAGTGGACAGAGATTAAGAAAGTTATGGAACATCATCAAGCAATATATGCATTATGAGAGTTCCAGAAGGTTAAAAGAGAAAGGAAGGAGAAAGGGGCAAAGAGGTTATTTGAAAGCTTCCCAAATTTGGGGAAAACCATGGATTTACAAGTCCAAGAATCATAATGAACTCTAAGTAAGATAAACCCAAAGAAGCCTACACCAAGATACATTATTATCAGACTCTCAACAACCAAAGTGAGAATCTTGAAAGAAGCAAGAAAAAAGCAACTCTTTATGTACAAGGATCCTCAATAAAATTATCCGTGAATTTCTCAGTGGAAGTCTCAAAGACCAGAAGGAGTGAGATAATCTATATATATATAAAAGCCTAAGCGACTGACGACTGAATGACCGGTCGACTGGTCAATATGATGCGCACTGACCACCAGGATGCAAACGCTCAATGCAGGAGATGCCCTTTGGTGGTCAGTGCGCTTCCACAGCGTGAGTGCCACTCAGCTGACCGACCCATCCCAGTAGCCCACCAGCCTAGATGCAGCCACTCAATCCGTCAGTGGTCCTGCAGGTCCAATCTCCGGAGAACAGGCCAGACACCAATAGACCAGCAACGCCGGCACAATCCCAACAGCACCACTGGTCTCCTGGAAGTCAGCCTCAGGCACTGCAATTGCTTCATCTCCCTAGACCAGTGATGGCGAACCTATGACACATGTGTCAGCACTGACACGCGTAGCCATTTCTGATGACACGCGGGAGCCGCATGCCGAGGATGAAACATTTGTTGCTCCTGAGGATGAAACATTTGCAAAATAATGTTTTTCCCTCAAAGTGACACACTACCCGAGTTATGCTCAGTTTTTTGGCGAAGTTTGACACACCAAGCTCAAAAGGTTGCCCATCACTGCCCTAGACACTCTGCAAGGAAGAAATAATATAAAATTATTCACTAGGTGGCTCCCAAACCAGCACGAACATCAGCAGGATGGATCTGGATCCTGGGCTGGCAAGGGCAGGGCATCCCACTGCCGACACGCCCAGAGTGCCGACTGCGTCCTGCCCCACTCACCCCCCTCGGGATGGGTGCCAGATGCAGGGCTCACACTTGGCGAGCGCTGCTATGATGGCACGTGCCTCTCCCGATCAGGACTGTTTGGGTGCTAGCCCGCAGCAGACACAGTTGGGCCAGAATGAGCAGGAGCAGCAGGCAAGAGTGGCAGGTGGCACTGGACTGCCGGTTTCGGCCCGATCCCTGCAGGAAACCCCGAGGACCCCACCCATGCACAAATTCGTGCACCGGGCCTCTAGTATATTTATACAGCTGAAAGAAAGATAACGTCAACTGAGAATTCTATATCTGGCAAAACTGTCCTTCAAAAATGAAGGTGAAATTAAAACATTCTCAGATAAACATTATTTAACATCACAAAGGAGATTTCAGCCACAGCAATTAGGTAAAAAAAATATATAAATTGAAGGTATCCAAATTGGAATGAAAGGGTTAAAATTACCTCAGTATACAGATGATATGAACTCATACGTAGAATACACTAATATTCACCCCCAAACCCACTAGAACTAATAAATGAATTCAGCAAAATTGTGGCATACAAAATCAACAAGAATTGGTTGCATTTCTGTATACTAACAATGAACAATGTGTAAAGGAAAATAAGAAAACAATTATATTTATAAAGAAACAAAAAAAGCAAAGGCAACAAAAGCAAAAATCAGCAAGGAGGACTACATCAAACTAAAAACTTTCTGCACAGCAAAAGAAACAATCAAGAACATGAAAAGGCAATCTATCTAAAAGGAGTAAATATTTACAAATCATATATCTGATAAGGGTTTAATATCCAAAATATATAAATAACTCATACAACACAATAACAAAAGGCAAATACAATTAAAAATTAGCAGAGAAGTCGACTGACAGAAGATGACTGCCGATGGGAAGGCAGACTGCAAGATAGTGCATGAGTGAGAGAACGAAAGGAGAGTGTGTGTTCGCATGGGGAGTGTTTATTTGTGACTTGAGGACAGCTATACTCCAAAGGACTGTAGGGGATTGCCAGACGCCATTCCCCTGACCGGGCTGCCTCCATTGCTGCTGAAATCCCTCCCGGAGCAACTGGCTCTGACGTGGAGACTGCACCATCTTGGAGGGGAGAGTGGATGTTATCGGAAGACTAAAAATCCCAGGAATCTACAACACCACTACCCAGAGAACAGCTGAGAACCCAGCAACACTGGTCCCCAAGCAGCGCGAACACGCGGATTCAGAGGAGCTCGGCACCTCCTCACGGAAAGGTCAGATTTCGCCTAGGATAGGGAGAGAAAGAACTACATAACCAGACACCCAGAGAAGAGAGATCATGGGGGAGACAAAGAAACAGCCCGCATATGAAAGAAAAAGAGGCATCGCCAGAAAAGGAAGTAAACAAAATGGAGGCAAGCAACCTGTCAGAGAAAGAATTCAGAGAAATAGTCATAACATGGATGAAAAGAATGGAAGACAAATTCAACACTATATGTAAGAAATAAGAGGAAATGAAGAACCAAGAAGAAATGAAAAAATGACATCGCTGCTATAAAGAACTCAATAGAAAGCATCAAGAGTAGACTAGAAGAAGCAGAGGACCACATCAGTGAGCTAGAAGACAAGGTGGGAAAAAATATCCAATTAGAGCAGCTTCTAGAAAAAAAAAATTAAAAAGCAGGAGGAGAGCCTAAGGGAACTTTGGGACAACACAAAACAAAACAACATCCGCATAATAAGGGTACCAGAAGGAGAGGAAACTGAGCAAGGAATAGAAAACCTGTTTGAAGAAATAATGACAGAAACCTTCCCTGATATGGGGAAGAAAAAATCACACAAATCCAAGAAGCTCACAGAGTCCCAAACAAAATGAACCCCAAAATACCAATGCCAAGGCACATTATAATTAAATTGGCAAACACCAACGACAAAGTCAAAAACTTAAAAGCAGCCAGAGAGAGACGGAAAGTTACCTACAAAGGATCCATCATCATACTAGCAACTGATTTCTCAACAAAAACACATCAGGCAAGAAGGGAAGGGAATGAAATATATAAAGTCATGCAAAGGAAGGGTCTGAATCCAAGAATACTGTACCCAGCAAGGCTATCAATCAAAATTTAGGGTGAAATCAAGAGCTTCACAGACAAAAAAGGACTAAGGGAGTTTATTACCACCAAACCAGCAATGCAAGAAATGCTAAAGGGTCTGATGTAAAAGGAAGAAATAGGAAGCTAAGAAGGAACACATGGGTAAAGAATTAAAATGGCGACAAACAAGACCTATCAATAACAACTTTAAATGCAAATGGATTAAATGCACCAATCAAAAGACATAGGGGAACTGAATGGATAAGAACACATAACCCATATATCTAGTGTCTACAGGAAACCCACCTCAGAAAAAAAGACATATACAGACTGATGGTGAAGGGATGGAAAAACGTTTTTCAGGCAAATGGAAATGAAAAAAAAAGCTGGGGTAGCAATACTTATATCTGACAAATTAGATCTCACAGTGAAGGACATAACAAGAGATAAGGAAGCCACTTCATAATATTAAAGGGAGCAATCCATCAAGAAGAAATAACTCTGGTAAACATATATGCATCCAATACAGAAGCACCCAAATACTTAAAAAAAACTTCTGGAGGATACCCAGGGAGAGATTGATAGCAATACAATCATAGCAGTAGACTTTAATACCCCACTATCAGCATTGGAAAAATCCTCTAAAACAAAAAATCAGCAAAGAAACATTGATCCTAAATGACTCACTAGACCAGATGGAATTGACATCTTCAGAACACTTCACCCCAAAGCCACAGAATATACATTCTTCTCAAGTGCACATGGGTCATTTTCAAAAATAGATCATATGTTAGGACATAGGCAAAGTCTCTCCAAATTCAAAAAGATAGATATCATATCAAGCATCTTATCAGATCACTGTGGCATAAAACTGGAAATCAACTACAATAAAAACAATCCAAAGAAATCAAACACATGGAGACTAAACAGCATGCTATTAAACAATGACTGGGTTACCAGAGATATCAAGGAATAAATAAAAAACTTCACGCCAACAAATGACAATGAAAACACAACAATTCAAAATCTATGGGACACAGCGAAAGCAGTCTTGAGAGGGAAGTTCATAGCTCTGCAAGCCTACTGCAAAAAACAAGAAACAATGGTAATAAATTACCTAACCCTACAACTGAAAGAGTTAGAAAGAGAGCAACAAGAAAAGCCCAGTGTAAGCAGAAGGAAGGAAATAATAAAGATCAGAGCAGAGATAAACGACATAGAGACCAAAGAAACAATACAAAAGATCAACAAAACCAAGAGCTGGTTCTTTGAAAGGATAAACAAGATTGACGAACCTTTAGCCACACTCACCAAGAAACAAAGAGAGAGGACCCAAATAAACAAAATCAGAAATGAAAGAGGTGAAATAACAACTGACCCTGCTGAAATACAAAGGATTGTTTCAAAATACTATGAACAAGTCTATTCCAATAAACTGGACAACCTGGAGGAAATGGACATATTCCTAGAAAAATATAACCTTCCAAAACTCAATCAGGAAGAATCTAAACAGCTCAATAGCCCAGTAACTATGGAAGAAATGGAAGCAGACATCAAAAAGCTTCCAGCAAACAAAAGCCCGGTGCCAGACGGCTTCATAGGAGAGTTTTACCAAACATTCAAGAAGGAACTAAAACCTATCCTCCTCAGACTATTCCAAAAAATTCAAGAGGAAGGAACACTTCCAAGCTCCTTCTATGAAGCCAGCATCACCCTAATACCAAAACCAGATAAAGACAACACAATGAAAGAGAATTACAGGCCAATATCACTCATGAACATAGATGCCAAAATCCTCAACAAAATTCTAGCAAATCGGCTCCAGCAATACATCAGAAAGATCATACATCATGACCAAGTAGGATTAATCCCAGGGATGCAAGGATGGTACAATATCCGCAAATCAATAAACGTGATACATCTCATCAACAAAATGAGAGACAAAAATCACATAGTCATATCAATTGATGCAGAAAAAGCATTTGACAAAATCCAACACACTTTCTTGATAAAAACTCTCAACAAGGTGGGAATAGAAGGATCATACTTCAACATAATAAAAGCTATATATGATAAACCCACAGCCAACATCATACTCAATGGGCAAAAACTAAAACCATTTTCCCTAAGAACAGGAACAAGACAGGGATGCCCACTCTCACCACACCTGTTTGACATAGAAATATTAGCCATTGCAATCAGACAAGAATAAGAAATAAAAGGCATCCAAATTGGAAAAGAAGAAGTAAAGCTATCCTTATTTGCAGATGACATGATACTGTACATAAAAAACCTGAAAGATTCCATCAAAAAATTAATAGACTTAATAAATGAATTCGGCAATGTAGCAGGATACAAAGTTAACGCCAAGAAATCTATGGCCTTTCTATACACCAATAGTGAACGTATAGAAAGAGAGAGTAAAAAAGCAATCCCATTTACCATTGCACCAAAAAGTTAAGATACCTAGGAATAAACTTAACTAAGGAGGTAAAAGAACTATATGCAAAAAACTGCAGGACATTGAAAAAAGAGATAGAGGAAGACAAAAACAGATGGAAGAACATACCATGTTCATGGATTGGTAGAATCAATATCATTAAAATGTCCATACTACCCAAAGCAATCTATAGATTCAATGCACTCCCTATCAAAATACCAACAGCATATTTCACAGATTTAGAAAAAACTCTCCAAAAATTCATCTGGAATAAAAAAAAAAGACCCCGAATAGCCACAACAATCCTGAAAAAGAAGAATAAAGTAGGAGGGATCTCAATACCAGACCTCAAGCTGTATTACAAAGCCACTGTTCTCAAAACAGCATGGTACTGGCACAAGAACAGACATATTGATCAATGGAACAGAATAGAGAATCCAGATATCAACCCAAACCAATATGCTCAATTAATATTTGACAAAGGAGGAATGAACATACAATGGAGTCAAGACAGTCTCTTCAATAAATGGTGTTGAGAAAATTGGACAGATACATTCAAAAAAATGAAACTAGATCACCAACTTACACCATACACAAAAATGAACTCAAAATGGATACAGGACTTAAACATAAGACGGGAAACCATAACAATACTAGAGGAATCCACAGGCAGCAAAATCTCAGACATATGCCAAAAGAAATTCTTCACTGATAGTGCTCCTAGGGCAATGGAAGCTAAAGAGAAAATAAACAAATGGGACTACATCAAAATACAAAGCTTTTTTACAGCAAAAGAAACTATCAGCAAAACAACAAGAAATCCCACTGTATGAGAGAACATATTTGCAAATGTTATCACTGATAAAGGTTTAATCTCCAACATCTACAGGCAGCTTATACAACTTAATAAAAGGAAGATAAATGATCCAATAAAAAAATGGGCAATGGACCTAAATAGAATCTTTTCCACAGAAGACAGAAGAAAGGCCAAGAGACACATGAAAACATGCTCAAAGTCACTAATTATCTGAGAGATGCAAATCAAAACGACAATGCGGTACCATCTCACACCGGTCAGAATGGCTATCATCAACAAATCAACAAATGACAAGTGTTGGCGAGGATGCGGAGAAAAGGAACCCTCGTGCACTGCTGGTGAGAATGTAGACTGGTGCAGCCACTGTGGAGAACAGTATGGAGTTTCCTCAAAAAACTGAAAATGGAACTCCCATTTGACCCAGTAATCCCACTCCTAGGAATATATCCTAAGAAACTGGAAACACCAATAAGAAAGGATATATGCACCCCTATGTTCATAGCAGCACAATTTACAATAGCAACGATTTGGAAACAGCCTAGGTGCCCGTCAGCAGATGACTGTATCAGAAAACTATGGTACATCTACACAATGGAATACTATGCTGCCATAAAAAGAAGGAATTCCTACCATTTGCAGCAACCTTGATGGAATTGGAGAACATCATGCTAAGTGAAATAAGCCAGTCCATGAAAGAAAAATACCACATGATCTCACTCATCTATGGATAATAAAGAAAATTATAAGCTGTTGAACAAAAAGATAGATACAAAGACAGTAAAGCATCAAACAGAAGGTCAAATTATAGCGTGAAGGTTAGGGAGAGGTGGGGGAGATAAGAGATCAACCGAACGACTTGTATGCAAGCATATAAGCATAACCAATGGACACAAAACTCTGGGGGCTGAGGGCATGTATGGGAGTGGGGTGGGGTGGGGCAATGGTAAGATATGTACACATATAATACCTTAATAAAAAAATGAAAATAAAAAAATTTAAAAATGTCCATACTACCCAAAGCAATCTATGGATTCAATGCACTCCCCATTGAAATACCAACGGCATATTTCACAGACTTAGAAAAAACTCTCCAAAAATAAATGGTGTTGGGAAAATTTTTTATTCATCTGGAATTAAAAAAGACCCCGAATAGCCACAGCAATCCTGAGAAAGAAGAATAAAGTAGGAGGTATCTAAATACCAGACCTCAAGCTGTATTACAAAGCCACTGTTCTCAAAACAGCATGGTACTGGCACAAGAACAGACATATAAAACAATGGAATAGAATAGCGAACCCAGATATCAACCCAAACCACTATGCTCAATTAATACTTGACAAAGGAGGCATGAACATACAATGGAGTCAAGACAGTCTCTTCAATAAATGGTGTTGGGAAAATTGGACAGATACATGCAAAAAAATGAAACTAGACCACCAACTTACACCATACACAAAAATAAACTCAAAATGGATACAGGACTTAAACATAAGATTGGAAACAATAAAAAATCTTAGAAGAAGCCGTAGACAGCAAAATAGCAGACATTTGTCGTAGCAATATGTTTAACGATACAGCTCTAGGACAATGGAAACTAAGGAGAAAATAAAGAAACCATCATCAAAACAACAAGAAAGCCCACTGCATGGGAGAACATATTTGCCAATGTTATCTCTGATAAGGGTTTAATCTGCAAAATTTACAGGGAACTCATACAACTTAACAAAAGGAAGATAAATAACCAAATCAAAAAATGGGCAAAGGACCTAAATAGACACTTTTAGAAAGAGGACATACAGAAAGCCAAGAGACACATGAAAATATGCTCAAAGTCACTAATCATCCGAGAGATGCAAATGAAAACAAAAATGCAAATCAAAACACCTGTCAGAATGGCTATCATCAACAAATCAACAAACTACAAGTGCTGGCAAGTATGTGGCGAAAAAGGAACCATTGTGCACTGCTGGTGGGAATGCAGACTGGTGCAGCCATTGTGGAAAACAGTATGGCGATTCCTCAAAAATTTAAAAATGGAACTGCCATTTGACCCAGTAATACCACTTCTAGGAATATATCCCAAGAAAACAGAAACACCAATCAGAAAGGATATATGCACCCCTATGTTCATAGCAGCACAATTTACAATAGCTAAGATTTGGAAACAGCCTAAATGCCCATCAGCAGATGAGTGAATTAGAAAACTATGGTACATCTACACAATGGAATACTACGCTGCTATAAAAAAGAAGGAATTCTTAACATTTGCAGCAGCATGGATGGAACTGGAGAGCATTATGCTAAGTGAAATAAGTCAGGCAATGAAAGAAAAATACCACATGATCTCACTCATTTATGGAAAATAAAGAACATTATAACCTGATGAACAAAAAAATAGATACAGAGGCAGTAAAGCATCGAACAGACTGTCAAATTACAGCGGGACGGCTGGGGAGTGTTGGGGAGGGGAGGAAAGAGATCAACCGAAGGACTTGTATGCATGCATATAAGCGCAACCAATGGACACAAGACACTGGGGGGGTGGGGATGAGGGCATGCGACAGAGGGTAGAGGAGGCTGCGGGAAGGTCAATGGGGGGGAGGGGAAAGGAGATATATGTACTATTATGTGTAATATTTTAAACAATAAAAAAAAAAACAAATTAGCAAAGGATCTAAAAGACATACAGATGACCAACAGATACTTGAAAAGGTGTTCAAAATTACTAATCATCTAGGAAATGTAAATCAAAACCAGAATGAGATATCACTTCACACCTATTAAATGATTATTATAAAAAAGCCAAGAAATAACAAGCAGTTGGAAGGATGAGGAGAAAAGGGAACCCTCATTCAAGATAATGAAAATGTAAATTGGTGTAGCCACAACAGAAATCAGTATGGAGAAAACCAAGATGGCGGCATAGGTTAAACACCTAACCTACAGCCGGGCACAACAATTTCAAAAACACAACTAAAAATCAAAACGGACATCATCCAGAACCACAGGAAAGCTGGCTGACTGAAATGCCCACAATTAGAAGGAAAGAGAGGACCACAAGGAAAATCAGGGAAGCCATAAAAGCTTGAGGTATGGAGACACGGGCGGAGAAGGCGCGCGTGCGGGGAAGACGGAGCCGGAGAGGAAGGGGCGGCTGACGGCCTGGCTGGCGTTCTCTGGCGGGAAGGAGATAAAAGCGCCAGATTGTGCTGAACCCCAGCTCCGACTGCACTGAACCCCAGTTCCGGGCGAAACCCTGGGAAGCCGGGCTCATGCTGGGGGAGTCTGGGCTCTGGGGCGGAGATACGGAGGAGTTGCGCCGGAGCCGCGCACGGGAATGTGCGCAGAGGAGGGTCTGTTGCCTGTGCCGCTGGATTGCCCTAGCGGGAGGAAGACAAGGGCTCCGGACTGTGTTGAACCCCCAGTTCCAACTGCACTGAACCCCAGTTCCGGGAAAGACCCGGGGAAGCCAGGCTCATGCTGGGGAAAGCTGGGCTGTGGGGCAGAGGTGCAGAGAGGCGGCGAAGAGCAGAGCACCGGAGGCGCCCAGGGGATTGTGCGGGAGGATGGGCTGCTGACTGTGCCGCTGAGTCGCCCTGGAGAGAAGGAGACAAAAGCGCCAGACTGCGGTGAGCCCCAATTCTGACTACACGGAAACCCAGTTCCGGGCGAGAATCTGGGAATCCAGATTCATTGGGGGAGAGACTAGACTGGCAGCGCGCGAAACTCCAGGGCGCTTTTCTCTCAGAGGTGTTTGCTGGGAGTACAGAGGGACACAGGAACCTCATAGGGCGGGGCTGACGGGAAGCCAAGGTGGTAGGCTCCGCCCTGTAGCTCCGCCCCATCCAAGCTGAACACAGAGGCTTTTACAATTTTGCAAGTCTAGTTGAATGGGGCTGTCTCCCGGCATAGACACAGCTGATCCTCACAGCCAATTGGACTGGAGGTCACATCCTCCCAGTGTACCAACAGCAATCAAGGCTTAACAACACCAAGACTTTGCACTCAGCCCACAAAGGGGGGTATCAAGAGCGACCACCTAGGGAGATTGGGGAAGCTGAGCGATAGGGAGGCAGCCAAAAGGGGAAGACACCGAAACAGGTCACGAATATAAGGGATGCTGTAATTCATGCTGAGGGGCCACCGGCAGTAGCTGACCTACACTCCATTGGAGACCCAGAAACGAAGGCATCTAGTGGTCGCTGTGAGATGACACCAGATTTCAACCACTACCATAAGGGACACATTCAAGAGGCAGACGCAGTGAGCGCCAAAGCCTTGCTGCACCAAGACCCGGCAAATAAACGTGTCTCCCTCACAGCAACTCTTCCTTTATAGACACAGAGGGTCCGCACGACCAATTGGCCTGGAGGACAATTCCTCCCAGTGACACCAACAACAATCAAGACTTAACTATACAAACAAGGACCAAGATGGAGGCATAGGGCAGAAGCCTGATTGCTGCCTACCACAACAATTTTGAGACTACGACGGGAGAGCAGAGCAGACACCATCCAGAACCACTGGAGGGCTGACTGAGCAGATGCTCTACAACTAGAATAAAAGAGAGGGGTACGCGGGATGAAGCTGATGCCGGTGACCCAAAGACCACACTTTAAAAACTACGGCTCAGGCGACACAATGGCAGCCTGGATCGTGCTCGGCGCAGTTCCCCCAGCGGTCTCCGGCTGAGGGGAAGGCTTCACTCGCTGCCGAGCACGGACAGACGAGCCCCTGGGAGACATGGGGTGGGAGACTACGCGCTTGCTGACCTCCGAGTCCTTCAAGAATCTCAACGTCCCGGAAGCGGCCAGGTGCGCACGCTCGGCGACCGGCCACCGCTGCAGACCCAAGGGCCGACGCAGCCACCCCGGACCAGCCCGCCGCCGCGCACCGGGCACACCGGAGCTTCGTCGAGCCCGCCGCCCAACGAGTTCTGCGGTGGCTGCCCTGGAACTCTGAGAAAATGGCCGAAGGAATTGCTGAGAGGGAATTGACCAACAGGAATTGGGTCAAGAAGATGAAACCCCGCTGGGTCCCAGATCCGGGTGAAGCCGCGTGCCCCTGGGTCCGGGTGAGGCTGGGAACTGGGTCAGGGTGAGGCTGGGCCCCGGGTCCGGGTGAGGCCACGTGCCCCTGGGTCCGGGCAAGGCCATGCGCCCCTGGGTCCGGGTGAGGCTGAATCTTGGGTCCGGGCGAGGCCGTGCGCCCCTGGGTCCGGGTGAGGCTGAATCCTGGGTCCGGGCGAGGCCGTGCGCCCCTGGGTCCGGGTGAGGCTGAATCCTGGGTCCGGGCGAGGCCGTGGGCCCCTGGATCCGGGTGAGCCTGGGCCCCGGGTCCGGGCGAGGCCGTGGGCCCCTGGATCCGGGTGAGCCTGGGCCCCGGGTCCGGGCGAGGCCGTGGGCCCCTGGATCCGGGTGAGCCTGGGCCCCGGGTCCGGGCGAGGCCGTGGGCCCCTGGATCCGGGTGAGCCTGGGCCCCAGGTCCGGGCGAGGCCACGTGCCCCTGGATCCGGGTGAGCCTGGGCCCCGGGTCCGGGCGAGGCCGTGGGCCCCTGGATTCGGGTGAGGCCACGCGACCCTGGGTCTGGGAGAGGCCACGCGCCCCTGGGTCCGGGTGAGGCCATGCGCCCCTGGGTCCAGATGAAGCTGAATCCTGGGTCTGGGCGAGGCCGTGTGCCCCTAGATCCGGGTGAGGCTGGATCCCGGGTCCGGGTGAGGCCGTGGGCCCCTGGATCCGGGTGAAGCCGTGCCCCTGGATCCGGCCGAGACCAAACCATAGGGAGTCGGACCTGCATTACCACCATTTGTCCACCATCCAGAGCTGAGGGGTCAGTGCCGACATGTACTCATAAGGAACTGGTGGACATTGATATTGGGTCTCAAAAGAACTGTTGGACCAGAAAGAAACTCAGTACAGACTGATTCATTTGCCTGTCAGCATAACTATTATTGCTCGTCGCACATTCAATTCTTATAAGTATATCTCTAGTGACACATGATTTCGCTCATCTAGGGGAAATGATGAACAACATAGACTGATGAACAAGAACAGAATCAGAAACAAGGAGGCATCGATCGGACTATCGGGCCTCAGAGGGAGGATAGGGGAGGGTGGGGGGAGGGGGGAGAGATCAACCAAAGGTCTTGTGTGCATGCATATGAGCCTAACCAATGCTTAAGTTCAACAGAGGGTTGGGGCATCCATGGGGAGGGGTGTGGGATGGGAATGGGGGGATGAGGACAAACATGTGACACCTTAATCAATAAAGAAATTTAAAAAAAAAAAATTAAAAACAGAACTACCATATGACTCAGCAATCCCACCTCTGGGTATTTATCCAAAGGAATCAAAAACACTAACTTGAAAAGATGCAGTATGTTAATTGCTGCATCATTTACAATATCCAAGATATGGAAGCAATCTATCTAATAAAGACAGAATATGCAAATTAACCATAACTCTACGACGAAGATGGCAGCGCCAACAGCCAATAAGGAGGGAATATGCAAATTGACACGACAAGGCAAGAGGCCGAAAGGCGGCTCTGGCCTGAGCGAAGGTGTTGCCAGCAGCCAGGGGAAGGAAGCCCTATTCTTGCATGAATCTTCATGCATCGGTCCTCTAGTGGATAAGTAAAACGTGGTATACACATACAATGCAAAATTATTCAGCCATAAAAAAATAATGAAATCTTATCATTTGTGACAACATGGATAGACCTTGAGAGCATTATGCTAACTGAAATAAGTCAGACAGAGAAAGACGGATACTATATGATCTCACTTATATGTGGAATCTGAAGAAAAAAATTCATGCAGAGAAAAATTGGTGGTTGCCAGAGGCAGGGAGTGGGGAGTGAATAAAATGAGTGAAGGTGGTCATAGGTACAAACTTCAGTTCTAAAATAAGTAAGTCCTGGGAATGTAATGTACAACATGGTGACTATTTATAATAATAAAAGGGTAATATGTTAATTAGACCAGACGAAGCTGGGTCTGGAGTGAAGCCCGGGTCCCGGGTGCTTGCCGGTGGCCGGAGGGAAGCTGCCCGGGTCCCAGGTGCCTGCTGACGGCTGGAGGGAAGCTGCCCAGGTCCCGGGTGCCAGAGGGAAGTCGGTGCCGGCAGCCGGGGGAAGGAAGGCCTACTCTTGCATGAATTTTCATGCTTTGGGAGTCTAGTAGTTAATAATACTATACAGTATACTTAAAAGTTACTCAGAGAGTTGATCTTAAAAATTCTCATCATAAGAAAAAAAGTTGTATTAATGGATGGTACTAAACTTATTCTGGTGATCATTTGCAATCTATAAAAATATCGAATTATTACTTTGTACACTTGAAACTAATATATGTCTATCTATCTATCCTAAAAAGAATAAAATACTCAGGAATAAAGTAAACCAAGGAGGTCTATCTATCTAACTTACAATGAATAAAATACTCAGGAATACAGTAAACCAAGGAGGTGAAAGTCTTTTATACTGAAAACTACAAGAGTTTGCTGAAACTAAGGAATACACAAATAAATGGAAGGACATCCCCTGTTCATGAGTTGGAAGGTTCAATATTGTTAGGATATCAGTACCACCAAAAGTGATCTAAAAATTCAAAGCAATCCCTATTAAAATCCTAATGACATTTTTGCAGAAGTAGAAAACTCCATCCTAAAATTCATATGAAATATCAAGTGATTCTGAATAGTCACACAATCTTGAAAAAGAACAAAGCTGGAGATCTCACATTTCCTGATTTCAAAACTTACTACAAAGCTACGATAATCAAAACGGTGTGATACTGCAGTAAAGAAAGACATATAGATCAGTGGAATAGAATAGAAAACCCAAAACTAAACCTTCATATATATGGTCAAATGATTTTCGGTAAGCTTGCCAAAACCACTCAATGAGGGAAAAGACAGTCTTTTCAACAAACTGTGTTGGGAAAACTGGATATCCATATGCAAAGGGAAGAAGTTGGACCTTTACCTTAAATCATATACAAAAATGAACTCATACTGGATCCAAGAACTAAATGTAAGAGCTATACCTACAAAACTCAGAAGAAAACGTAAGGGAAAAGTTTCATAACACTGCATTTGACAAAAAATTTCTTAGATACAACACCAGATGCACAAGTAACAAATAAAAGAATAAATAAGTTGGACTCCATCAAAATTTAAAAACTTTTATGCATCAAAGGACACTATCAGAGTAAAAGAGCAAGTCTCAGAGTGGGGCAAAATATTTGCAAATCATATATCTAATAAGTCCTACATCTCAACAACAAAAAACAGCCTGATTTAAAAATGTGAAAAGGACTTAAATAGACATTTCTCCAAAGAAGATATACAAATGGGCAATAAGCCATAAAAAGATGTTCAACCTCATTAATCATTAGGTGTGGGATAACAGAAATATGTATATTGGTCTCTGCCCCCAGTTCCTGGTACAGAGATCCTAAAACACTTGTAATTTCCTTAGTGATAAAAACACTAGGACAGTGATGGGCAACCTTTTGAGCCTGGTGTGTCAAACTTCGCCAAAAAACTGAGCATAACTCAGGAACGGAGTCTTGGAGTTAGAGTCTAACTCCAAGACTCTAGTCGCAAATGTTTCATCCTCAGGAGCAGCAAATGTTTCATCCTCGGCATACGGCCGCCTCAGCGGCCGCGTGTCATCAGAAATGGCTACGCGTGTCAGTGCTGACACACGTGTCATAGGTTCGCCATCACTGCACTAGGACCATCTCTTGTTCTGATATTTGGTCTTTGACCCCATCCCTGACTCAGGGTTCCTAAAACCCTTGTAAGTTCCTAAGTGATAAGAGCATTAGGAGCACTTTTTGTTGCACTGAGGCAACTCTGGGTGAGCTCTTGGCTGGGAGCTAGTCACCAGAATGACCAGGCCAGGATTAGAAGCTTGGAATTTTCAGCCCAACCCCCCATTCTCCAGAGAGGAAAGAGGGGCTAGAAATAAAGTTAATGATTAATGATGCCTACCTGATAAAGCCTCCATAACTGTCCCAAAAGTAGGGGGTTCAAAAAACTTTCAGGTGCGTGAACACATCCACCTATCAGGAGGGTCCCCAACTCCATGGGGACAGAAGCACCTGCAGTCAGGACCCTCCTGACCTCACCCTATATATGTCTTCATTTGGGTGTTCATCTGTATCCTTCATCATATCCTATATAATAAAGAGGTGATATGCAAATTAACCCTCACTCCGTAACGCCATCACAAGATGGCGGCATGCACTGCGGAGGCTGGGTTCCCATAACACAAGATGGTTGTGCCCACAGTGGAGGCAGGGGTTCCCGTAACGAGCCATACCAAGCAATCAGCAGGGACCTGAGGCTGCGTGGTACTGGGCTGGGGGAACTCATGCCGCGCCCCCCGTCTGGCGGGGCTTGACAAGGGACCTCAGGCTGCAACCCCCACCCAGAGGAGCTTGACGAGGGCCCTGAGGCTGCGCCCCCCACCCAACAGGGCTTGCCGGGAGACCTGAGGCTGTGCCCCCTGCTTGGTGCCAGGCCAGGGGACCTGAGGCTGCACCCCCCTGCCCGGCGGGGCTTGACGGGGGTGGTGCCAGCCGGGTCTGGATCTTGCGCGATTTTGAGGCGCACACGGGTGGGTGGGGACTTTACTCTGAGTCCCGCGGCGTGCCCCAGACACTGACAGGAGGAAGATTTTCATATACATTTTACTGATTTTCTTTCATCTTAACACTTCTATTATAAAGGGCAAATAGCAATAAAGTATTTCCTCTAATTAATTCCCTTTTAATGTGCACAAATTTCGTGCACCGGGCCACTAGTACTTTAATAAACTGGTAAATGTAAGTAACTGTTTTCCTGAATTCTGTGAGCCACTCTAGCAAATTAATTGAACCTGAGGAGAGGGTCATTGGAAACTGATTTATAGTCAATTGGTCAGAAGCACACGTGGCAACCTGGATTTGGGACTGGCATCTGAAGAGGAATGGGGGCAGTCTTGTAGGACTGAGCCCTTAACCTGTGGGATCTGACTCTAGATAGTACCAGAATTGAGTTAAATTATAGGACAGCCATTTGGTGTTGTAGAGAAATGCTTGTTGTGGGGAAAAACAACCCACATTTTGTCACCAGAATTGTCAGAAGTGAAGTGTTCTGCATGAAAGTAAAGGAGACACAGAAGAGGAGAATGGTAGATTTTTTCCAATATAGTAGGGAAATTCAAATCAAAGCCAAATGAACCACTTCACACCCGTTTAGGGTGGCTATTATTAAAAAAACACACACACAGAGAAAATAACAAATAGTGGTGAGGATTAAATGAGTGAGAACCCTTGGCATCACTGATAGGAATGAAAAATGGTGCTGTAGCTATCATAAATGGTATGGAGGTTTCCTCAAAAAGTTAAATATAGAATTGCCATGTGATATAGCAATTCCACTTCTTGGTATATACCTAAAAGAACTGAAAGCAGGGACTCAAATCAATATTTTTACAGCCATGTTCATAGCAGCATTATTCACAATAGCCAAAAGGTAGAAGCAACCCAAGTGTCCCTCAATGGGTGAATAAACATAATGTGGTATATACCTACAATGGTATATTTATTATTCAGCCTTAAAAAGGAAGACAATTCTGACACACACTACAACATGGATGAACCTTGAAGACATTATGCTAAAGTGAAATAAACCAGTCACAAGAGGAAAAATAGTGTTATGATTCCACTTATATGAGGTATCTATAGTAGTCAAGTTCATAACAGACAGAAAATAGAATGGTGAATGCCAGGGGATGGGTATAGGGGAAAATGGGGAATTAGTATTCAATATGTATGGAATTTCAGTTTGGAAAAATAAAAAAATTCTGGAGATGGATAGTGATGATGGTTGCACAATGTGAATATAATTAATTGCTATATTATACACTTAAAAGTGTTAAAATGGTCAATTTTACTAGAATAAAAAAAGTACCATACTAAAGCTATCTCCCAGGAATTGTGAGAGTCAAGTAAGATCTATATAGAAAAGCTTTGTAATCTATTTGGCCCTTCACAAATATTAGCCTTTTGATCCTTGTCCTTCTGTTTACCCTAACCTGATACCATTATTCTCATTCTCTATCCAGCCCAGCAGCACACTTTTGGAGTTTAACTGCTGTCCAGTGATATCCACCTTTATTTTTCTAAACCCTAGATTGCACATGCCAAAGCAATAGCCTCCCAGAGTTCTGGTAATGAAACAGAACATGCACCCAAATAGACAAAAGTTTTAGACAGGCAAGCCTGGTGGGTTCTAAGGAAAAGAATCAGACTTCCTTTCCTTACTCAATTTTCCCCAATGCTTGGCTTGGAAGCAGTACTCATCAGCAACAAGAGGTCGCCATGCCATTACCAAGATCAAGGGAAATCTTCCTCTAATTAAGTTGACCACCTAAGTCCTTTCCCTGCTCCCAAGCAACATATCTCACAAGGCAACCTTTAAGCTGGTGAAGAATCCTGAACCTTCTGGGAAAGGAATACAGGAAATGTATTCACTGAGTATGAATTGAGAAGAAAAGTAGTTAGGTAAGAAATAAAAAATGAAAATGCTAAAATTGAAAACCAGAATTACCAGTTTTGATGGATTGGACAACTCTCTGTAGAGTAGCTTCAGAGCTGAACCCTTAAATATTACCAGAAAGTACAGTATTGCTATAGTACTAGGGTGATAACACAGTAGTATAAAACTTAGGAATGTTGTTTCTTTTGGGAAAGCAAGCCAATTGTTTCATCCAGATACTGACCAGGATCTCTGTAAGCATTCATGTGTTCTCTGGGGGCCCCAAGTTTCGTTAGGCGCTGATCACTGAGTATTTCTCCTAACATTGGTAATGCTACAGTGCCTTCTGGGATCTTTTTCATGCAATAATATCTGTCCAGGAGTTGCTGCCTTTCCAGGGGGTCAAGAATAAAGTAGTACTAACCCCAATCTTAGAAGTCTGACCTTTTATGGCCAGGAGAAAGTATGCAGGGGCCTGATGCGGCGGGGGCCAAACATGGCGGGGATCTCCCTTTTCCGCGTCCCGCGTGGCAAGAAAGATGAACGAACCGGTTCTAAATGGAGGCGGCCAGGGATTGAGAAATAATAGAAATAAAGAAAACAAGGCACAGAAATAGATTCATGAAGCTGGGGCTGGGTGGGACGCCATCTTTCCTCTCTCATGGAGAGGCAGCATGACGACGACGCTGAGCCACCCAGCAGGTTTATTTTATATCCCAGAAATCCAGGAAGTAACACCAAAACTTAGGATCAAAGGAGCTTATTTGCATTCTTAACTAGGCCCTAGCATTATTGGATTTACATATCTAGTCCCGCCCCTGCTGACACCTGGGCTGCTATGAAGTCAGAACCGATTAACATGTCCAGCCTTATTGGGGAAGCATGTTCCCAGGGCGTGACTCGGCCTAAGCCCTGAGTTCAGCTGATGATAATTAAGGAAATGCCCAGGTGCCTCCCAGGCGGCCCTCTACAAGAAAGAACCTAAGTCTCTGTGCCCTCACACTCTTGAATGTCTTTGCTTCCTTCGATTTTACGTTATCTAAGATTCTTAGCATCATCAACACAATTGGATACAAACTCAGAACTTATCCACAAAACTTTCTGCCAATGATCCACAAACCATGTCTGCGGTTTCCCAAATTCTTTGATTCTCCACTATGCGCCCTTTCTCTTCTGCTTAAAGGTCCCAAATAACACCTATCCCATATATTGAGTCCCATTTGTGTAGAAATGCACCTTTCCTAGTTTTCCCCCTACCTCTTCATTGTGCACCTACATCATTGTGTTAACTGAGGCTCAGTCATAACACCTACAACAGTGTCATCCCATCTTGTCTTCATTTTGCTATAACTGGGAGGCAAAAGAAATGTGTCACTCTGGAAGTGTCCCAGTAAATGGAAAAAGACTCTCCTGGACAGCAGACACTGAGGTCATTAACAAATGGCCTATAAGTGAAACTCTATAAAAAGGCAAAAGTTTAGAAAATATGCCTTGCACCCACCTCCTCTTTTATAACAGTAGAGTAGGGATGGTTGATGAAGTGATAGAACCAACATCCATTCTCCACAGAGTAACTGCAATGGAACAATCCCTGGCTAAGTGCCTCAACCTATTCCTGGGTGGTTCATTATTGTGAGTCATTGATCCACCATCACGAGGTCATATACTCTTAAGTTCTTTTCCCTCAAAATGGTAATAAAATATGTTAAACCATCCACATTTTCTCAGTAATAGTGGGAGGCAGTAAGCATTCGGTCTCTGGAGTCAAAGCAACCTTAGTTCAAACTATGCCTAAGCTGCTTGTTGTGTACCACCAGTTTCCTGTTCTAATGAAGAGGCAAAAAGGGCTAATTCCAATGTAGCCTTGATATTTGGGGCTAGTGATCTGAATCCAGGCCAGTAAGCTCAGTGTACATTCCTGATAACCTATAATTAAGTCACTACCTCTTTCCCAGACACTGGTCTTGCAGAACCGGTTACAGAGGCCATTGGACTGTGGACAGTACACTGCCCAGAGGGAGGGCTCCTAACTCTGACGCCAGGCCAGACCACCAGATATGGCCTGGAGACCCCCAACACCTGGGGGCCTTCTTGCAAGGCCCGCGAAAAGGACCGGAAGCATAATCCATGCTTGTGGGACAAAGATCACAGGGAGGGAGATATAAGGGAGGGCCCCATGCGTGTTCCTTTACTCAGATTTGGAAGGCTGTTCCCTGAGTCCGCTGGCGTTATTAAACAGTGTCCCTCCAACTTCCTCAGAAGCGTCCTTGGTCTTCTTGGTCTTCTGCAACAGCTGGTTCCCTGACCGAGAAACCAACCGAGCTTGGCATTTTTTTTGCCTCCCGTGAGGGGACAGGGCTTGGGGCCTGGGGGCGCGGGACAGGCCTCTGGAAGGCGCGCCCTGCTAATTTTAGCAGAATTGAACCGGGGGACTCCTGGCGCTCCCGGACCTCAGCCCAGCACCCGGCCGGTATCTGGAGAAAGTGGACGGACACTTCTGGACCTGTCGACAGAATCTGTAAGGTAGGGGCCCCATCAGTTCAGCCCACTCCAGTGAGTGGAAGGGGGAGCTTGATCACCTCCCCAGAAGTCATAGGACTTCATCAGGAATCGGGTGGAATGTGTTTTTAAACTCTGAGTGAATGTCTGGTGAAAGTGTGTGAGTGTGGAGGGAGAGGGCCTGCCCTCTCTTATCCTTTGTGTGGCTCCACGACCTCAGTTACGGAGTCCGAGTGGGCCCCAACCTGCGGTTCCGCGATTTGTCATATGGCATAACGGTGACTCACCCCCACGTGGAGGTGACCAGGCCCGGGGTTTATACGGGTGCACCTTAGCTAAGACAAATCTAAGCTCCCAAGGGACGCGGCCAGGCGGGCATCTGAGTGAGGATCTGTGAAAACAGGTCACCCCCTCCCTTGTCTGTCTCGCGCCACCTATCATCATGGGGTCGGGACAAAGTAAACCCACTGTTCTCAACTGCATGCTGAAAAATTTTGAAAAGGGTTTCAGTGGAGACTATGGTATTAAAATGAACCCCAGAACACTGAAGAAATTCTGTGAAGTAGAATGGCCAGCCTTCAGGGTCGGCTGGCCCTCGGAAGGCTCCTTAGATAAGGGGCTGGTCAGGGCAGTGTGGAATGTAGTCACAGGAGATCCTGGACACCCAGATCAGTTTCCCTAATAGACAGCTGGTTAGAAATTGCTCAAATCTTGCTGCCTTGAGTCCGGTTCTGCATGTGTAACAAAGGACAGAGTAAGGTTTTAATAGCAGAAGTGAAGAGGCAGGGCAGGTGCAGACTAAGGAGAGGCAGGCAGGAGAGGAGAAAGCAGAAGAGAAGCAGGTAGGAGAAAAGAAACAGGTCCCTCAGAAGGGAACCCAACCCTCTGTTCTGCCAGGACCTCCTGAGGAAGTCCCACCAGTGTTACCACCTCCATATGTGCCACAGGCAGCACCAAGTGCTCCCCCCGCTGGTCTGGAAGGTCCGGAAAGTCTAGAAACACCACCTCCCTCCATCTCTCCTCAACAGGGCTCTCCAGAGCCAGTTGGGCAGCGCTTGCATTCAGCCGATCAAGGGCCCAAGCCACAACTGGCACATCAGATGCCTCTAAGGGAGATTTGGGGTGCCCAAGTGCTTGGTGAAGATGGGACCTTGCAGGAGGGAAGGCCAGTCTATTATTATCAGCCTTTTACCACAAGTGACATCCTTAATTGGAAACATCACACCCCAGCTTATTCTGAAAAACCTCAGGCCATGGTAGACCTCCTAGAAACGATTTTCCAGACACAACAGCCCACCTGGGTGGACTGCAAGCAGCTCCTTTTCATGTTCTGTAACACTGAGGAGCACATGAGAGTAGTATCAGAGGCTCGGAAGTGGCTCCAGACCCAGGCCCCGGCAGGAATATTAGATACAGACAGATGGGCCAGGGAGGCCTTCCCAGATGAGGAACCTGATTGGAGCCCGAACTCAGAAGATGGAAGGACCAGGCTAGAAAGATATCGGCTGGCCTTCCTCCAGGGGGGCAGGGCTGGAACCAAGAAGCCCACCAATATGGCTAAAATCTCTGAAGTTTTCCAGAAGCCTGACGAAAGTCCAGCAGCTTTCTATGAGAGACTATGTGAGGCATACCGAATCTACACTCCCTTTAACCCTGAGGCCCTGGAAAATCAGACCATGGTAAATGCCGCTTTTGTAGGCCAAGCCCAGCCTGATAGCAGGAGAAAATTACAGAAGCTGGAAGGGTTTGCGGGAAAGAATGCCACCGAACTGCTGGAGATAGCCAACAAGGTTTTCATCAACCGAGACAGTGTGGCAAGGAGGGAGGAAGAAAAGAGAATACAAAGAAGGGCCAATATAATAGCAGCAGCTTTTAGAGGCTCAGGCTCCCAGACAGATCAGAAAGGGAAGCAAGAATACAGACCAGGGGGAAAAGGAAGACTGAACCTGAGACGAGACCAGTGTGCCTATTGTAAGGAGACAGGACACTGGAAGAATGAATGTCCCAAACGACAAAGTAAGAAAACTGGACCCCCTTTTCCACCCAGTCGCTATCAGCCAGAGCCACCTGAAGCAGATCTCATTGGGCTAGCAATGGCTGATTCTGACTAGGACAGACCGGGCTCTTTTCAGCTAGGCCCCCACGAGCCCATGGTCAAAATGAAAATTGGGGGCCAGACTGTGGACTTTATGGTTGATACAGGAGCTGAGCACTCAGTAGTCACACAGAAAATAGCACCTCTCTCAGGAAAGGTCACCATTATTGGAGCTACTGGGGATCAGACTCGTAGACCATTCTGCCACCCTCGCCGATGCCAACTTGGCGGTCATCAAGTAATTCATGAATTCTTGTACTTGCCAGACTGCCCGGTGCCTCTAATGGGTAGAGACCTTTTAGCCAAAATGGGTGCAGAAATCACTTTTGCTCCAAATGGCTCAGCACAGCTTCGCCTAAGTGAGGAGACCTCCCCAATGATCCTGTCTCTAGCAGTGCGAAGGGAGGAAGAATGGAGACTTTATGCCCCCCAGTCAAAGGCCTCACCATTAGAACCGGAATTAGAAAAAGAATTCCCACTGGTCTGGGCTGAAGGAAATCCTCTGGGCCTGGCTAAGGACCATACCCCAGTGCTGATTGACTTAAAGCCTGGGGCACAGCCTGTTAAAATCTGCCAATATCCAATTCCGAGAGAAGCACGCCTAGGAATCCAGGTCCACTTAGACCGGCTGCTTCAGTGGGGACTGTTAAACGATGCAGGTCTCCATGGAACACGCCTCTCTTGCCTGTCAAAAAGCCTGGGACTAATGACTACCGCCCTGTCCAGGATCTACGGGCTGTTAATGAGGCTGTTATAACCCTGCATTCAGCACTGCCGAACCCCTACACTCTTCTGGGACTGATCCCATCAGAGGCGGAATGGTTTACATGCCTAAATCTGAAAGATGCCTTTTTCTGCCTTAGATTAGCTCCTTCCAGCCAGCCTCTTTTCACTTTTCAATGGGAAAACCCAACTACAGGGGCCAAGGAGCAGTTCACCTGGACCAGACTGCCACAAGGGTTCAAGAACTCCCCTACTCTTTTTAGTGGAGCACTAGCATCTGATCTAAGTTCCCAGGACAGGACTTGGGGTGTGTTCTACTCCAGTATGTAGACGACCTCCTACAGGCCAGCTCCACACAAGCTCAGTGCTGGGAGGGAACACGAGCCCTTCTGAGACTACTAACTGAAACAGGTTATCGGGTGTCTAAGAAAAAGGCACAGATTTGTCAGAAAGAAGTCAAGTATCTACGCTTTCGAATCACCCAAGGGAAATGAAGACTAGGAACTGAAAGAAAGCAGGCAGTATGTGCCATCCCAGTCCCTAGCACCTGGCGGCAGATTCGGGAATTCCTGGGAGCGGCAGGATTCTGTCGAATCTGGATCCCAGGGTTTTCAGACTTGGCTAAACCTCTCTATGAAGCTTTAAAAGGAGAAGAGAAGGCACCCATTGACTGGGGTCCGGAACAGGAGAAAGCCTTCATCACCATAAAGGCAAAGCTCACTGAGGCCCCAGTACTAGGGCTACCAGATGTGACACGAGACTTTAATCTTTTTGTTCACGAGAACAGCGGGGTAGCCCTAGGAGTTCTAACCCAGGAGTGTGGACCCTGGCAAAGACCAGTAGCCTATCTCTCCAAGCAGATTGACCCAGTTGCCCCCGGGTGGCCCCCATGTCTCAGGGCCCTTGCAGCCACAGCATTATTAGTCAAGGAAGCGGATAAGCTTACCTTGGGACAAAACTTAAATGTAAAAGTACCTCATGCTGTTGTCACCCTGATGGAAGCTAAGGGGTAGCACTGGCTAACTCATGCTCGAATGACTCAATACCAAGGCCTGTTAAGCAAGAATCCTCGGGTAAGATTAGAAGCAGTAAGAACTCTTAATCCTGCCACCTTTCTACCTGTTTCTGAGGGGGCCCCTGAGCATGATTGCCTGGAAGTGCTAGAGGAGGTTTACTCCAGCCGGCCAGATCTAACGGACAGGCCCCTGCCAAACCCAGACTTGGTATTGTTCACAGATGGCAGCAGCTTCTTAGATGAAGGAAAAAGACGAGCCAGATATGCAGTGGTATCAAACTTTGAGACAATCGAGGCACAGGCCCTGCCTGAAGGATGGTCAGAACTTTGGGCCCTTGCCAGAGCCTTAGAGCTCAGTAAAGATAAGCGTGCCAACATCTACACTGACTCGTGCTATGCCTTTGCTACCCTGCATATCCATGGGGCCATATATAAGGAAAGAGGGCTCTTGACAGCTGGAGGAAAAGGAATCAAAAATCAGATTGAGATTTTAAAGTTACTAGAAGCAGTCTGGGAGCCCAAGGAAATAGCCGTCATCCATTGCAAAGGTCACCAGAAAGGGAAAGACTCAGTGTCAGAAGGAAACCAACGTGCTGATGCCGCAGCCAAGCTGGCTGCTAAAGAACAAGTGGCACCGTCACGGATCATGTTGGCCCCCGAATTACCTGAACCTCCAAACTACACTCCTCAGGAAGAGGAATGGGCCCAGCAAGAAGGGAGCAAGAGAACGAAGGAAGGCTGGTGGATACTCCCAGATCATAGGATCTATGTCCCAGAACAGTTAGCCCATAAGGTAGTCCTCCAGCAGCATGAACTTACTCATTTAGGGAAGACTGCCCTAGAAGCTTTGTTAGGCAGGTACTACCTAATTGCCCGTCTTCCCTCCTTGTGTGCCTCAGTCTCTCAATGTTGCCTCCTCTGTGCTCAGAACAATGCCAAACAGGGTCCTGTGGGACCAATAGGAGTTCAGCGCTGTGGGCAAGCTCCTTTTGAGGACTTAAAAGTAGATTTTACAGAAATAGGGCCTAGCAGAGGGAATAAATACCTGCTAGTTTTTGTTTGCACCTTTTCAGGCTGGGTCGAGGCATATCCCACTCACACTGAAAAGGCGAGAGAAGTCACTAAGACATTGCTGAAGGACATAATTCCACGGTATGGAATGCCTCTGACCATAGGGTCTGATAATGGCCCAGCCTTTGTAGCAGAAATAGTACAACAGGTAGCTAAGGCTTTAGGAATTAAATGGAACTTACATACAGCCTACAGGCCTCAGAGTTCAAGGAAAGTAGAACGCATGAACCGGACTCTAAAGCAGACTATGGCTAAGCTATGCCAAGAGACAACCTCACCCTGGACAGATATCTTGCCTCTTGTACTTCTGAGGGTACGCTGTGCCCCAAGGGCCAGGGTAGGTTTCTCTCCCTTTGAAATTCTATATGGTAGACCCCCTCCCTTAATTCGGCCAAAGGGAGATTTGGGGGAAATAGGGAACTTAGAAATCCAGAAACAACTACAAGGACTTGGAAAAACTGTCTTTGAGGTACACAGATGGGTTACTGACCGACTACCCATCTCTTTAGGAACAGCAGTACATCCTTATAAACCTGGAGACCAGGTTTGGGTAAAGGACTGGAAAAAGGAGCCCCTCACACCTATCTGGAAGGGATCCTATCCAGTCATATTAACCACCCCCACAGCTCTTAAGGTTGCAGGACTGAATACCTGGATCCACCACTCCCGGGTGAAGGCAGACCACCAGCCGAGTGATGCCCAGCCTGAGTGGAAGGTGACCTCTGACCAGAAACACCCCCTGCGGATCACCCTCAAGAAGACAGCGGACCTGGCCGATCAACCTGCTCCAAGGAATTTAGAAACGCCCTGCTGAATTCTCCCTAACACTAATCTTTCTTTCTTATCTCCTCCTAAAGGTAATATGCTCTGGTATTTCTGGATAATCATTGGTTTTATCTTTCTAATAATTCTCATTTTGTCTTTTTATGAGTGCCGCCGGAACCCAAGACTAGTACCTGGACGGGAACTCATCTGTTCTTGCTGGAACACAGAAGCACTGTAAAACTACTGCTTCTCACACAGCAAGGAAACAAAGGCCTCATCATGGATTGCTGGACTGCACCTTGTCATGCTATCCTTGGCTACATCTGCCTTGCAGAAATAGCCATAATACTGCTCTTTGTCCTAGCGGTTCACTGTTTTGGACCCCACTGAACATAAATAGAGGGAATAACACGTTCCCACTAATAATATTAGCTAGCACATACATGCCTCCCATAGGAACCACTGCCACGTGTCCTTGCTTAGAAACTCACTACCCAAATATGCTAGACCGGGTAGCCTATGGGAAAGCTCCATCAAGCCAGATTTTTGCTAGCTATACTTATCAGCCTGCAGCATGTTATGACTCCACTACCAAATGCACGTGGGGGGGGGGGGGGGATTGTATTGGATGGGAAAAATGATAGGACCTGTCACAGCCAATGTGCAGCTAATTAATGTTGCTCCTATTTGTTTCAGCAGTACCCAAGGCCAACATCCAACAGGTCGCCACCCAGATGAACTATGCAACTCTATCCTCAAGGCTGAAACCACCTACCCCGGTGCTCCTCTGCAGGAACATTCTACGTGTGTGGAACCGCTGCTTGCCTCTGCCTGCTTGCAAACTGGATGGGAATGCCTTTAAACTTCAGAATTCCCTACACGGGATGCTAACCCCTTTTTCATTGTCCCTTTTCAGCTGGAAGTAGTTAAGAGTGGTCGTCACCCATGTTCACCATAACATCCCGTAGTCGTTGTACCACAAGGCTAAGAGAAGCTTGTGGGACAATGGGGGGAATGAAGAGGCAAAAAGGGCTAATTCCAATGTAGCCCTGATATTTGGGGCTAGTGATCTGAATCCAGGCCAGTAAGCTCAGTGTACATTCCTGATAACCTATAATTAAGTCACTACCTCTTTCCCAGACACTGGTCTTGCAGAACCGGTTACAGAGGCCATTGGACTGTGGACAGTACACTGCCCAGAGGGAGGGCTCCTAACTCTGACGCCAGGCCAGACCACCAGATATGGCCTGGAGACCCCCAACACCTGGGGGCCTTCTTGCAAGGCCCGCGAAAAGGACCGGAAGCATAATCCATGCTTGTGGGACAAAGATCACAGGGAGGGAGATATAAGGGAGGGCCCCATGCGTGTTCCTTCACTCAGATTTGGAAGGCTGTTCCCTGAGTCCGCTGGCGTTATTAAACAGTGTCCCTCCAACTTCCTCAGAAGCGTCCTTGGTCTTCTTGGTCTTCTGCAACACTAATGCTTTCAGCCACTCCGCCCCATCACCACCATACAGCACACGGAGCCCAAGGGCTAGACAAGAGTAAACAGGGGTCTGTTCTCCCTTTACCTCCCCAGCTAAGTGTTAAGGCTCTGACGTTGAATGCCCCTCATTCTCTCATTCTCCTAGGCTGCCTCCACTCTCCCTTCCTCCTTACACTCACAGTTTTTACAAGACAATCTTTTGCACGCCCTGGGGCGGGACCAATCACTTCCCTCCCCTAAGTGGGCTTAATTAAAACCAAAGTGCCACCCTTGTTAGGAAATGACTTCCCTGTTACCTTGGTAACGCCGTTGCTGCAATCCTTATTGTGGTCAACAATTACTTGTATTAGCCTACGAAAAAAAATGAATAATTAAAGATTCTATTCTCCCAGAAACACCAGAATCGGCTCAGAAGGGAATTATTCTCAGTCTGCAAGAGGTTACGCTAAGGAAGACGTAAGGCACGCCTCCCGTGACGCAATGACGCCAGGGGAGGTGCCCAGCGTCAGCCCCGCTCAGGCGTTTCCGGTTCACGCGCTGGACGGAAGCGTGTTGGTCGTTAGGCTCACGCGCAGTAGGGAAGTGTGCCCGGGCAACCGGAAGCCACGGGAAGAGAGCGATGGCGGGTTTGAATGTGAGAGACCCTGCGGTAGATCGTTCTCTACGTTCGGTGTTCGGTAAGAGGAGTTAGGTGTTGCCAAGCATCAGGGAGGGACAGAAAGAAGCAGGGAGCTGCGAGGAACGCCCCCTGCACCTCTTGAATCGCTTTGGGAACCTGTGATAGGTCAGGGGTACAGCTCTACCTGCCTTTCTTGTGGGGCGGCCAAGCTGATGGACTCGTGGGTAAAATGAGACTCGTGGGTAAAATGATGTTCCCCTTCTCCCGAGGTTTAGCATCCTTTCCACGATGTGGTTAAGGAAGTTAAACTAGCGTTCAGCTTCTATGTGTTTCTCCTTTCATTGATTTTCTAGCTTCAATTATTTTCTAGAAGCGAGGGCGCTTAGCAACTGTCCCATACTACTTTTAATCTATTTTAGAACATATTGTGCTGAGGTTATAGATACTTGAGTCCACTTCCCACCCTCTTATCAGGACTTTTCATTCTGTGCTTAAAGCCCCTTACATTTTTAGTTTGTCGATAGTGGTAGGGGCCACCTGGCGTCTTAAGGTGGATAGTAAATGAATGTATAAACGAGTAAGACCTCCTCAAAGAAATCTTAAGGAGGATCGAGTCTATTCTAAGTAATCTGCCGAAATAAGTTGTTTTTAAGTATGTGTGGTGATTTTAAAGCACTGTTTGGAAGGGCCATGGCAAAACAGTACAGAATCATTTTAAACATCTTCCACTATATCCATGGTCATTCTCCTTTGTGGTGTGTGTGTAAATATGGACATATGAGTCGGTTTTAAAAATTACAGTATAGATTCTTTTAGTAGTTATTGATAAGACTTGCACACCTTCAGGTAGATACCAATGCCTAAGTATTTTCACCAAAGTTAAGGAAAATCTAACTCTTTCTTGTCTAATCAGTCTGTGAACTGACATTTAGGCGTGTCTACACCTTTTGTATTTACTCTCAGTGGTTTATTTCTCTTGCAATTAAAGTCAGCAAAAATTGTAATCCTGTCTAAGGGAGTACCATGGAACTGGGATTGGAAGAGCACTGTATTTTGAGCCAGTTGTTACATTTTCCATGATATAAGAAAATACTGTTTATTTTCTTACTAAAGATCTAGTTTACAAACTCAGAATTTTAATGTTATCTATTTTCTTCCTTAGTGGGGAACATTCCATATGAAGCTACTGAAGAGCAATTAAAGGACATCTTTTCTGAGGTTGGACCTGTTGTTAGTTTCAGGTATGATTCTCTTTTGCTATTTGGTAGGAGTTTCTTAAAAATTACCACAAATTTGGCCCTTAGAAATAATGGCAAGATTTACTGATGATTTTGTACACACATTCTTCTTTTTTTTGTTTGTAACAGCTTTATTGAGATGTAATTCACAGACCATACAATTCACATTCATTTTTACTAAAAGATACATTTTTGGGAATGTAGGCAGCATTCAAAGTTTATGCCATTTTCAGGTATGCCCAGGGTTTACTCTCTCCTGAGCCCCTTCTATGTTTCATATGCACATATGTTCAGCTTTAGCATCAGCCAGGTATGTGTAACTGGTTTTGAGTTTTCTCCAGAATCTGCTGCACATACCCACAGTCAAGCAAAAAATGTGCCTTCTCTAACAATGACTACAACCTCAAGCTAGTGGAGTTGTGAGCATTCCCTACCCAACCACCCCTGTGATTGTCACTTCTACTGACAACACTGCTGGGTGTGGACTTTTTCTACCACACCAAATTGAGCAAGCCCCCTCACTATTGATCCTTTTGACCTGTCCTATCTTGTCAACTGAGATGAGAGAGGGATTCATTTTTTAAAATGTTTATGAATGTCAATTATAATTTTAAAATAAAAATTTTCATTGTTTAAAACATATTTCAGTGAGGCAGTCAGGCTGATAAAGTTATTTGCCTTACAGTTCACCAAATTTGAACAGGGCAATGTTTGCAGGATCCCTGTGTGTATGTAACATTTATGCCTGATACTTGGTTCTGCTCTTCAGGTTGGTATATGATAGGGAGACAGGAAAGCCAAAGGGTTATGGCTTCTGTGAATACCAAGACCAAGAGACAGCACTTAGTGCCATGAGAAACCTGAATGGGCGTGAATTCAGTGGAAGAGCACTTCGAGTGGATAATGCTGCCAGTGAAAAGAACAAAGAAGAACTGAAGAGTGAGTATAAACCCAAGTTAGTAGAGATGTAACAATGAAGATTTTCCATTTATGGTATGTTTTAGCATCTGCTTAAATGGTTATCCACACAGCTTCTTTACTTGACCCACCTGAGGTACCTGCACTGGGAAAGTGTATATCTTTGAGAAACAAGGTAACGACTTTAGAAGTCCTTCGGTTGCTAAGGAGTTAATTCCATTTGAAGATGAATTCAGGCTCACTAAGTGATTAGTAGTACTAAATATGTCCTTGGTGTTTGCCACGCCAGTAACTATGTTGCCATATCTGTAGCTGGTGGAGACACTAAGGCATTCTTTTGGCTTTTTTTATGAGATGGTAGATCCAGAAATTCCATTGTGAAATTAGCATCTTTTTTTTGTTTAAACCTTTTGCTTCGGAAATTACTTGTCAAAGGAAATTGATATGCTTAATCACTAATTTAGGTTAACATTGTCCACCTATATGACCCTAGTTCCAGCTTTACTCTAAGAGCAAAAAATACACTCTGTCACTTTCTTCCACAGAAATAAGAAACTAGCAAATCACTTATTTCTCAGCTCCAGAGAATTTAAAGTTATCATCGGATCCTTACAAGCCCTGGAAAGTAGATATTTGAAATGATTTGCCTCTTTATTTTGCCTCTTTTTAACTTTTTTGTACTTTCTTCCCGATCAGGCCTTGGCACTGGTGCCCCTGTCATTGAGTCACCTTATGGAGAGACCATCAGTCCTGAGGATGCTCCTGAGTCCATTAGCAAAGCAGTTGCCAGTCTTCCACCAGAGCAGATGTTTGAGTTGATGAAACAGATGAAGGTGGGAGGAGGCATTAAATTATGAATAAATCCAGTCACATCAAATTTTCAAGAGTTATTGATGAAGTAAATGGAAATGATTCCATGAGCTCAAGTAGAAGGTGTGCCTGTTGACCACCTTGCACCTTTACTATTACTTGCACCTTTACTATTCCATATGTGCACAGTATATTTTGTGCAAAGAGCTTTCCATTTTTGTACACAAACCACACCAACATAATCTGGCTGGGTTTTTGTGGCCCATTGATAACAAATGTAGATATTAAAATGTGAATTTTTTCCTTAATGATTATATTATGGTATTTGAAATGCCTCTTCCTTCTCTTGCCTGCTGTGACAGAATTTTGTGTGCTATGCAAAAATCATTGCATTTCTCTGATGTGAATAGTTCTAAGTCACTATTGATTTCTAAGCAATAAGTATTGAACCTGATGATGATTCCGTGTATCTTCTCAGCTTTGTGTCCAGAATAGTCCCCAGGAAGCACGGAACATGTTGCTCCAAAACCCTCAACTGGCTTATGCTTTGCTACAAGCACAGGTAGTGATGAGAATTGTGGATCCAGAGATCGCCTTGGTGAGTGCTACTGGTTCTTTTATGGAAATACTGAGGTAAACCTTGAGTAGGGGTAGGAACTACTTGATTGCTTTGTTAAACAGACAGCTCATAGATTTGTCTTTTTACTTTTTAGAAAATTCTGCATCGCCAGACAAATATCCCAACACTGATGTCAGGCAATCCTCAGCCAGTCCACAGTGCTGGACCTCCCTCAGGAGCCGGTGTGCCAATGAATCAGCAGAATCCTCAGGCCCCTGGGGCCCAGCCTATGGTATGGCTTTACTCTTTAACATTTCTTTTATCTGTCTTATAATGTCATTTTCTTTTTAGGAGAATATATTGAAAGAAGAATGGACAAGAGCCAGAGATGGTAATTTCAATTTTCAGGCATAAAGGTAGTTTCCAGGTTGCAGACTATGTGGCATCTGAATGAATATAGATTTTATGCCAAGTTTGTAAAACAAAGAAGTCCTTCCTATACACACTTTTTATAAGCTAATTTTGTGTGTCTGTGCATGTGTAGCACTGTGGTTGGCACTTTGTTATTTTATATACACTGTATAATTTAATACTTTATTTAATACAGTGATTATATGAGGTGGCACTCTTATTATCTCCATTCTTACCAATGAAAAAAGTAAAAACTTAGCTTTCTAAGTATTACACAAAACCCTGAAGCCATAGAAAATCAGTACATTTGAAAACTGAAGAATTTCTTTGTGGAGAAAAAGACATAAACACCAAAGACAGATGACAAATTGGGAAAAGTATTTGCCACATATGTGGACAACAGGGTTATTATTTAAGAGCCCTTAATCATCTTTAATCATGTTTATTGCCACACTATAATAGTGAACAATTAGAAACATCCTAAATGTACATCAGTGAAAGAATGAAGAAAATATGGTATATTCTACAACAGTTAAATAAACTACATTTGTCACGATGAATGACTTTCAAAAACATAGTTCTATATAGCAGTTAAGATGAACTACTATACATGGTATCAACACAGATAAATTAAAAACATAATACCATACCAAAGTGGAAATAAGTGAATGTGGAAGCATTCCCAAAATATGGGATATATATCTCTGCATATATCCCAAATATATGTTGAGTGAGTTATAAAGACTATGTTCAGTATATAATGATTTACATAAAATTTCAGAACACCAATAAGAATTCTTTTTTTTTAATTTTTTTTTCTTAAATATATTTTATTGATTTTTTACAGAGAGGAAGGGAGAGGGATAGAGAATTAGAAACATCGATCAGCTGCCTCCTGCACACCTCCCACTGGGGACGTGCCCACAACCAATGTACGTGCCCCTGACCGGAATCGAACCTGGGACCCTTGAGTCCGCAGGCTGACGCTCCATCCACTGAGCCAAACCGGTCTCGGCACCAATAAGAATTCTTAAGTGGCTGTCTAAGGGATACAGGGTGCAGTTAAGGAAGACCATATGGGAGATTTCATTTGGGCATATAATTTATTTCCTAAGCTGTGTGGTTAATTTTGTTTTCCATATAATTTATCCGGAATTTTTCATGATATGCAAAAAAGACCTAAAGTTAGTAATTACATTACCAATGACTCAGTAGAAAAGTTTGCAATGGACATAAACAGTTCACAAAAGTGGAAATACAAATATGTATTAAATACTAGTGGCCCGGTGCACGAAATTCGTGCACATTAAAAGGGAATTAATTAGAGGAAATATTTTAATATTGCTATTTGCCCTTTCTCTGTAATAGAAGTGTCCAGCCAGCCCCACCCCCATTGGGCGACACCAAGTCCCATCTGGCCCCACCCCTGTCAAGCCCTGCCAGGCGGGGGACACAGCCTCATGTCCCGGGGCGGGGGGCACAGCCTCAGGTCCTCTGGTCCCGGCCCGGCGCCACACAACCACAAGTCCCTGCTGATCGGGCGTTACGGTGTCACAGCGTGATGACCATTTACATATTAGCCTTTTATTATGATACTAGTGGCCCGGTGCACAAAATTTGTGCACATTAAAAGGGGATTAATTAGAGGAAATAATTTAATACTGCTATTTGCGCTTTCTCTATAATAGAAGTGTCAGAGATGAAAGAAAATTAGTAAAATGTATATGAAAACCTTCCTCCTGTCAGAGTCTGGGGCATACCACGGGACCCAGAGTCAAGTCCCTCCCACCCACATGCACCTCAAAATCACGTGAGACCCAGACCTGGCCGCCGGCCCCCCCCCACACATTGGGCTAGATCCAGACCCAGCCAGTCCCACCCTTGTCAAGCCCCGCCAGGCAGGGGTCGTAGCCTCAGGTCCCCTAGCCTGGTGCCAGGACGGGGGGGCGTGGCTTGAGGTCCCCCAGCCCAGACCGGGGCAGGGGACGTGCCTTGAGGTCCCCTGTCAAGCCCTGCCAGGTGGGGGACACGGCCTGAGATCCCCTGTCAAGCCCCGCTGGGTGGGGGGCATGGCCTGAGGTCCCTCGTCAAGCCCCGCCAGGAGGGGGCGGGTGCAGCCTCAAGTCCCCTATCAAGCCCTGCTGGGTGGGAGCGCAGCCTGAGTTCCCCCGACCCAGCACTGGGGGTGCACCTTGAGGTCCCCCGTCAAGCCCTGCTGGGTGGGGGGCGTGGCCTGAAGTCCCCTGTCAAGCCCCACCTGGTGGGAAGTGCGGCCTGAGGTCCCCCAGCCTGGCGCTGGGGCGGGGGGAGCAGCCTGAGGTCCCCTAGCTTAGCACCAGGATGGGAAGCGCACATTGAGGTCCCCTGGGCATGGCCTCAGGTACCCTGGCCTGGCACTGGGGTTGGGGGTGCGGCCTGAGGTCCCCCAGCCTGACACCAGGGCGGGAGGCGCAGCCTGAGGTCCCTTGTCAAGCCCTGCCGGGTGGGGGGGGCGCAGCCTGAGGTCCCCTGTCAAGCCCTGCCTAGTGGGGGGTGCAGCCTGAGGTCCCCTGTCAAGCCCCACGGGGGCAGGGCAGGGTGTAGCCTCAGGTCTCTGCTGATTGCTCGTTAAGGCTCCTTATGGGAACTTGGCCTCAGCTGTGGGTACAGCCATCTTTGTGATGGAGTGATGATCAATTAGCATATTCCCTCTTTATTAGATAGGATGTGAAAGTGTTCAACCTCAAAAAAAGATAAATGTAAACAGAAAGTACAAAAATCTAACATTTTTTACCAATCACATTGGCAGAGGCAAACCACTTAGATAGATCATACAAAGGTTTAAGGCGGGAGTCGGCAAACATCTGTAAATGGCCCAATAGTAAATATTTTTGGCTTTGCAGGCCATGGAATCTTTCCTAACTACTCAACTCTGCCATTGGAATGTGAAATCAGCCACAGACAATACGTAAACAAATGTGTGTGGTTGTGTTCCAATAAAACTATTTATGAAATGAGGCAGTAAGCCAGATTTGGCTCATGGGCCATAGCTTGCTAACCCCTGCTGTAATTAAACATTTTTTTTCAGAAATGCAATGAAATTAAAATTACCTGGTCCAAAAGTAGCATAATTGTAAGTGGCATATCCAGGATCTAAACCTGGTTCTGTTTGACCTCATAACCTGTTTTAATACAGTGTTCTGTTTGAGAGTTTTATTTGTGTTCTCTGACAGTATTATGTGATTTTTAAAAATATAACTTAGTTTTTACTCTTTCTTTATTAAGCTCTTTCTATTCCAAGGGACTGCTTTCTCTGGGGAATATATAGATTAAAACAGTCCCTTTCCCTCTAGGAGCTTTAATGTAGCATTAAAAAAATTAACATTCCCCCCAAACCAGAATTATATCTCAGGACAGGGATGAGAAAAATTAGATTTTTAAAATTTCATCTTAAAAATGCAGACTGCCAGCAATTTCTTTATAAAAATGTCCTAGTCTCCTCTCTTTCTCCTTGGCATTTTTTCTTATTGCTAGGCCCCAGTCATGAAGTCAACAATAGGTGCTACAAGTAGCCTCACCACACAAATAAGACTTGTCAATCTTAGCTTTTAGAATATGGTCCATCTTAACTGTGTTATAACCAGGCTTTTCATCTGTATTGCATCTTGTATTCATAGTTTGCATGATACATGCTATACAAAAAGGACATTTGGTAGAATATTTGGGTTGTCAGCTTGAAGAGTTCTTTAAAGTCATAGACTTTGTGTGTTGAGTCTCCACTGAGATGTCTATATACTTTGATTTTTCTCCTGGTCAGGGTGGCATGCATGTTAATGGTGCACCTCCTTTGATGCAAGCTTCTATGCAGGCTGGAGTTCCAGCACCAGGACAAATACCAACTGCTGTAACAGGACCTGGCCCTGGTGCCTTAGCTCCCGGCGGTATGTTGCATTTAGAGTCTTCACCATTTTGGTATTTTGCTAAAGTTTTTTTATTGCAAATGGGATAGATCTTGATATAAAATTAATATACAACTAGGAAATATGTATCCAAGGTGGAAGAAATAATTGATTTCTTATATACAAATCCTATATGTTTGATTATGAGAGCAGGAAAAAGGGCAGTAAAGTGGAACGGTACAATAAAACTTCCAAATTAATGAAAGGAAAATTGGAATGAATGGAAACTAGAGCAAGCCAACAAATACAGAGAAAAATAAAATGATATTGTGAAGTAAGTAATAATAAAAGTAGAGTAAGGGGGAAGGAATAAAATCTTGTATAGTCATTATTCTACTAAATGTGAATGGATTGAATTCTTCCATTAGAAATCAGAGACTGTTAGATTAGGGTAAAAACATATGGGGAAAAAAACAGACACAGAATACATGGACATATTTCTTCTTATTTAACAGACATAAAATTTTATTTCATTAAATATAATCAGACCAGGCCGTGGCAGGATAGCTCAGTTGGTTAGAGCATCCTCCTGATACAGGTTGTGCGTTCCATCTCTGGCAGGGCACATACCAGAATCAAATAATGAATGCATAGGTAAATAGAACAGCAAATTGATGTTTCTCAGTCTGTCTATCTCTTCCTCTCTTTCTAAAATTAATAAATAAATATAGTCAGACCAAAGAACAAAAGGAAAAAAGAATTTTAAAAACTTCATTTGTTCATTAAAAGTGTATACGTATATAGGAATTAATAGAATATTGCTGTTACACTCGTAGCTTTTCATCATTCAGTAATTGTAACTAAAGGTATGCATGAAATAGAGATTTCCCATATGAAAAACCTGTATGAACACATAATGTATATCAATATTGAAAGTTTTTTTTTAAAGCAATCTTCTTATTTATCTAATCTGGGTTAGATCGACTGCATGGAGGATAATTTGAATCGAAATTGTTCTGTTTTGTACAGAGACAAGTGGACAAAGAATAGAAGAAGGGATTTTTAAAGAAATTTCAACAACCCACAATTTTCATTTATCCTGTAATGTTATAGTTAAATTTAAATTATCTTTCAGTAAAAAAAATAGATCCTGTATTTTATATATTTATGAATTGTAGGTGCATAATTTACTTAAAATAGTTGTAATATGGTCCTACTACACCTGACAAGTATGCAAGCCATGACATATGCAGCTCATTACATGAGTTGAAAATCATCCAAATACCCTGAGCCAAGTGTGATGACCATGCACTCAGATGTCACAGCAATGTCAAATTGCTATAAAGGTTTCTAAGTGACTACTCTCCATTTCTGTACTTACTGTACAATGTCATGAACTGTAAACACAGAATGTGGATCGGCATTGTCTGTGGACCACACTTTGAGTAGCATTGTGTTAGTGGACAAAAAACAAGGATGTTAAGGAATAAAACAATGGAATCAATAAGCTTGATATAATATATAGAGGGTGCCTTATATCTTTTGACTGGAGAATGCACACAACCCCCATCCCCAAATGTGACCATGGCACAGTAAAGAAAAAAACTTGGCCATGTACTTAGCCATAAAATAAAAACAAATTTTAAAATACAGAGATTTTACAGGCTGTGTTCTCTGATTATAAGCCAATAAAACTAGAAATAAGTAATTAAATTGTGACTGAAAAAAACTTTTACTGAACATACTCTAGATAATTCTTGAATTAAAGAAAAAAGTAGAAATTTATAAATTATCTAAAAGACAACAAAAAGAAGTATACTTCATATAAAAAACTATGAGAAATAATAAAAGTGGTATTTAAAGGAAATAAATATCCTTAAATACTTATATTATTAAAGAATAAATGAATCCTAAGTCCTAGTTTTAAAGAATTAGAAAAATAATTTTTTAAAAAAGGTATCAAGAAGAGGGAATTAATAAATATAAAAGTTGATGTTAAGAGTAAATGAATTTTCAAGTGATATTTTTGGTGAGGGTATAGCATTTATACTTGTGAAGTTATTAAAACTTAAAACTCTATTAAGATTTTTGAGGTACCCTTACAAAGCTCTTTGACAGTTCATGAGAAGGGAGAATAATGTACTAGGAAAGTAGGCAAAGAAAATGACTAGGCACTTCATAGAAGAGCAAATCCAAATGGCAGTAAGAACAAATTCATTTATAGTCAGGGGATTGCAAATTAAATAGCAGGATTTTGCTTTACTTAAACCCATCCAACCAGCAAAAGTTTCAAAGAGAGATGAAACTCTTGATGGGGAATGTGGTATCATTAATTACATTGCTGTTGAAAATGTGAAGTTTTTCCACCTTTTAAGAAAGTCTTACATTAAAGATTCATATACACTTTGACCCACCAATTCCACTTCTGGGAAGCAAGTGCATACAATAAAAATGCTGTTATGTGATAATTTATAACATGAGAAATGATGCCCATAATTCTTTCTGCCACCACTTTCTTCAGGTAGTTATCTTTGTATCATTTTGGTGAGTGGTCTGAATAAACCATAAAATGTTAGGGCTGTAAGACAGCTCTGAAATAAATTTGACCTGTGATTCTCAAACTTAGTATGAAGTAGAATCACAAAAGAGCTTATTAAAACACAAATTGCTGGTCCCCACCACCCCCAGACTCTAATTCAGCAGGTCCTAGGTAGGGCCCTGAATATTTATTTGCAGTTCTGACAAGTCCCTGGTGATGCTGATGCTACTTGTCTGAGTACTGTATTCTAAGAACCACACTGGTTTAGGCCAACTCCTTCACGTTATATATGAGGAAGCCTGGAAATACATTAATTTCATCAAATAACTTGTTCAAAATCACACTTAGTAGCAGGGCTTGGCCTAGCACCAGTTCAGGTTTTTTATCCATGGCTCTTTGATACCTAGTATGTTAAATGGAATAAGAGAATGTGAAGTGTACTTGATATTTTAGGTAAGTACTAATGACTGAAAATAGTTCAGCTTGTCTATTTTCTCCACTTGCAGCATATGTTGTTCTTTTGAGGAAAAGAGAAGAATTTCTATGTGGAAAGGACCACACAAGGACTTGTGGTAGATGATTATTTTTTGTATAGCAGTTACCATACTGTTAATCATACTGGTTAGAATAGACCAGTGGTTCTCAATTCTATTAGACCCTTTGGCCCCTCTTCCTAATAGATACATTGCAGTGACTCTTTGGTATCCTGAAATGAAATGTAAAGATCATAAAGCCTACCTAACATGATTTCAAAAAAAAAATCAGTATAATGTCCTAACCATAACATAAAGGATAAATTAAAATATATTAATTTATAACAAAATATTTTTAATACACAATTATTCAGGCAAAACTATACTAGAAAACAAAAGGTAGTAGTCAGATGCTTGCACCTATATCATGAATGTCAAAGCTACAAATGTAGACAGATACAGGTATGTCTTTCTGACAATTCAAATACCACAAGTACTGTTGACATCAGTGATGTGATTTTCTGAAATGGAGAAACTCTTGGTAAAGTTCTGTTTGTTTGTTTGTTTGTTTGTTTGTCTTTAATCCTCACCCGAGAATATGTTTTTATTAACTTTAAGGAGTGAGAGAAAAATCATTGATGTGAGAGAGAAATATTGATGGGTTGCCTCCCATACGCACCCTGATCAGGGGATCGAACCTGCAACCCAGGTAGGTGCCCTGACCGGGAATCAAACCTGAGACCCTTCAGTGCATAGGACTATGCTCCAACCAACTGAGCCACCAGGCCAGGGCTCTTGGTAACGTTCTTAACAAAACAAAATACAGTGCCCATAATTTACTCAGTAACTTCATTTCTGAATTTATGGAAGATATAGCACAAACATATAAACAGGGCAAAGGACCTTTTTGTTTACAAATAAAACAGACTTGGGTTTTGAGTTCTGATGACCTTAAACAGATTTTCATTTGTGTGAATGTTTGAGACATTTGACAGTTTTGCAACAGTTTTGCAAGACAGGGTAAATCTTTTGTTGGTTTTGATTTGTTAATGTTCACCTGAGGATATTTTTCCATTGTTTTTTTTTTTTTTTGTTTTTTTTTTAGAAAGAGTTGGAGGGAGGGAGAGAAGGAAGGAGAGAGAGAGAGAGAGAGAGAAAGAGAAAGAGAAACATCGATGTGAGAGACACATCGATTGGTTGCCTCTTGCACACGCATGGCAGGGTAAATCTTCTTTAAAAAATATTTTTTATTGATTTTCGAGAGGAAGGGAGAAGGAGAGAGAGATAACCATTAATTGGCTGCCTGCTGCATGCCTCCTACTGGAGATTTAATTCACTTTTCTGTCACTGAAGCTTAACAGATTCCCATCTTCTATATAACTGCATTGTTTGGTGGTAGTTATCTCCCTTTGGAGGTTTCTGTCTGTGAGGCAGAAAAAGGATATTTGTTAACTCAGCCACCATGCTAATTGTTTCCCCACTGTTCTAATTTGTGTTTTCTTTCTTGCCCTTTATGTTCTAGGAGGGATGCCGGCCCAGGTTGGAATGCCAGGAAGTGGACCAGTGCCCATGGAACGAGCACAAGGTAAATAGGTAGTAATACCTGATTAATGTGGACTGGACTTGGAAATGTTCTATATCTGCACTAAGATGGCAATGTGGCAGCCATCACCCATATATACTTTAACATATTTGAATGTTAAAGTAATTTAAATTAAATTAAATTGAAATTATGTAAAATCTAAAATTCAGTTCCATATTACAACTGTAAATGGCCACATGGGGCTGGTGGATACACTACTGGATATTACAGATATAGATAATTTTTATCATTGCAGAAAATTCAATTTGACACCTCTGGTCTGTACTTTCCATTTAGTGATTCAGAACCCAGCTCTATAAGAATTGATGATGAAGCAAAGAATTCTTTGTTGCCATTTAATTCATATCACCTTTTCCTGATAGTCTATAATGATTCTACTGACATGTTCGCTTTTCCTCTATGGATATCTGTTGATTGAGTAAGGAATTTTAATAATGAGCATATAATGTGTGGCTGAGTATGTAGAAAACTAAATTGAAACCCCAGATAATACTAGGAGAGGACCAAAGGTCTATGAAATCTACCTGATGGCAGTAACACTGGATACCACAGCAGTAGCACTACAAAATCTCCACATTCTCTATGTTACTAGAGTTTGAAGAAAAAGAAAATGCAGTGGTTCAGTTAAAAACAACATTAGGAGGAGATCGAGTGAGAAAACAGAGGGAGCTAACAATAAAATTGAGTGCATACTATAGGTCAGGCACTTTAATTTTCATAAACAACCTTGTGAGTTAGGGAGCAGCACTTCAGTTTTCAGGTAAAGAGATGGAAGCTCAGAGTTTTGAATTACTTACTGAAGGGGACATGGTAAGTAAATACCGATATCTGAGTCACATGGACTGTACTTGGGGCACTCATCTTCTCTTCCAGCTAGTAAGTGACAGAGCTAAGATTCTGAAGTCTCTGATTCTAGAATCATCTTTTTGTCAATCCACACCACCTCTATTAACTTCCAAAATGTTTTCTTTGGACAAGCATAGAGAAGCTTAAGTTACTTCTTCTAAGCATATGGCCTATAAGCAAAACCTATTTTTAAGCAAAATATTAAGAAATAGGACTATATACTTACTCCTTGTCTATATACACTGGGGTTGGCCCTGAAGTGACAACTAGTAAACTTGTCAGATGGTTGATAGTAGGACAAGCTCTTGGCTAAATACTTCATCTGAGCATCCCATGCTTTTGTGCAATTGTGCCCCATGCCCCACAGCTAATCAGTAGATTGTGTATAAGCCTTAAGTATTTTTGTAGTAGTTCAAAGGAATTAGGGTTTCAGTCATACTTTTACTTCCCCCAAGCCATAACTCAAGCTATAGCTTTTTAATATATACTTCCACAAGACATCTTCCTTCCTGCTATAGTTATCTTCATTTTTCTCATCAAAAGTTAACAAAGGAAAATGGCTCGAGTTTGGAAGGCATCTCAAGGCTGTCTTCATGAAGAGACAAAGTGAGATGAGTTTCCTTTCATGGTTTTCCTTCAGTTCCCAGCAGAGGAAGCAAGAATGTTTCCATTTATACCTAGTTTGTCTTTCTTTTCCTGTTTCTTTGGCACATTTATAATGATGAAAGGAGACAGTGAGATGTTTAAGAAGATACTTCCTCTTGCCTTCTGCCCCCTTTGTTTAGTGTTAGTGCTTTTGTCATCTCATTAGTCTTTGTTTGCTGTTGTCATGGTGTTTGTTTATAATCAAAGACTTGCAGTGACAGAGTATTTCTTGAGGAATGATACTCTCTTTCCTTGTCTAAAGTTCATTCACTGTATTTCCCCACTTGGTACTTCTGTTATGGCCCTCTCCAGAATAAATCTTACCTTCCACATTCAGTATAAGTTATTTTGTTTTTTACTTATGAAATATGTTTATCCTCTTTACCTAAATAGAAATTCAGAACCATCCTTTTTATATTTTCTTTTCTAATGCTATCATAAGGAGATTTAGGGGGAATCATAGTAGCAGAGGTGAAAATCGAAAGTGGCTGGTTATTCCTGCTCCAATAAAATCAGTGTCCCACAGATATTGGCTTTGGAAGCAGTCTGATCAAAGCAGAACCAAAGATGCTAACATAGTTTAGGAAGATTTTATAGCCTAGGCCAGTGGTCGGCAAACTCATTAGTCAACAGAGCCAAATATCAACAGTACGACGATTGAAATTTCTTTTGAGAGCCGAAAACCGACTTCTGCACATGGGCCACGAAGTTTCAGTCGCACTGTACGTGCGCGCCCATATGTATTTTGTGGAAGAGCCACACTCAAGGGGCCAAAGAGCCGCATGTGACTCGTAAGCCGCAGTTTGCCGACCACTGGCCTAGGCAAACTAATGAACTCTTGACTTTTTAACTTACACATATAAATCTCCAGTGTCTGTATGTGTATGTCTCTGCATGCATGTGCAAGCTATTTTAAGTGTCTGCTCTTTCTCCTTTTCAACTTACTGCTTACCTAGGAACCCTACAGCACTCGCCCGTGGGACCCGCCGGGCCTGCATCAATTGAGCGAGTTCAAGGTACCCATTGTATCTGTGGGTTTCCTTTTGCTTGTGTTTTCAGGGTGGGACATTGAGAGGACGAGGGCTGCTTGGCAGTCATCCTCACATTCAGACCCAAAAGGGTAGTGTTTTGGGTTTTTGTTTTTAAATTTTTTCCTGTTGGGGCCACAAGCCTAAGATTGACTGACCTCTTCACACAGAGCAGAGAACATGGATGATATGGGCATCTGTCCGAGGCTGTACTCCCTCCCTACTGGTGTCAGGAAGCTTGGATGGAATAGCAGTCTATAAGGAGACAGCAGGTTCTTGCAGAGCCATGGCAGTGTTCACATATTCCGAGACCCTACCTCTTTTGTGACTCTGGTCCTTGAACTAAGGTTGATTATAAGGAAAACCAGGAGTATACATTTCTTCAGGTTGCAGTGCTAGTCCTTGGCAGGTTGCTCCCCAGTTTGCTCTTTATATAATGCCATCCATACCTCTGACATGGCACAGATTCTGCCTACACCCTGCTTCTGTTCTTGAACTGCAAGAGGAGTCTGCTGTGGTGAGGTTTCATCCGCTCTAAGGTGTCTAAATTATGTTGTCAGTGGTGTATAGAGTCATTTCTTGTTTCCTTGTGTCCTTCACAGCAGTAACTCCCCATTTGTTTCCCTGTCAGTGCCGATGCAAGACCCCAGAGCAGCTATGCAGCGTGGGCCCTTGCCTGCCAACGTCCCAACTCCTCGAGGTCTGTTAGGAGATGCTCCAAATGACCCACGTGGGGGCACTTTACTTTCTGTAACTGGAGAGGTAGAGCCTAGGTAAGCAATGACACAGAAGGAAAAGCTTAGAGGAATCAGAATTTTCCCTTGTTTTGAGAATAAAGTCTTTCCATACCAGTTGTGCCTGTTGGCTGCTGTTCAAGACTAAGCACTTCTCCTTGGACAGAACTGTGTACTTGAGTATGTCATTTTGAACTAACCGTGGCTACTCCCATCTTCAGAAATTAGAAATTCTAGAGCATACATACCCAGACCGAAAAAACTTATATTGCTTCTTAGTAATAGTAATATTAATAATGGCAATAATAATCATACTAAAATAACTTATATTAATGGGGATTATGCCTCTGACTCTGCTCTGAGTACTTTATTTGGATCATCTCATTAATCCACGCAAACCTGTGAGATTGATATATCAGTCCCATTTTACAGATGAAGAAACCAAGGCATAGAGAAGTTAAGTAAATGGGCCCGAGATCACACAGCTAATAAGTGATAGAGCCTAGATTTGAACCCATATGATAACAATGTTCTTAAGCACTATACTTCATACTCATTATATATAATGGATATCCATTTAAGTCCTCCTTAGTTATGAGTACCCTGACCAAATATGAAATTCTAGAATATGTTGATTTATATCTCTAACTTCTCTTCAACCTGTTTGGTGTTATTCTTTTAGCATTCATAGACTGGTGTTTATATCAGTTCTTTGTCTGATTTTTATTTACTGATCTTCAGGTTGATACTTTTGTCTTATTTTTGGGTTCTGTTTTAAAATATAATAATTTTTTCCATCTGTAGAAGTTACCTGGGACCACCTCATCAGGGTCCACCCATGCACCATGTCCCTGGCCATGACAGCCGTGGCCCGCCCCCACATGAGATGAGGGGAGGGCCATTAGCCGAGCCCAGACCTCTAATGGCAGAGCCAAGAGGACCCATGCTAGATCAGAGGGGTCCACCCTTGGATGGCAGAGGTAAGGGCAGACCACACCACAACACTGACTGGTAGTTGTGGGTTGATGATAAACCCAGCGGTCTTAGGCTCTAATCTTGGATAAAGTATGCTGGGGTGATAAGGTTGGCAGACATTTTTAAGTTTTATCTGTAAATCTGAGAATTTGGGGAGGAGAAAGCAGTCTCCTCTAGCTGAGGGGGAAATGTGGCTAGAGGAAGTGATTTCTGTCTTTCTTAGATTGTTGATTCTTCTTGCAGTAAAGGTGAATAGCTACACAGTGGTTTCCTTGGACCTTACTTTATAGGTGGAAGAGATCCCCGAGGCATGGACGCTCGGGGGATGGAGGCACGAGCCATGGAGGCAAGAGGATTAGATGCCAGAGGATTGGAGGCCCGTGCAATGGAAGCACGTGCGATGGAGGCCCGTGCAATGGAGGCCCGTGCAATGGAAGTCAGAGTGATGGAGGCCAGAAGCATGGATCCAAGGGGCCCAGTGCCTGGCCCTAGAGGCCCTATACCTAGTGGAATCCAGGGTCCAAATCCAATTAACATTGGGGCAGTTGGCCCCCAGGGATCCAGGCAGGTATGTATGACACATTCACTTCTGGCTTCTATGTGAAGTCTTGATCTATTCTGGAACTGATTATTGAGCCTGATTATTACTGCTTTATTTGATTTGGGCTATTTCTCAGCTTGTTAGAAAAGGAAGATTAGAATTTCACTTCCTATAGTTTCTCAGTCCCTTAGGATAGTGATTTCTGATTAACAGGATTATAGTCCGAAAGAGCAACCTTGTCTCACAATTTCAGGAGCTTTTCCATTCAGAGCAGAGATAAAGAGTATATCTGGGACCAGGCCAGGTAGCTCAGTTGATTAGAACATTGTCCCAATACGCCAAGGTTGAGGGTTTACTCTCCAGTCAGGGCACATAGAAGAATCAACCAATGAATGTATAATAAGTGGAACAACAAATCTCCCTCTCTCTCCTTTCCCTCTCCCTCCCCCTCCCCCCCCTTTTCCTCTCCCTTTTCCTCTCCCTCTCTCCCTTCCTAAAAATCTTTAAATTAAAAAAAAAATTTAAAGATCATATCTGTCGAATCTAGACATGGGTCATTTGAAAAACTTCTCCCAAACGATTCTAATGTACAACCCTGAGAGCTACTGCACTAGAGTATATGAAGAGTTCTTAGTGGTCATTTAGATAATCTTCAGTTTGCAGAAACCTATTTTAATTTTCTTTCATTGCATAGCCTAAGTGAACAGTACGAAAGGCAGTTTACTAATGCTCAGCTTAAAACCTGTGGAACTGAATTTTTACCTCTGCTTTCTTTTTGTCTCTCTGCAGCTATGAGAGTATGTATTTGTCTTTGATTGTCTGTGTGTTGTCATCTCCTCCCTCTTCACCCCAGTTGGTTGTGTGATGGTGTTTTTCTTCCCTGAGTTTTTATATGCTAGAACCTTCATCTCTCTCTAGCCCCTACCCCTTCTTTTTCCTATATGTGCCTTCCTCCTTTCTCTATGTAGTTCTATCTCTCTTTTCCCTTTCATATGCTTCTGTGCCTTCCTCCCCTCCTGTGTAAGTGTGTGTATGAGAGAGAGAAACGGAGAGAGAGAATGTCAGAGCTGAAATGGAACATGTCAATCATCCAGTTCTCTCATTTTGTAGGTTTGGAAACTGAAACCCAAGAATTCAGGTGACTTGTCTAAATTCACACAGCTAAAAAGTGGCAGAGCAAAGAATAGGATCCCCTATTTTTACCACTCTACCACTCTATCCTGTTACCAGCATGTTGTGTATGTGTATATGTGTGTCTACCCCCCTCTTTAAAATGAAATATGAGTATGTTGTTTCTGGTATGTGTAGAAGAAAACTGTAATCTGTTGTTTTTCAAGTTGTATTTTTTTAAAATGTGTTCATGGACCTCGATGTTTATTGTGCCCTTTGTGGTCAGTAGCCTCATAATAAAAATGGTTTTATGTGTTCATTCAGTCATTCAATAAATATTTATTGAGCACCTACTCTGTACCAAAGAGAACTATAGGTAATAAGGATATAGCAGTGAGAAAAAAAGAAATCCCTTATGGGCTTACATTCTAGTTGGGGAGACAGACAGCAAATAACTACATGATGTGTTTAGATATTTCTGTCGATAATTCTGTGGAGACACTGAAAATAGTGGTTGGAAGACTATTTCTAGATGATATCTTGCTCCTTTATCTCTGCTAGTGGTTGAAATCATTATTCTGTAATATTAAGCTTATATAGTTCCCATTAGTAGATTCTATAAAGCTAATTAGATCTGAGGTAGAGAAAATAAAAAATTTATGTTCTGACTTTTTAAAAAATGGTTTGAGTCAATGTGTACACGTATAATTAAATATATAAAATACATTCACTCATATATAATAGATATACAATAAGAACCTCACTTCTTCCCCTGTACTGTGACCCCCATCTCCTATAGATAATTGCTTTTATTAGATTTTTAATGTATCTTTCTAGCAAATAATATATATTCTTATTTTTTTCAAATATGAATATACATATATATTTTTTCCTTTCGCTGTTCCTTGTTTTTTTACTTAACAGTATATCCTTAATTGAGCATTTTAAGTCAGATTTTAAAATTACCTCCGTTACACATAAGTTGGAAACTCATCGGTAAAAAGGATTATTATTGCTAGAGGGATTATATAACTTCTCATCAAACAGGGACACATTTGAGAGTGAGAGTGCTGTTAGTATTTACTCTGACAGAAGCATAAACAGGGACTGTCTTAGGCAAACCTAGATGTGTAGTCACCCATATTATTACTTGTCTGCCTGGAATAGGCGCTCCTGGAAACTTTAAATGGCAATTAGTGAATGATTAGATCACATTACAGTACTTCAAATTAATATTGACTGAAGCTTCAAAAAGGTTTTTTTTAGAGATGTTTCAGGTCCATAACAGATGATGAAAATTCAGACCCATCTGCGGATTCAGTATATATAAAGACCAGGAAGTGGTAATATTTTAGCAAGCTGTATAAAGTCATACTAATGCTTCATCTCTCTAGTGTCTAGTGAGTTAATGTATGTAAATGAATGTTGTAGATAATAGAACTATTCTACCAAATTTTTAGTCAAATGAAAAGTAACTTTATGTGTATTATGCTTCCTTCCTTTCTTAAACAAAATACAAAAACTTATTTTAATCATTTTGACTACTCAAGGTCACCATTAAATGTATCCATTATTGTACATGCTACAATAGAAAGCAGAGTTATTTCCTGTTTGGTTTCTAGTTTCCTTCACCGTCAGGCTGTCACCTGGCTCCTCATATTGCTGTCATAGTATCTGCTCCTAACGGTCTATCCTCATTTCTTTTATGCTTGGCTGCTTCTAATCTGCTGGGGAAGCAGGTAACAAGTTTGTTAACAATTTATGTTTAATAAGAGTACCTAAGCTCTGGGTGAATGCCTGAATGTGAACATAAATTCAGCATAGGGATTATGTAACAGTTATTCTAGGTGCTCTGAGGCCTATTCCTGGGTTCTGGTAGTCTTCAAAGATTGAACTCACCAAAGATCTTAAATATCAACAAGTATGTTATAACTGCACTTTGTTCTTTTAATTTGGGTCAGTCATATTTCTTGGTATGCACTTAGCATCTGCTGCATATTCTCTCTGGAAAGTTACCAAAAAACCCACAAATGTTGGGCTAATATCAGTCTTCTCCCCAGAGGCCTTCCCATCTCCTTTCTGCCTCTGCCATTAGGATCGTCTCTGCCTTACTTGTGGGATAGGGCCCTTTGGGATGAACAACCTATGTCTGATTGAACTAGAGGTAGGCGGTATCCCTGTGAATGTAAGCTTCCCCAGTGGACCAGCATCCATTATCTCTAAAATCTGTCAGCTTTCATTTCTGTTTCCACTGAACACTACTTTCCAGGATGCTCTGTTTTCTCTGTGCTTATGTGGCTGAATTTTGCTTGATTTGATGGTATCAAGTTGTGCTATGTCATATTTGTTGATGGTGGAGCTGTTGTAAGCAAATGTGTCTAACATGCTAATTGATCTCTGCCTAAACCCTGCCTCTGCCATTGCTAGTAATAGGAAATGATCTTCAGAATCATTAATTTGCTTTTCTTACTCATATCCATACTCAGATCATATTTTTAAACATTGCTGTTACTGGATTCTGTCTGCCTATTTGAGACATTCCAAAAATCTCTTTCCTCATCTCTCTTTGTGCACGTAGGTCCCAGTCATGCAGGGGGCAGGCATGCAAGGAGCCAATATCCAAGGTGGAGGCCAGCCTGGTGGCTTTAGTCCTGGCCAGAACCAAGTCACTCCACAGGACCATGAGAAGGTAAACAATGCTGCCTGACTGTCTCCGTGTGCACAAATTCTTTTGACTCCTTTTTTTAGTTACCGTATGCAAGTCCTGGATTTTCAGAGTCCCTTTGGAAGTGGTGTTTACTCTTGGAACTCTTTATGATCTTGTTAACCTGAAAATTTGTGGGCCAGTCCTAAAATCCTTAAATGGATGTATATAAATGAAAGCTTATCTTACGTTTCAGACTCATCTGCCAATAGCAGTTTTTTTGTGCAGGCCAGATGGACCTGAACATCCAGATCTCTTTCTTCTCCCCCTTTCTACCTTCTCCCTAAAAAACAGTAGCAGATTCCCTACAAGTATCTTTCTGTTTCTATATTTGACCATTGTGGGGAGCTCATGTCTGCTGGAAGGGCTAAACTTGAAAAAAGGGGAGACGTTCAAAATGATGAAAAACTGAAAACTTCCTAGGGCTCACAGATACCACTTTAGTCTGCAAGAACCTTGGGTTCCAAAGATGTCTGTTTTGAGTCTTCTAATCTTAGATATTGTTGTGCTTGTGCTTTCCATTATGCTTTTTCTCACCAGCTGCTGTTGTTATTTTTTTGTTTCTTTATTTGGTTTGGGTTGATTTGTGGAGGGCTGTTTTCTGTGTGTGAAATATCCTTTCTTTTTTACCAAAGTGGGTGGTGTTTTGTAGTGTTTTTTAACTGCCATCATTAAAACTCACTACCTTTCTTTTTCTCTTCACAGGCTGCTTTGATCATGCAGGTTCTTCAACTGACTGCAGACCAGATTGCCATGCTGCCTCCTGAACAGAGGCAGAGTATCCTGATCTTGAAGGAACAAATACAGAAGTCCACTGGAGCACCTTGAAAGGTGAGCAGACTTACCTGGCCTGAGTTGGGCAAAATCCTTGTGCATTTGGGGTATATACTGCAACCCTAAGCAACAAGACTCTCCTGATCTCAAGATTCTCTGCAGCCTGCACTCCTCTTGGCAAGATTCTCTCCACCCTTCAGTAGGTCAGCCCCTATCAGGATAACAGAAAGCTACAGGGCATTTGTTCAGCTATTGATTTAGTTGTAATCTTTTTTAACCTTTCTTTCCTAATGCCAAAAGTAACATGCAATCAATTTAACCAAATTAATCAAATACGGAAATATAAAAAATTCAGGATAAAAAGCTCTGCTTCCTTAATCTCGATTTCCAGGCATAACCTTTAAATATAGTTTGGTATATATCCTTCCAGAATCAGTTGTGTTATTTTATTCCAAACTGTCCCATCAAAATGGGAAAAATACAAGGCATTTCAGTAAAATGTATAAATGTTTTAGTTTCCAGTATTTATATTAAATATTTAGAGATTGAACTGTTACAGCACATAATTAAGGTAGTGAATGTCCACCGTCACCATCAGTCCCTATACATTTGAGAGATGGCTGTACATTGCTGCCCTTATTTTTCTTGCTCATCAGTCAGGTAAAAGGGATCATAACCATGTGACCTAACTTGATTACATGTATTGGTGTTTTCTTTAAAAAAATTTTCCCCAACAACTTCTATTTCATAACTAATTCTGTTTTCTAAAAAGTTTAAAATTCACGTCCCAATATCAGCTGGGATATCACAGTTTGAATTTCCACTTTTTACCCCCTTCATATTATAATTTCCATTCATGTATCATCATATAATAGTGAACTCATTTACACTAATTAGCAGACTTTGCTAAATACGTTGTATTTTAATCCATATTTGTAATGTCATTAAAACATCTGGACTAGAAATAAACATCATATAGCTAGACTTTTGGTATGACCAGTACTTACTTTTTTATTTTATTTTTTATTTTACTTTTTTTTGTTAATCCTCATCCAAAACTAGTTTTCTATTGATTTTTACAGTAGAAGGAAGAGAGAGAGAAAAAAACATCGATGTGAGCGAGAAACACACATCAATTGATTGCCTCCTGCATATGCCGCATTTGAGGCTGGGGATCGAACCTGCAATTCAGATACATGCCCTTAACTGGGTATGGAACCAGTGACCTTTGGTTCCAGAGATGACACTCTAAGCACTGAGCACACAGTGGCCAGGGTAGTACTTTAATTTTGTAGTTCACATACCCAAGACATTCTGATGTTTTTTGTGTGGTTTTTTGTTTTTGTTTTTCCAGTAAAAGTATAGAGTATCTATTGTATTCAGAGGAACAGATAAAAATAACTTCCTCTCTTTTACTTTTCTTAATTTATTTATGCCAGAGAAGGCATTCCCTATAATGTGAGGAAATTATTATTTTGGGGTAATGGAGATAGATATGTTTCTGAAAATTCTTTCATTATGTATTCTTGCTTATGAGATATCTCAATTCAAAGCCTTGCACATAAACCACAGGACAAGGTTTTTTGTTGTTTTACCTTTTATTTTTAAACTAGAGGCCTGGTGCTCGAAAATTCGTGCACTGGGGGGGGGGGTCCCTCAGCCCGGCCTGCGCCCTCTTGCAGTCCAGGAGCCCTTGGGGGATGTCCGACTGACAGCTTAGGCCTGCGGGAGGCAACCAGCGAGCAGATCGGGGGACAGCGCTGGTGGCAAAGCGGCCAGCTCCGCCCCCCCCCCATCACCCCTCCACCACCAGTCACTGCCCCCCACCGATCGCTGTCCCCTCCTTCTGCCCACTGGCACATGCTTTGGCTGGCCAGGCACCACCTTCTCTCCAGCCCCCGATGAACGGTCATTCCACTGTTCGATCGATTTGCATATTGGGCTTTTATTATATAGGACTAGCGGCCCGGTGCACGAAATTTGTGCACGGTGGGGGGGGGGCGGTTCCCTCAGCCCAGCCTGCACCCTCTCTAATCAGGGACCCCTTGGGGGATATCCGACTGCCTAAACCGGCAGTCGGACATCCCTCTTGCAATCTAGGACCGCTGGCTCCTAACCGCTCACCTGCCTGCCTGCCTGATCGCCCCTAACTGCTCTCCCTTGCTGACCTGATCTCGCCCCCAACTGCCCTCTCCTGCTGGCCTGATCTCACCCCCAACTGCCCTCCCCTGCCAGCCTGGTTGCCCCCAACTGCCCTCCTCTGCTGGCCAATTTGGTTCTAATTGGTCAGTTTCTATGCCAGTCAGTGTCAAAAGCTCCACCTCCTAGGCAGCTATTGGCACCTCACAATTGACCCAGATTTGGTTCTGATTGGTCAGTTTCTATGCCAGTCAGCATCTAAAGCTCTGTCTCCTAGGCAGTAACTGCTTCCTCACAGTTGACCCAGATTTGGTTCTGATTGGCCAGTTTCTAGCGTCTCTGGGCCTATCAACAGGGCCTGATCATAAAGGCAGGGCTGATCAGCAGCCCCAGTGGAAGCTTGTAGAGAAATGGAGGCAGGGCTGCTGGCCAGGCTCGGAGGGAAAGAGAGAGGCAAGTGTTGTCAAAAGCTGCCTCAGACGCTACAGATCAGCCCCTGCTTCTCTCTTCAGGTCTCTTTCAGGGCCTGATTCAAAGCCCCCTCAGCAGTCACTGCTGGTTCACCAGGCCTGCAGCTGCAGTAGACTTCCGGATGGTCAGCCTTTGGTCATGATCGGTCATTACACCCTGGCTCTTTATTATAGAGACTAGAGGCCCGGTGCACGAAATTTGTGCATAGAGGGGGGATTCCCTCAACTCAGCCTGCACCCTCTCCAATTGGGGACCCCTTGCGGGATGTCTGACTGCTATTTTAGGCCTAATCACAGTGATCGGGCCTAAACCAGCAGTCAGACATCCCTTTCACAATCTGGGACCACTGGCTCCTAACTGCTCACCTGCCTGCCTGATTGCCCCTAACTGCTTCTTCCTGCCAGCCTGATCACCCCTAACTGCCCTCTCCTACAGGCCTGGTGTTGCTCCCAACGGCCCTCCTCTGCTGGCCAATTTGGTTTTGATTGGTCGGTTCCTATGCCAGCGTCAAAAGCTTCACCTCCTAGGCAGCCATTGGCTCCCCACAGCACCCAGATTTGGTTCTCATTGGTCGGTTTCAATGCCAGTCAGTGTCAAAAGTTCCACCTCCTAGGCAGCCATTGACTCCCCACAGCACCCAGCTTTGGTTCTCATTGGTCGGTTCCTATGCCAGTCAGCGTCAGAAGCTCTGCCTCCTAGGCAGACATTGGTTCCCCACAGCACCCACCTTTGGTTCTGATTGGTCAGTTCCTATGCCAGTAAGCATCAAAAGCTCCACCTACTAGGCAGCCATTGGCTCCCCACAGCACCCACCTTTGGTTCTCATTGGTCGGTTCCTATGCCAGTCAGCGTCAAAAGCTCCGCCTCCTAGACAGCCATTGGCTCCCCTCAGCACCCACCTTTGTTTCTCATTGGTCAGTTCCTATGCTAGTCAGCGTCAGAAGCTCCACCTCCTAGACAGCCATTGGCTCCACTCAGCACCCACTTTTGTTTCTCATTCGTCATTTCCTATGCCAGTCAGCGTCAGAAGCTCCGTCTCCTAGGCAGCCATTGGTTCCCCACAGCACCCACCTTTGGTTCTGATTGGTTGGTTCCTATGCCAGTCAGCATCTCCAGGCCTATCTCTGGGCCTGATCAAAGAGGCGGGGCTTAACAGCAGCCCCCGTGGAGGCCGGGAGAGAAAGAAAAGCCTGGCTGCTGGCGAAGATCAGAAAGAAAGAGGGAGAGAAAGAGGTAAGTACACTGATCAACAGCTTCCACTGAGGCTGCAGATCAGACCCTGACTCACTTTCTGGGTCTCAGCCACCTGAGCAGTCAGTGTTGGGTCGCCAGGCTGCAGCTGGGCAACCCATCTCTGACTTCCGGATGGTCTGCGTTTGGTCACAGGCTCGGCCCCTTCCTAAACCCCAGGCTTTAGGCTTGGGAAGCACGCCCCACCCCCCCACCCACCCGCCCCTCCAATTGCAGGCTCAGCCCCTCCCTCTGATGGCCGGCTGAGAGTGACCTGGGTGCTGAGGAGGTTCCCGGAACCCAGGTATGTATGCAAATTAACCTCCATCTTTGTTGGGTTAATTTGCATACTCACTTTGATTGGCTGTGGGCGTAGTGGAGGTACGGTCAATTTACATGTTTCTCTATTATTAGGTAAGATAATTGTAAATTCACAGGAAGTTAGAAAAATAGTACCTTATGTATCCTTCCAGCTTTTTGGTCTATAGTACAAAACCAAGAAGTCAATATTGGCACATTACTGCTAACTAGACTACAGACCTTACTCAATTTTACCATTTTTTAAAACCTATGTTGATTTGTGTATATGTGTGTGTTGTATGCATATAATTCTATGCAATTTATTATTTTTGTCTTATTGCTTTATTTATTTATTTAAATTTATTTTAAATATATAAAATTTAAACATATACAAAAGTAGGGAGACTAGAATAATAAACTTCCAGGTACCAGCTTCAACATGATCAAATCTTAGCCAATTGATCCTGTTTCCTCTTTTCCTTTACTCATGCTCCCCTGATACTCAATCCAGGGAGACCACAGGTTATATATATTTTACTGAGATATAATTCACATACCATACAAATTACCTATTTAAAGCTGAAAATTCAATGGTTTTTAGTATAGTCATAGAATTGCAATCATTACCACAATCAATTTTAATACTTTTCATCACCCCAAGAAGAAATTCCATACTCTTTAGTTATCACCCCCTGTACCCAGATATTTCTTCCCCCAGCTATAATCAACCACTAATCCATTTTCTGTTACTATAGATTTGCTTACTATAGACATTTCATATAAATGGAATCATACAATATGTTGTCTTTTATGACTGGCTTCTGTCATTTGTATAATGTTTCAAGGTTTATCCATCTTGTAGCACATATCAATACTTATTTTTATTGTCAGATGATGATCCATTGTATGGGTATACTACATTTTAATTAGTCATTCATCAGTTGATGAACATTGAATTCTACTTTTTGGCTATTATGAATAATGATACTAAAAACATTTGTGTATGAGAACATTCATGCACAAGTGAGCATATGTTTTCATTTATCTTGGGTTTATACCTAGGAGAGGCATTTCTGAGTCGTATAGGAACTCTACACTTAACCTTCTGAGAAAAATGCCAGATGGTTTTCCATAGCGGTGTACCATTTTACATCCCGCTAGCAGTGTGCATAGGATTCCAATTTCTCCACATCTCCCCAAACACCTTTTATTATTTTTTTCAGTTTTTTTATTTCAAGAAGAATTTTAAATATAATAATGTTACATGCAATAAACCTTAATATTTCCGGAAAAACGATCTTAAATATAATGTTATATGCAATAAACATTAATATCTCTAGAAAAACTGTTTTAAATATGACAATGTTACATGCAATAAACACTAAGAAAAATGACCTTACATAAAATAATATTACCTGCAATAAACATTAATATTTTAAGAATAAAAGGATTTTAAGTATAATAATATTACCAAAACTGTACTAACATAGTATGATATCATAAAAGTTGTAGGAAATATTAAATACCTGCAAATAACAGGATTACTTCTAATATATTCTAGAATATTTTCTCCCCTCTGGCTCTATTTTTGTTCATTAGTTTATGTTGTTCATTATATTCCACAAATGAGTGAGATCATATGATATTTATCTTTCTCCAATGGGCTTATTTCACTTATCATGATGCTTTTAGAGTCTACTTTGTTGGATGTGAGTTTTGCTACTCCAGCTTTTTTTTTCTTTTCTTTTCCATTTGCATGGAAATATTTTTTCCATCCCTTCACTCTCATCATGTGTGTGTCTTTTGTTTTGAGGTGGGTCTCTTGTAGACAGTATATAGTTGGGTCATGTTTTTATATCTATTCAGCTACCCTACACCTTTTGATTGGATCATTTAGTCCATTTACAGTTAGGGTTATTGTTGAGAGGTACTTATATATAGCCATTTTAATTCTGTATGGCTAGGTTTCTCTCTCTGTTTCTTCTCAGCAATCCCCTTACAGCATTCCCTTTAGCATTTCTTATAATCCTGGCTTCGTGGTGATGAACTCCTTTTGCCTTTTTTTGTCTGGGAAGCTCTTTATTTGACCGTCTATTTTGAATGGTAACCTTGCTGGATATAATAATCTTAGTCTCAGTTCCTTGCTTTCCATTTGACCTTGTGTACTTCATGCCATTCCCTTCTGGCCTGTAGAGTTTCTGATGATAAATCAGGTGTCAGCCTATGGGAACTCCTTTGTAGGTAACAGTTTTCTTTTCTCTTGCTGCCTTTAAGATTCTCTCGTTGTCTTTAATTTTTGGCATTTTAATTATAATGTGTCTGGGTGTGGGTCTGTTTGGGTTCTTCTTGTTTGGGGTTCTCTGTGCCTCCTGAACTGGTGCCACTTTTTCCTTTAGCAGGTTAGGGAAGTTTTCTACCATTATTTCTTCAAACACCTTCTCTATTCCTTTCTCCCTTTCTGCCTCTTCTGGCACACCTACTATTATAATATCGTTATGTTTCACATTGTCCCACAGCTCCCTTAAGCTGTCCTGTTTTTTAATTGTTTTTTCTTTTTGGTTCTCTAAGTGATATTTTCAACTCTGTCTTCTAATTCACTGATTCGATCCTTAGCTTCCCCTAATCTGCTGTGTGTTCCTTCCAATGTGTTCTTTATTTGTGTTATGTCATTTTTAATCTCAGACTGTTTTTTTCATAGTTACTATATCTTCTTTCATAATGTTGAGTATTTTTAACATCATTACTCTGAACTCTGTTTCAGATAAATTTCTTATCGTTGCTTCATTTATCTCTTCTTCTGGAGAATTCGCTAGTTCTTTCATTTGGGGGTTGTTTCTTTGTTTCTTCATTTTGGTTGTCTGTTTCAGTTTGTGACTATGTATTAGGTAGATCCTCTACACCTCTCAATCTCTAGTGCAGGGCAGTGTTAAAGGCTGTTTCTGACTAATTGGATCAGGGAAAGACTCAAAGCCTGTCGAGACCTACTGGTCTACAGACTAATAGGATTCCAACTTGAATTGCCCCAGGCAATCATCCTGAGGTGTGGTGAGAGTTTTTTTTCCAACAGTGTGGGGCAGTTGTTTCTGCCTGGAGGCCAGTTGTTATTTTTAATCTCTTAAGTGGCCTCAGGGCAAGGTGTTTCCAATAGGGTGCGTCAACTGTCTTTCCCCCGGGCAAGGCAGATGTCTATGTGTGAAAGTTGTCCTCCACTGTGTGAGGGAATGACGCAGCTCAGGAAACTTGGGGTGTCTGCCTTCTGAGCTCTTTTCCCCGAGTCCCCAGTCCTGGGTTCTGCTCTCATAGCTCCTGTCCACTTCACTCTCCCTCTTCCAGAGCACAAGGTGGGTGGCTCCACAAGGAATTTTTGTGTGTTGGCCCTTTAAGAGGGTTCCCGAACTTTCAGCTGCCACTCCCTGGCAGATAGCACCCCACTGCTTTTTTTCACAGCTAGATGTTATGTGGGTACCCTCCTCAGTTTGGTGCTCTCTGCTGGGGAGCCCAGCTTCAGGATCAGATCCCAGAGTTCTCAGTGGCAACCTTCCACAGCTTAGATATCTCTCCAGGACTTCAGTTGCTGTCTGTGGGTGCCCAGCCAGCCCTTTTGCGGCTCCGCTCCTCCTACCAGTCTCTATGCGGTCTCCACCTTCGGTCCTTGGGTATCAGGGTTCTCTCCTGTGAGGTTCCTGTTGATTATTCAGGAAGCCTTTCCATATTTCAGTTGTAATTATAGCTTGTTCCTAGGAGCATGTCCATGCAGCATCCTCCTACTCTGCCGCCATTTTTAATCTTTTCCTGTGCAGTTTACACAGGCAAGGTTTTAATGTTTATTTGCTGGTATCTATGCATGCTGTAGCCAAAGTATTGGCTCTCCCTCCATTGTGTACCTCTCTATCTGTGATCCATCCCTGCTGTCACTGACACGCTTATATACCATTGCCATTAGAACACCATTTCTCAACCCCAGGCAATTTTGCCACCTACAGGACATTTTGAAATGTCTGGAGACATTTTTGGTTGTCACAGCTTTAGAGGGATGATGCTACTGGCATTCACTGGTAGAAACCAGAGTTGCTTCTAAACATCCTGTAATGTGCAGGACATCTCCCCATAACAAAGACTTATATGGCCCCTAATGTCAGTATTGCTGAGGTTGAGAAGCCCTGCTGTAAAGGATGATTACTTTTGAGAGGCAAGAGGCAGACACCTTAGGAATCTGCCCCTGATGTTTTGCTCTTGTGCATAGTCTCCCTCCCCAACTTTTTAATTTATTTTTCCTGGTGTTTGGAGAAGAGAACTTTGTCTCCAATTCTAATGGCTTTCTCCCAACTTTTCCTTACAGGTTTTCAAAAATACCTGGCAACAAATATGGAAAATAATTCCATAACTTTGTTGAAATGTTGCAAAAAGATGACTGCTACATCCTAACCCTTGAATGACTCAAATTGGTGCCAGGTGGAGGATTCCCATCACCTCTCTCAGAACAAAACTAGATCATTCTGTTGTCTTAGTTTGTATATTTTCTGTGACTTGAAATAAACTTTGAGCACAGTTTTAGTATACTGCAAATTGATACACATGAACTTTTTGCTTTAAAAAGCTGAATACCAAGGGTGAAACCTTAAATGTATTTTCTACCCTTACTGCAATATTGTACTTCAATGTTATATTGCCATAGCTCTGTTTTTCTTCTTAAGTTAACCATTTATTCTTCTTTATTCTATTTGAGAATTTCTCGGAAACAAAGTTTTCCGAAACTTAGTTTCTACTTAGTCTGCTTCCTGTGGGAATAATAAGATTTGCCCTTTGAGAACTTGCTAGAACTTCTGAGTCTACAGGAAGAAAATAACATGTGCTTAGAGTTATAAAATGACTAAAAGGCCAACAAAGCAGAGAGCCTAGCAGAGTAGTATATTTAGTTTATAAAAATCCAAGTATCAAAATGCATTTTTTGTCAATAGTAGGTCTATTCACATGCATAGTTCAGAGTTAAGACAAAAATGTATTAGCCACTGGTTCTAGTGTGTCAACACACGAGACTGTGGACATTTCCTTGTCTGTTCTAAAACCCTTCAGTCTAGGTAGTCAACCGTAAAAGTTACAAAATCCACTAATTTTTCACATGTTCAAGATAAAATAAAAACTGAACAGCAATCAAATGCACAAAATGTATTTCATCCTACATTTTAGATAGTCACTAACCTAATAGGCCTACGCTGTAACCAGATTTATTCTGGGAAATTAAAACAAAATCTTAAAACTTTTACATTCCTATTTATTTTTTAAGAGGACCAAATGTAGAGTGCAAGCAGATAGATATGGTTGTCTCCCCTGCCTGCTTCCTTGCAGATGGATATGAACATAATTAGTGCCCTAGCTCTGACTTATGGCTCTTTCAGCCTACTGTTCCTTCTCTTGTAGTAGCATTAAGGAGGAACATGATTTCTCTCCATCAGGCCAGCCTCAAGAGGTTATGAGGTGCCTTAATAATTAGTAAAGTTCCACTGGAACTACTCGAGCCTATTTATATTCTCAGAATCCTACCCCCAGATTAGGATTATGGTCAAATGAATTAAAGCCTGCAATAGGCTTAGAGAATGTAATAGCATATTGCTTATATATCAAGCAAAAAAATGCAAAGATAATCAACTTTATGAGAGACATTGAAATTGAGGGATTTTCTACTCTGATATATAAACATTTACTACAAGAGTTTGCTGAATAAGATACTTCATATTACAACCTAAGAAGAAAAACTTGCTCAAAACAGCTTAGGGGATTTCTAGGTGTCCTGCACAGCCCCAAATTGGGCTTGGATGTTGATTATATGTAGGACTTATTATTATCATTACCTTTTCTGCCTACTTTCATGAATATTCTAGACCAGCAGTCGCCAACCTTTCGGACCTCATGGACCACCAGTGGTCCGCGGACCACCGGTTGGTGACCGCTGTTAGACCTTGATATGTTGATTTTAGCAGCAGTCATATCTTGGAAGTGTCAATACAATTTAAACATTGAGATCAAGAGTAAAGCCTCTCATTAGGACCTCATAAGATATTCAAGGATTACTAAGGTTCCAAACCAAACTCATTGATGAAAACCAAATTATCGTTTGGTCAGCAGCTGTCTAATAACAACCATATTGTCAAGGTTCCATTGTGCATGTTTCTAAAGCCTTATTAAATTTAGACAGCTGAAATCCAGGAAGTTGGCAACAGTAAGGGTACCCCAATCTATTCCTATAAAAACATCCATTAGTACTTTTTACTAATGTCCAATTAATACATAAAACATAATTCACTACCCTGAGTTCTGGACTTACCTTTATTTTGTTCAGACTAGTGACTGAAAAATTGGTCTTACTAATACTTCAAGTTATAAGTTATACAGGTTTCTGGATAATTAGAAACAATCATTTATTCATTTTTGGTCACTTAAAAGAAGAGAAAGAAATAGGTGCTATAATGCTAATTCAGTAGGAACAGTCTTTTAAATCTGATGGATTGAATTGTCTTTGGGCACAATGAACTGTGAGGTTTTTCCCTCTTTTAAGGACCCTGGTCTTTCCTTCTACTGATTCACTGTGACTACTAACATCCCAGAGCCAGGAGGATGAAAGAAATAAAAAGCATTTTGACAGGAGAAAAAAAGGCATTTGGCTTATGTCATTATGGGAATGATTCCCTAATGAGTAAGTATGTAGGAGCAAAAGAAAAAAAAATGTTATCAAAATTCTAAATTATCTTTTCTTAAAACTAGAGATTAATAAACCCCCTTAATAAAAATGGCGATAAAGAGCCCCTGTTGACTAAATTGTCCTAAGGTCAAATTCAAGTTTTTGCAATTATTTCCAACAGAGCAATGCAAGCTAATGACTCTAGCTGACTCTCAGTTATACAATTTCAGTTATGATTAGCATACTTTCAAGATTTTCTTTCCCAAATGGAGAGCCCAGATAAAGTAACAAAAGATATTCATTAAGCAAAGAAGAAAAGCCTTTTTTTTTTTTTGACAAGCAAAAATAAGTATAGCATAAATAGCTGTTCACACTGGATAAGACCATGTTTAAAAATAACAGTAAGAATGTTCATAATGTATATAGAAATGGGGTTCTTGGTAATTTTATGTTTTATTTATGCTTATTGTGTTTTGTCATTAATTCTTAAATAAAATTTTATTTTAAAAAAGCACCCTACTTCGAATTTTTTTTATGGTGGGAGGGAGGGGAGAATATGACCCAAAGTCCAGGCGAAAGTAACACTTGCAATCAACAAAATCAGCTGGGGTTCAATTGTCTTCTACCTCTGCTATCAGGCCTTGCTGTAGTCATAGCATTCTAAAATGATTTATGGCTATTTTCTGAAGAAAGGCTCCATGGACTTTGCAATTATTGTGACTTCTGAAGTTCTTAGGTTCCTTTTAAAAAATTATCTTTATTAAAAGTATTACAAAAGTTCCCTTCCCCCATTGACCTCTTCCACTCTGTTTCTGCCCCCCGCCCAACCCCACCCTCAGGCCTTCATAATACTATTGTCTGTGTCCAAGGACAAAGCATATATGCATATAAGTGCTTTAGTTAATCTCTTACCACCCACTTCCCTCTGAGATTTGTCAGTCTTTTCGATGCTTCCATGCCTCTAGATCTATTTTGTTTGTCAGTTTATTTTGTTCATTATATTCCACATATAAGTGGGATCATGTGATATTTGTCTTTCTCTGTCTGGCTTATTTCACTTAGGATAATACTCTCCAGGTCCCTCCATGCTGTCTCAAAGGGTAAGATATTTTTATAGGTGCATAGTATTCCATTGTGTAAATGTACCACAGTTTCTTTATCCACTCATCTACCGAGCACTTGGGCTGTTTCCAGATCTTAGCTATTGTAAATAGTGCTGCTTATGAACATAGGGGTGCATGCATTCTTTCTGATTGGTGATTCAGGATTCTTGGGATATATTCCCAGAAGTGGGTGAAATGGCAGTTCCATATTTAATTTTTTGAGGAAACTCCATACTATTTCCATAGTGGCTATACCAGTCTGCATTCCCACCAGCAGTCAACTAGGGTTCCCTTTTCTGCACATCTTCGCCAGCACTTGTCGTTAAGTTCAGAAAACAAAACTGAATCCAACCAAAAAAAGAATGCCAGAGAGTCAAGTCTTGAGAAGCACGTTCTTGTCCTTAAATGTCTGCCCCAGACCAAGTAAGTTGTTGAAGATACAAAGGAGAGACTAAATGCAGATTATGGTCCTTATTTCTATAAGTCAGAAATTTTCTTTGTTGAAGTAGAATTGAGCCTTCCTAGGATCCAGACTGGAGTATTGGTGACAACATTTACGCAGGCACTTTTCCAAAGCCTGAGGACCACATAAAAAGACTCCCACCACAGACCTGCAAGAAAAGAATAGTTGGCTAGACTGTAGTAAAGGCTGCAATGTTGTTAGAATGGAGAAATGAGGAGGTCTCTGCTACTGACAACTCTGCATAGAAATTCAGTTGTTGACACCCTTCTCATATTCTTCATAGTAGTTTTCTCACTTTTTCTTATAAGCTCCAAATGAGCTTTCAGCCCTTATCACACTAGGTACTCAGCCTTGCCTATTCTATTCACAAGATGTTCAGCTGTAGTGCCCTGTAGTTAAGTGCTAGCTAGACTAGTGAGCCAGACTGCCTGGGTTAAAATCCCAGCTCAGACACTTGTCCAGCTATGTGACTTTGACTTTAGGCAAGTTTCTTAACCTCTCTGTGTTTCAGTATTTGCCCCCACCCTATAAAATGGTGATAAAAATAGTACCCACCTTATAGGATTGTTTTAAGGTTTAAATGAAAAACATAGCTGCCATTAAAGCCATTTGTGGAAATGAATTGACCTTCACCTGCCAACTGTTCCTGAAATTTATCTAACACAGCTTAATCTCCTCATCAGAATGTCTGACCTCAGGGCACCAGGTTTTCCTGTATGCTCTAGCATGTTTAAACACCTCCAGAAAGACTGAGGTCAGGTCATCAGCTAACTAGATAATACACCCCAAATCCTTGCTACTTTGAGGTCACTAAGCCAAAAGCAATGCATTTGAACTGTTCCAGTTCTATTTCATTTGGTAATACAAATCAGAACTGAGTCTCCTTGCCTCACTATTTGAATGGGGGGTTGTGGTGCAGCAAACATATTCTCATCAATTATGAGATCATGACCCTTATTTGGCTGAAACCCCAGATGGAATTTCCTCAGTTTTAAGCAAGAATCTAGGAATGGTGCAAATAGTTTCTTCCCCAGAGGTCTTTTCCCAAGAGTATTCAACATACCATAATGCCTTTCCTAAACTCTAAATCTGTAAATTCAACTAATGGGAGGAGAATACACTTACTTGGGGTGGATGGTAGCTATTGTAGAAAACTCTTTATCCCACATAGGTCTCCCAAAGAAAGTTTTGTGTTTCAGACCTGTCAAGATGTCTGTGGCTTTGTCAAAGTTTAATGCTGCATGACCAGCCTGGAGTCAGAGAAATAAAAAGTTAGAAAAAGAAGGTCCTGATAGCTGTCTCTTCCTTCAGCCACTTTTAAACTTGAATGTGAGGGTGAGAACAGGTAGGACACACAAAAAATTATTTCCAATCAGCACATGCTTCTTTTGTCTGACATTCAGCTTGCATACAACATGGGAATTAGTGTGTTTGAACTCACAATGTTGCTGTCCCATCCGGTGAGGAAGAGACGGAAGTTTAGAAACCCAACTTTGCCTAATTCCTCCATCTCCTGTTCCAGGGAAGCCAATAGGTCATTGAACCAGGCAAAGGCACCTGTCTCCCTGCAGATCCAGTAGAAATATATCTGGAATCACCAAGAGAGAATATAGCCTTATTAAATGCCCTTTACAATGTGCATTGTGGTGACATGATTAGGTAGATATACTGTATCTTTGTTGATCAAGTTTAGGGTGACCTGAGAAATCACCTCTACAGAACAGCAGACCTTAGGCAGCTCAAATGTCCAGAGTCCTAACAACTTCCCTTATGGAGAAAGACCACCCACCAATGTCATTTTTGTTTCAAGGTAATTTTAAACTCCAAATTGAAAATGAAGACCCTATTCTTATGGTCAATCTGTAGAAGCAAATGCCTTGGCTGAGAGAAGTGATCACTTGCTCTCATAACTCCAGGGAGGGGTGCTCTCTCATCAATTGTAAAGAGCTTAGCCCATGAAAGCAATGGACCTGTCAGGCCCAGGCCAGATGAAAGGTGATATGAGGGAGTGTACCGTTTGTGTTTTGAGGTTGTGATCTGCATGCCGGAATTTGTACCAGATGGACTTCAAAATGGAAGCAAAGGGGGTGACCCCAATTCCTGCTCCAATCAACATAGCCACTTCATACTGAAAAACATCCTCACTGACAGTGCCAAAGGGACCATCCACCTCAATCCTGGCAGAAGACACAAGGCAATAGGCAAGTGAAGTCTCACCTCCACCCCCAACCTCAAACACCCTCCCAGAGACATAGCAGCTCCCATGGCTGATTTCAGCCTGTTTTGTTTCATTATTATTATTATTATTTTCTATTGTAACAAACATAAGGTTCAATGAGGAATTGTATTCTCATATTTGCCTGTCTGCATCCTGGTCTGGGTCTCTGCAGCTCTCTAGGACCTACCTGGGAATTGGTGAGTGCTGTTGTTCAAAAGCCTTTATGAGATTTTCTGTCCAGTCCCCTGCTGCTCGGATATGAATGGAGAAGAAGTCTTCCTCCGGAGCAGAGGTCAGAGTAAAGGGATGCCACTCCAGGTAGGAGATTGAGGGGCAGTTAACAAAAATATACTGTCCCACTTCCATGCTGAAGCCACGCTTGATCATCTGCAATTCCAAAACTTTGGATGGGTGCATGACAACCTATGAATGAGGCACAGAGACCAAAGGAGGCAACTTCAAATGGTGACAGGAACGGGTAGATAAAGTAAATTAATAAAGCTGAAGGGCTGGTGACAGTGGTGAACTGTTAGCACAAATGCTTTCTAAAGGGAATAGCAGTTACTTAGTTCAGGCAATGGTTATACTATGGAACTGACAGCGTTATGAGGTTGCCTGATTCTTCAAGAGAAGCCAGAAATGTAATTTTTAATGTAAAAGCCTCCATCCAGATTTTTAAGTGTTAGCAACTAATTCAAATTTCTAAACAATGAGTGTGTGGGTCAAACAAAACATGTCTGTGGGCTACATCTGGCACAGGTTGCCTGTTTTCAGCCTCCGACATAGACCCATGTTGATGATTTCTGCTAAACCCCTCTTCCCATAGTTCTGTCCAGCACTGGAGGAACTGAAGTATGTTACCCCCAAGATTGTTTAACAACATGGCAATTTATTCCTATAATCGGGAAGATGAAAGTGCATATGTTTTACCTTGGTAATTATAACCTGTTGCTGGGAGCGATAAAATCGGAGGATCCTTTCAAAGATATAAAGAACACCTGGTGCAAGGATCCACTTCCAAGACTTCAAAAAAAACAGAGTACAGAATAAGGTTACACATTAATCTCTTCTTTAGGATTTATTTGTGTAGCAGTCCATTCCTTCACTCAATAAATATTTATTGAGTTCTCTGCTGTGTATCATTATTAAGCCACTAATTTCACCAAACCTTGAGGACACAAATGAATGGAATAAACTACAACAGTTTTTTTGCTAATCTGTTACTCATAAAACAGATCACTTCCTGAAATTTTACAGGTCTCACCAGGAAGCAAAAGAAAAGCACAGAAAGTGCTAGTATATGGTAAATACAGGGTGTCCCCCCAAGGCGTATATATTTTTATACATTTATAAAGTCAGTGTTTATTAACATACAGTTCATTTTCAACAGTTAAAAGGAAATTGAATTGTCAGCTCTTAAAGTGTGTATACATTTTGGGGGACACTACTTATATGTAACTTAATTTTCAGAATCTAAGACTGTTTTCCAGGATAGCTTGCCCAATCTGAAAAACCAACAGAGAAGGTAGATGTGAAATTGAAGCAGATGATTAAGAACAAAACAAGCCCTAGCCAGTTTGGCTCAGTGAATAGAGTGTCGGCCTGCAGAATGAAGAATCCTGGGTTTGATTCTGGTCAAGGGCACATACTCCAGTGGGAGGCAACCAATCAGTGTGTCTCTCTCACATTAATGTTTCTCTCTGTATGTCTCTCCTCCCTTCTACTCTCTCTAAAAATCAGTGGAAAAATATCTTCGGGTGAGGATTAATAACAACAACAAAAAAAACTGCCCTGGCAGATAAGCTCAGTGGTTAGAGCGTTGGCCCCATGCACCAAAGGGTCACAGGTTCGATTCCCCAATTAAGGGCACATACCTGGGTTGCAGATTCAATCCCCGGCTCCAGTTGGAGCTCATGCAGGAGGCAACCAGTCAATCTCTCTCTCTCTCTCTCTCTCTCTCTCTCTCTCTCTCTCTCTCTCTCTAAGTCAATGGAAAAAAAATATCCTCTGGAGAGGTTTAACAACAACAACAGAAAACTAACACAAAAGGGAAAGTAAGTGGCTGACACTATTGGTAACAATGTATAAAACTTGATACTTATCTATCACCTCTTTTCTCAGGTGCTCAAAACACCTAACATGGTAATATACTTTTTTCTTTTTTAATCATCACCAGAGGATATTTTTTCCATTGATTTTTAGAGAGAGTGGAAGGGAGGGAGGAGGTGGAGGAGAGAGAGAAGCATCAATATGAGAGACACATCAATTGGTTGCCGCACACATCCTGTCCAGGGTCGGGGATGGAACTGCCACCAAGGTACATGCCCTTGACCGGGAATTGAACCCGTGACCCTTTGGTCTCTGGGCCGACGCTCTAACCACAGAGCAAAACCAGCAGGGCTGGTATTATACTTTTTATCTTGTCTACATGTTTGTTTGTTTTTAAAGCAGCCTTTTTATCCCTGAAATCGTTTTAAACGTAGCAAGTTGCTTCCATATCCACAGGAGCTACCAAAAATGTATTTTCTAGTACTGCTAAGTCATGTCCTTTCTTGCACAATTGTTCAAGCGTAATACATCAGAACTGTGTGCAATGAGGTTTCTCATGCTGTTTCAGGTAAATAACTTCCTTAGGTCTCTCTGGGGAGAAAATGGGCAGAGATGGAGCTAGTGAACCTGAAAGGGGGCATTATACAATTTGATGCTACTTCTTATTTGGGAAAAATCCCCAACTGAATTCAGAAAAACTGAAAAAAAAATTAAGAAATGACTATCAACAATGTGGAAAATTTTTTTGGCCTGAGAACTAATCAGAGAAATGAATAATAAAACTAAATAGCATTTGAGCCCCTCAAATTGAAAACTGCTTTAAACAATAATGCCCACCATTAACTGGGATGCAGAGAAATGGACACATTCACATGTGCAGCTGGTGAAAATTAATAGCATCTTCCCAGGGAGCAATTTGGCAATACATCTCAACATCCTGGAAAGCATGCCTTCTCTTTTACCCAAGAATTTCACTTCTAGGAAATGGAGCATGAAGAAATAATTAAAGTGTGCATAATATTCAAGTATAGTGATGGCCACAGTATTTACTAAGAAAAAAAATAACAATAATGGTATACCATACAGATTTTTTATCAATACCAAACTGTCTTTTTAATTTCTCTTTGTATTGAAATATCATTGACATATATTATGTTAGTTTTTTAGGTGTACAACATAATGATTCTATATTTGTATATATTGCAAAACAGTTATCGCAGTAAGTCTAGTTAACATCCATCACCTTACATAGTTACAAAAGTTGTGTGTGGTTTTTTTATGATGAGGACTTTTAAGATCTGCTCTATTAGCAACTTGGAAACATGCAATACAGTATTATTAACTTTAGTTACCATGCTGTACATTACATTCCCAGGACTTATTTATTTCTAACTGGAAGTTTGTACCTGCTAACCACTTTCACACATTTTGCCCACCGTTCATCCCCTGCGTCTGGCAACCTTCAATTTCTTCTCTGTATCTATGAGCTCAGGTTTTTTTTTAAATTAGGTTCCACATATAAGTGAGATCACATGGTATTTACCTTTGTCTAACTTATTTCAATAAGCATAAAGCCTTCAAGGTCATTAAAAATGACCATCTAGAAAAAAAATGGTATACTGTACAACTTTTTAAAAACCGGTGTTTCAAAAGAATATTTGACAACAGAGGAAAACCTCCAATGATATAGATGAAGGGAAAAAATTATTACATCTAAGTGGTAGAACTCTATGAAATTTTTATTTTTCTGTAAATACGTTTTTACATTTTTCCGAACTTTCTACAATAAACATGACTTCTTTTTATAATTTTTAAATGGGGAGAATGTGAAGAGAGTATTTTTTTAATGTTTATGGAAGAAACAAACTGGTATATTCAAATAGATAGCAAAACTGGTATTCTTTCCCTTGGGGTATTATGTAACCAATCAAGCAACACTTGAGTTTTAAGTATCCCTACAAATAGGCCAAATATATCTTATCTCAGGTAATATATGGGGAAAAGATAGATGTTGATGTGCAATGTGAAACCAGGGATTAACTGCCTTAACTAGTAAGTGGCTGATCAAGCTTTATAGGTTTCTGTTTTTAAGGGCTTCTTATCAAATAATACAGAAGGTCTCTGGTTACTTCCAAGTTCCTATGACTTTTGAAATTAAGTGTGCTGTTAACATATGCCAGGGATGTCCTTTTAAAAATATTTTAATAAGTAATACATGTAAGTAACATGTACACTGCACAAAATTCAAAAGTACAAATCTCCCTTCCATCCCTGCTCCCCAGCTCTCCAGAAGCAGACAATCAATGTTATTATTTTGTAAATTCTTCTGGAGAATATGCATTTAAGTGATAATATTACATTAAAATTCAAATGGTAGCAGACTATACACACTGCCCTGATGTTGTTTTCATTTCACATCTTTAAATTTTTTAAATTTTTCAGTCCTCACCTGAGTGTGTGTGTTTGTTGTGTGTGTGTGTGTGTGTGTGTGTGTGTGAGAGAGAGAGAGAGAGAGAGAGAGAGAGAGAGAGAGAGAGAGAGTGCGTGTGTGTATTTGATTTTAGAAAGAAAGGAAGCGAGAGGGGGAGAGAGAGAAACATCAATGTGAGACAGAAACATCTATGAGTTACCTCCGGTATGCACTGGGGATCAAACCCGCATCTTGGGCAACCTGTATATACCCGCAACCTGGATATATACAGCATCCAGGGTTCATTTAACATCTTAGAGACTGCTCCATATTAGTACCTATAGAGCTGCTTCTTTCTCTTTAATGGCTGCTGAAAACTCCCATAATTATAGGAAAGTCCCATGATTTAACTAGTCCTCTATTGATGGGCATTTATTTCCAGTATTTTGTTCTATCCAGCACTGCTACAATGAATAACCTAATACATGTTAACACATATGCAAGTATATTTTTAGAAAAAAACTCCTGGAAGTAGAATTTTAAAATTTGATAAATATTGCCAAATCACCCTTACAAACAGTTGTATAGGTGCACACGCTCACCAGCAGTGTGTGGGAGCATTGCTAACACAGCATATGAGCAGACTTTTATGTCTTTGCTGATCTGTTTGTTTAAAAAAAAGTATCTTAGTATAATTCATTTCTTCCACTATGAAAAAACATTTACCATAATTTAATATATTTAAGATTAACATATATCGTCATTTCTTCTATCTTCTATATCTTTTTTTTATCAGGTTGTTAGGCTTTTTCTCATTAATTTGTAGGAGTCATTTATTAATTAGGAAATTAGTTTATGGTCTGTAAGTTGTAAATACTTTTCCTACTTAGTACTTTGTTACCTGTCTTTATTATTTATGATGGGTTTTTTTGGCTACAGAAAATTATGTGTGTGTATATATCTATATCTATATCTATATCTATATCTATATATATATCTATATCTATATCTATATCTATATCTATATATATAAAGAGGTAATATGCAAATTAGGCCAGGACACCATAACGGGTCACGACAGGACAGGAGGAGGTTGCGCACGCAGGTGAGGCCCAGAGCAGAGATGGAGACAGAGACGGGGGGCCTGCCCAAGCCGGTGCAGCAGCTCCAGTGGCCTGGAGCAGACACAGGCAGGGGCCCAGGGGGAGCCTGGGGCTGGCCAAGCTGCCGCACTGGTTCAGGCAGCCCCAGAGTGGATACAGGCAGGGGGGCTGGGGGGGCCTGGGACAGAAGTCAGACGCAGGTCCTGGCCGCCCGCAACACCAGTCAGGCCTGACTCCCATGGCGGCCCATGGGGTGCCTCCTCACAGGAGGCAGGGCACCTCCTCGTGCAATTTCAATTGCGCGCTGGGCCTCTATTATAGTATATATAAAGGATAATAAATTTCAAATTTATTATGTTTCCTTTTCTGGCTTTGAGCTTTTTGTAAATCTTATTCAGAGAATATCTTTATTAATATTCCAGTATTAGAAAAAAATTTTCCATGTGGCTTTAGGGTGCTTTATGATTTCTTTTTTTAACATTTACATTATTGATCCATGCATCCTTGATCCATATTTTAATGTAAAGTGTGGAATTAAGATACAGCTTTTTCACCCTAGATGACTATCCTATTAATCTAAAAATATATTGAACACTTTTATCTTTTTCACATTGATTTTAAATGCCAACTTTAGGGAATTTCTTTAGGTATTTTTCCCTTTCTAGATGAGGACTGAGCTATTGCTCTTCATTCTGCATCTGATTTAAAAGCTTTAATCATCCTCAGAGCACTTTGAGGCATCACAAATTAACCTTTCCCTTCCATTTATTTTTTCAATCTAAGATATTTTATGAGCAAACCAAAGTAAGCTATAATATCCACATAATTACACTGAGGCACACCTTGAGTTCCCTGGAACCCAATTTCTTGATCATCAGCATCTAACAATAATTTCTAAGCATATTCTTATAACACTAATGAAATCCAACCTTAAGAATGCTTTTTTTAAAATGTTGAACTCATAGAAAGAGAGTAGGAAAGTGGTTAACCAGGGTCTAGTGGTGGGAGTGAGGGGTCTGGAATGGGGAATGTTGGTCAAAGGATACAAACCTTTAGTTATAAAATGAATAAGTTCTGGGGATCTAATGTACATTATGGTGACTATAGTTAATAATACTGTATAGTGTACTTGAAATTTACTGAGAGTAGATCTTAAGCATTCTCACCACAAAATAATTGTAACTATGTGAAGTGATGGATGTGTTAATTAACCTCATTGCGGTAATCATTTCACCAAGTATATGTATAACATTCATCCACATTGTACACTTTGAATATATATAATTTTATTTGTCAATTATCTATCTACACTAATAAAAGAGTAATATGCAAATTGACCGTACCTTTGCTATGCCCACTGCCAATCAGAGCGAACAAGATGGCGGTTAATTTGCATATGCTGAGGGAGGGAGGAGTGAAGAAAGCAGAAAGCAAGGCGGCTGCGTAGGCAGGTGGCGGCGCAGCTGTGGAGCACACGGCCATGGTAGCCTCTGAGGCGGTGGTGGCAGTGGGCGGGGCGTGGCGGGTGGTGTGTGCAGCTGCAGCGGCCTCGGAGGCGGTGGCGTGCAGTGTGCACAACGGCATGCGCGCAGCCACAGCGGTGGCGGCGGCAGCAGTGGCGGTGGGCGGGGCGCACAGCGGAGGCGGTGGGCGGGGAGTGGCAGGCGGGGCGGGGCAGGTGGGTGGAATGGGGCTCGCAGCTACAGCGCATGCGGCTGAGGAGGCGGCGGCAGCGTGCGCGGCGGGTCGGGATGCTCAGAAGCAGTGGCAGCACGTGGCCACAGAGGCAGCTGCGTCAGTGGGTGCAGAGGGTCGGGAGTGCGGGGCAAGGCATGCAGCGGCAGCGGCTGTGTCCTCTGCGCTGCTGCGGAAGCAGAGGTGGCCACAGGCTGGGTTGGGTGGGTGGGGGGCACCCCGCCCATCCCGCCCACCCCGCCCTGCCCCACCCGCCACAGCAGGAGAGTTGTGGGGGGCGGGAGAGGTGGCCATGGTGGGAGGGAAGCCCACCAGAAGTCTTGCAGGAATATTCCTGCAATGGGTCCCTAGTATATATATAAAAGCCCAGCAACCGGAATGGCGGAATTACCAGAATGACCGGTGGCTATGACACACACTGCAGCAGCCAACCAGCCTGATCTGGGCGCCGATCGCGCCTCCCCCCCCACCAGCCCCCAATCAGTCCCCAATACCCTGATCGGGGGCAGGGCCAGCCGATCAACTGCCTGCAGCCCCTCCCCCTGGCTGCCCTCCCCCAATTGGCCCCCCCCACCCTGATCAGGGGTGTGTCCAGTCGGCCAACTGTCCACCGCCCTCCACCCTGCTGGCCCGGCCAATGGGCCCCCATCAGGGTGGGCCAGCTGGACCCCACCCATGCACAAATTTGTACACCAGGCTTCTAGTATTTCAATAAAGCTTTAAAAAAAATAATGCTTTTTCCTGCCCCCAAAAAACATTGACTGGGATTTTACAGCTAAGTTTTGGGACAGTATAGTTGTTAAGAACACAATCTTTGGAGTCCGAAATGCCTGGACTTGAATTTCAGCTCCACTGGTTACTTACTGTGAGAGCTTTACAGTTTACTTCATCTCCATGAATCCTAGTCCTTTTGTCTCAAAATGGAGACAGAAGAAGTACTTACTTCATATGTTATTGCTATGCATAAATGGAATCATCCATATTACACAGCAAACCTGGCCCATGGTAAACACTATTCATAACATGGGCTATCATTATTGCCTTTGGAGAGGGTTTCACAACATGCACTAACCATTAGTCATTCCTCTTCAGGGTGCTCTGCTAATGCTAATCCCCTAGTCTGTTGCCAGCGATATTGGAGTTCCTTGATAGTAGGAATTTTGTGGATATATTGGTTGAACTAATAATGGTAATAATAACAATACAAATAACAGCTCCTAACAAGAGTCTATCCTTGTCCATAGGATTTTTACCTCAGCGGAGTTCCCTTCAAATTGGGGACTCTTGCAAGGGAAATCATGATCATCCCACTTCTCGAAAAACTCTGCACATCTATGAGGATGACTCTCCTTTATGCTTTCTTCTGTTTGACCCCGGACAATCCCACTGAAATAGATGAAGAAGGACAGTTTAGGCAATGAATTATGCAAGGTCAGGGCTAGAGCATGAGAAAGGAGTCTGAGGACCTTACCCAATGCCGTGAATTCCTAAGCCGATGAAGTAAATGATAAAAATATGATGTGTATACCAGAAGACCTCAAAATAACTCCTCCGGATAAACTCCATAGATGAAGTCACCATGAGAACCAGAACTATTGTGATGATCACTCCAGTGAAACCAGGAATGCTGGTGAGTGTCATATATATCACTGTCTATGAAAGGAGAAATGTCAGCCTGACACAATATCCACCAAGGATACCATGCTTTTCCTGTTTGTGACCAAAGCCCAGATGCTTTGCCATTGAGTCAACTCACCATGTTTGCGGACTGCATGGGATTTAGCCAAGAATCCCCCTCTTTTTCTTGATGAGATAGGCTGGAGAGAACAGAAGCAAGGGATCCATCTGTGGCCTGTCGGCTTCTGCCGTATCGTTCAAAGTTAAACAGGTGTGCAATGATGTGAATAGCTAAATGGAAAGATGAAAAGGATTGTGAGAAGTGTCCCAGGAGCATCATGGCAGGCATACCCCACTAGAAAAGGAGAATACTGTATATAGTGTCTAGCAGAATGCCAAGTCCACAAAAGGTGCCCAATAAACCTTTATTATAGAGAGACCCAAGACCTTTTATTCATACTCCCTCTATTCCCAAAAGAATAGAATGTGAGTTCCATGAAAATAGGCCTAAAACAGTGCCTGGCAAATAATGCCGGGTGTAATATACATATTTTTTGAATGACTACTAGTATATGCATGGATGTAGGAGACTTAACTCTGAATGCCCGGAAGCCTATAGTTTCTTGGTTTGCCTCAGTTACCTGTGTGTAGGCAGATCATATATGCCACCAGTTTATGGAAGGTGAGGTTGTGATCCAGTTGCTTTCTCAGAGTACGCCTGCAAAACTACAAATATAAAGTGATGGAGGTCAGATTTCTCCCAGGCAGCTTTATGAAATTCACCAACCCATAATCAACATGTCTTACACAGAGATGCTAATACTCACCCACCCTTGTCTATCCCCTTGGCTACCAAAGGAGACCTCTGGCTTCCATTCCTAGGGCCTGGGTGTTGGCTGTCAGACTAAGGAGTCCAGGGTCTTTTTTTTTTATCTGTAAGTCTTTATTTATAAATCATAAATGATGCATACTTCAGAGTGGTTGTGAAAATTAAGAGAAAGTTACATTTTACACTATAGTCATTTCCCATCCTATTTCTCATTTCTTTCCCTAAAAACCCTGTGATGTGTTTGCTTTTTTCCCTATAGATTTAGTTTAATTGAAATACTTTATAAACTGATGTTCAGAAGAATGCCCTAAAGGAAATACAAGATGTACTGCTATTCAGAAAAAAAAACTATTGTTCTTTGACACTTTACCCTAATTCACTTGTTTGCCCCATTTCAGTGTTCTAAGTCACCTTCTTTAATGTAAAAGTTGACCTATGAGTGGTTGGGACTCACTGAGCAGGTGCCCCTCAGGAAGGACAGCAGATTCCGACACATGGGAAACAGGATCAGCATGCTGTTAAAATTCAGGCAGCGAGCAGAAGCTCTGGCCCAGGCCAATGCCGACTAGAGCAGAGGAAAGAAGATACCATCAGCTGCTTCATCTCAGAATTTATTAGGGAAGTATGAGTCCAGTCCATTTGTCTGAGACCTGGAAATGGGCAGGCTGCAGCTTCCTCCCCTCTTTCTCAGTAGCTAGGACAATCAGGCCAGGCTCTCTGTTTGCAAATGACCGACAATTTGCTGAACTTAATATTGAATTGAGAAATTTCTGTGACAGTGATTTGGAAATGTTTGACTGTACATTTATCAATATGAAAGATAACAGGATTTAATGATTCCATGTTAACAAACACATTCTATGGATGTAATACTTTGCAACTAGTATATTGCTTAATGCACTCTATTATTATTTTGTTGTTTTCATTTGCAAAACAATCTTGAGGATCATATACACTCTTATTTCATTTTAAATAAAGCTTATACATTTAGAGCAGTGGTTCTCAACCTTTTTAATGCCGCGACCCTTTAATACAGTTCCTCATGTTGTGGTGACCCCCAACCATAAAATTATTTTCGTTGCTACTTCATAACTGTAATTTTGCTACTGTTAATGAATCATAATGTAAATATCTGTGTTTTCCGATGGTCTTGACCCACAGGTTGAGAACCGCTAGCAGGGTCGCCTAAGACCACCGGAAAACACAGATATTTACATTACGATTCATTAACAGTAGCAAAATTACAGTTATGAAGTAGCAACGAAAATAATTTTATGATTGGGGGTCACCACAACATGAGGAGCTGTATTAAAGGGTCGTGGTGTTAGAAAGGTTGAGAACCACTGATTTAGAGATATAATTGAAGATGGTGACTGTTTTTTCTCTTTTCTGTATTTTCTAATGTAACAATTATAATCATGTAATCTATATATATAAAACCCTAATATAGCCGAAACCGGTTTGGCTCAGTGGATAGAGCGTCGGCCTGCGGACTGAAAGGTCCCAGGTTCGATTCCGGTCAAGGGCATGTACCTTGGTTGCGGGCACATCCCCAGTGGGGAGTGTGCAGGAGGCAGCTGATCAATGTTTCTCTCTCATCGATGTTTCTAACTCTCTATCCTTCTCCCTTCCTCTCTGTAAAAAAATCAATAAAATATATTAAACCCTAATATGCAAATAGACCGAATAGTGGAACAACTGAACAACCAAACAACCGGTCACTATGACGTGTGCTGACCACCAGGAGGGCGCGCACGGAACACGCCAGGCGTTGGCAGCAGGCGGCAGAGCACGAAACATGGCAGGTATCGGCCGTACGGGGATGGTGGAGGCGAGCGGGGGCGCCAGACCAAGGCGGGGCACCGGTCGCTGTCATCTGGTGGTTACTGAAAATTCTTTGCTCCTGTGCACTGCCATCCCGCCCGGCACTCACACCTGTTGTCAGTGCCAGAGCCACCGCTCGCACCTGCTGCTGGCACCTGGTGCCAGCCCCAATCACCCTTCAGGGCTTCTCCACCTCCCCCTGCTCCTGAGGGGTGATCAGGGTCCGTCTCTCATACCCACTGCCAGTGACAGCCCTGCTCACACCCGCTGCCAGTGCCAGAGCTGCTGCTCACACCCAGTGCCAACGCCAGCTCTGCGTTGTCAGCGGGTGCAAGTGGGGCCGGTGTCATTAGCACATGGGAACGATGGTGGCAGTGGGAGCTGGGCAGCTGGCAGACAGGGGACCAGGGGTTGTGGCGGGAGGGGCTGGGCGGTGGCACAGAGGATGGGCCAAGACCCGCCCCTGTGCCCACTGCAGCCTTGCGGCCCACAGTTCCTTTCAAGGTGCGTGAATTCGTGCACTGGGCCCCTAGTATTCATATAATAAAACAATTAAAATATAACCTCTTATATTAAAATGTCTTTAATAATTGAATAAAGCCTAGGCAAAACTAGTGAATCTCTTAAAGCAAAAATGTTAAACTTAGGTAGAGATTTGAGAAGGGACAACTTCTTAGAATAGAATTTCAAACTGATTTCCTTGGGTGACCAGGCAACAGACATCAAGATCAATCTGATCCAGCAGTAGAAGCTGCTAGAAAAGGAGACAAGGAATCAGTTCTTCAAAGAAGTATTTAGCCCAGAAACAGGCTTGATTAGGTATATACTGGAAAGAGTATGCTCAACTCCATGGTAGCTAAATCCAATTTATCTCAACTCTGTACAACTGGTTTTTGAGTCGGTTCCATGTACTTGAAACTGCAGGCTATGGAGTATGACCATCTCAGAGCAGCCAGGCAATTACTGTTGCAGTTCAGCTGACTGGCTGTCATTACATGTGTGCCTGTCAATGACTTACTAAAAGGAAGAATATGGGTTAGAGTTAACAATTTCCCAGCCTTTTTTTTTTTTTTTTTTAGTAATCTTTTTGGCTCAAAAGCTATTTTTCCATACAACCTAAACCTCGAGTAATGCTACATGTGTTTAATAAGCCAGACAAGATCTCCCTCACATCCATAATAGTTTACAATGTCAGGCAGTGCAATGAACAAGAGCTGCCCTACTCTTTTCCATTTCTGGCTCCTTCATATGACCTGTGTTTCTCCCTCAGCTGAATCACATTCTGACTGTTTTTGATAGAAACAGTTTGTTCCACTTCTAAGTAAATTTTCTCTGCTCATCTCAAAGATCCTACATTTCCACATTGGTTCCCACATCTTGCTTATTTAAATCACAGAGGTTTCTTAAGGCTAAAATTGGCAAGTGAATTAAAAATACAGGACTTCAATTTCAAAGCTCCATATTTTGTGAGGGCCATTTGTATAGGATGAATCCTTTTTAGAATAAATCGCTTTGATGTTGTTGTTAATCCTCACCTGAGGATATTTTTTCCATTGATTTTTAGAGTGGAAGGGAGGGGGAGAGAGAGAGAGAGAGAAACATTGGTGCAAGAGAGACACATTGCCCTGACCAGTTTGGCTCAGTGGATAGAGCGTCAGCCTGCGGACTGAAGGGTCCCAGGTTCGATTCCGGTCAAGGGCATGTACCTTGGTTGTGGGCACATCCCCAGTGGGGAGTGTGCAGGAGGCAGCTGATCGATGTTTCTCTCTCATCGATGTTTCTAACTCTCTATACCTCTCTCTCTTCCTCTCTGTAAAAAATCAATTAAATATATTTAAAAAGAGAGAGAGAGACACATTGATTGGTTGCCTACCAAATGTCTCTTTCCCCACTCCCCCCGCACCCCCCAGGGCTGAGAATCGAACCTGCGACCCAGGTACATGCCCTTGACTGGAAATCGAACCCACGACCTTTTGGTGCGTGGGCTGACACTCCAACCACTGAACCACACAAGCCAGGGCTAGAACAAATCTTTTTTCCCATTGCAGCACACCGAAATATCCCAAATTATGTTCACTTTTCATCATCAACACTAACCGATATTCTAATTAAACTGCTGCTGCCTTTAATGCCTCATTGACTATGGATTTAAACTCCTTCCTCTGCTACGTATTTGCTCTACTTCATACTGAATCAAATAACTCTGCATTTTCCTAGAGGGAGCACAAGTTTAAGAAATATCCTATGGAATGATTAAATAAATTATGGCACATCAATGCCATGGAGTGTTATGGTTCTTAAAAGGATGAGAGCTATATGCAGTGCTATAGGTGTAGTAATTGTTTTTAATAATCAGCCTTCGGGGGAGACAAGGGTCTTTATTTCCAGCATTTGCCATGGTGTAAATACTCCCACTATGGCAGATTTCAAAATACCAACTTGATGTCATTAAACGCCACTGAATGCTGGGTAAGAGATGTACACAACTGGCTACTGCAAGCTGGTATAAACTGCTTCCAGCACTTCACCTGTCACATAGCGGCATGGAAAGATATCTGCGATACACTAAGTGTGGGAAGAAATTTCCAGCCAATAACTACAACGTGATCCTTTTTTGGTTAAAAAAAATTTTTTAATGATGTGTCCTACTTATGTGTTTATCAAAACTCATAGAATGGTATACCAAAAAGAGCAATCTTCCTCAAAAACAAAACAAAACCCATATGTCTGATGCATTTGTGAACATCTCAGTGTATTTATGCACACTACACACACACCAAATTATTAATAAATGGTTATATTTGGGGAATGCAATGGAAGGGTAATTTTCACATTTATACACTTTTCTGTCATTTGATCTCATGAAGCATTATTTAGAATTGATTTTTTAATAGAGAGGACCTTTAAAAATGAAATACCCACAGGAAATCATCATGATTCATTTTTCTGTTGCTGACTTTTTGATCATAAAGCAATTCAGCTCTTAATAACTAGTCACATTTATTGCATCATTCTCTTAATAAAAAGCTATTTTTAAAACAAATTAACACTTCCTTTGGAGTTATAGTTTCCAAAGAAGGATCAAGAACCAACATTTAAAATGGAAAACAGCAGGGTAAAAGAAACCGTGAACAGAACATTCAAATTAATTGTGATCTCAACATGGATCCTTTGATTATGGAGAGAAAAGAAGGATTTTTTTAAAGGATAAACTATCTTTAAACGTGTACATTGGGTGGGTCTTTGTGAAAAGCTAGTGGAAAAGGCAATGTCAAGCCCTGGCGAGTGTGGCTCCAGTGATTGAAGCATCTTCCCTTGCACTGAAGGGCCTCCAGTTTGATTCCCAGTCAGGGCACAGATTGTGGGTTTGATCCCCACCCAGTCAGGGTGCATACGGGAGGCAACCGATTGATGTTTCTCTCTCAAGTCTATTTCTCTCTCTCTCTCATTCTCTCATTCTCTCTCTCTCTCTCTCTCTCTCTCTCTCTCTCTCTCTCTTTCTCTCTCTCCCCCTTCCTCTCTCTCTCTAAAATCAATTAAAAACATATCCTCAGGTGAGGATTAAAAACAAAGAAAAAGGCACTGTTAAGATGAAAGTGATTTAACCAACCCCCTCACCTGTTATTATTGAATAACAGACCATAAGTAGCAGTCACATTTCCTTCTCTAATCAGGTAGTGGTCAGATTGATGAGCCTGTGAGAGAGCCATTCTCACCTTCATGCTTTCCCCTGAAAACTTCCACACCAATGCGCACTACCCACCCCCTTTCAAGTGTACAACTTTATAATATGACAACTGGATACTCTTTTGTGTGCTCACCACCTGAAGTCAGTCTTCTGTCATCATGTATTTGACCCCCTTTACCCACTTCATCTTCCATCCTCCCCCACTCCCCTTTCCCGCTGGTAACCACCATTCTGTTGTCTGTATCTATGGATTTGTGGGGTTATTTCTTTGTTTCTTTGTGGGTTTTTTTAAAAATATTTTTTTATTGATTTCAGAGAGGGAGATAGAGATAGAAACATCAATGATGAGAATCATTGATCAGCTGTTTTCTGCATGCCCCCTACTGGGGACTGAACCTGCAACCCAGGCAGGGGCCCTTGAACAGAATCGAACCCAGGACCCTTCAGTAGTCCACAGGCCAACGCTCTATCCACTGAGCCAAACCAGTTAGGGCTTTTGTTTTGTTTTGTTTGTTGTTTTATATACCACATATGAGTGAAACCACATAGCATTTGTCCTTTTCTGTCTGATTTATTTCACTTACCATAATACTGTCAAGATCCATCCATGTTGTTACAAATGGCAATACTTCACCTTATGGCTGAGTAGTATTCTCTTGTACAGATGTACTACATCTTCTATTCTTTTTTTTAAAATATATTTTATTGATTTTTTACAGAGAGGAAGAGAGAGGGATAGAGAGCTAGAAACATCGATGAGAGAGAAACATCGACCAGCTGCCTCCTGCACACCCCCCACAGGGGATGTGCCCGCAACCAAGGTACTAGCCCCTGACCGGAATCGAACCCGGGACCTTTCAGTCCGCAGGCCGACGCTCTATCCACTGAATCAGACCGGTTTCGGCTACATCTTCTATTCTTAATCTGCCACTTCCCCAGCCTCCTCCATCCTGTTACTCTGACCTGACCCCACCTTTATGAAGGCCTTGACTTCTGCAGCCCCACTCAACCCCACACACCTCTCTTAGTATCCCTGTTTGATGGAAGTTATTTTTTCTGTGTGATCATCCACAGCGGTAGTTTTGTTTATTTATTTTTAACCAGACTCTTAAAATCATAAACAGGAGTCCATAAAACAGATAAAGCTGCTTTGGTTGAAGTAGGGGCAGAGGCAGGAGCCTTCCCCTCACACCCTGTAGGAGCACCTATTTCTGTGGAAACCAGTTTGAAAACCACTGCCTACTAGTTTATTGTTTGTTTTCATTAATGGGTCTGGGGAATGTGCCCCAGATAGGGCTGTTAGATTTAGTGAACAAAAATACAGAACACCCGGATAAATTTCAACATCAGATTTAAAAAAGGAACAAGGTATCACCCTGATTTCCGAAAGTTCACATTTTGCCACTTAGCTTTCGCAAAAGATCTACATTAGTACCTTTTCTGCTAACCGAAAAACAAAAAACAAACAAAAACAACCCAAAGAGGATTGTTTTGATTAAAAAAAAAAAAAAGGTTAAAAGAGAAAATAGTGTTCAGCATTTGTTTTGCAGTCAGCTCTTATAGAGGCAAGTGTGCACCCTGAGCAGTGGGTGGCCTCGCTAAACCCCTTCCCAAGAGCTACCTCAGCACCAAGCCCCCATAGCTTTAAACTGCGCCTGTGAGCACCTATGCTTGATCCTGATTCATTAGGTGCATCTGTTAGCAAGGTGTGTCCTAAAATATCAGAGTTCATAAGAGTGTTACACTTAGCATAAAACCAGAATGTAATTAAGCATATTTGGTATGATTTGGTAGGTTATTTTGAGGGTCTAGAAAGGCTCAAAAAGTTTTCCATATAAATTAATGGTAATTGCTTCTTTGATTTATGCCATTTTGACTTGTAAAAGATTTCATAGGAATGCTCTACTTTCAGATTGTGGGAGAAACCTATAATTTTTTTAGTACAGCAGATCCTAGAATAAAGGCATCTATCTATATCATAAAAGGCCTGTGGTCATGATACTGTAACGGCATCATGACCAAACAACTAATCACCAGGAGATTCATGGAGCACCTCTTGCGGGCGGGGCTCGCGCGGGGCTGGGGGTGGGTGCCTCGCAGCCAAGAGGGTGCAGCAAGGCAGGCGGCAGGTGGGAGGGGGCGGGGAGCGTGGCGCAGGTCCCCAGGTGGCGATCGGAGGTGCTCCCACAGCAGGGGGAGAAGCGGGGGGGGGGGGGGGGTGCATGCGGCAGCAGGAGGAGGCAGTACGTGGGGGAAGGGCATGAGCTGAGAGCGTTGCGGGGTGCTGACAGCATCCACGGAGCTTGTGAGGCGTTGCAGGGTGGTGGACATGGCCCTGATGGCAGGCTAAGCCTAGGGGACCCATATATATATGGCTAATATGCGAAGTGTCCCCTCTGGAGTTCAACAGTAAGTTCGATAGCTCGCTATGATGTGCGCTGACCACCAGGGGGCGGCGCGGAACATGGCGGTGACGCGGAGCAGTGAGGGAGCGAGGAAAGGAAGAGACAGGGAGGTGGGGGAACCTGATTGGGCCCCATCGCTGGCCAGGCCTAGGGACCCTACTCATGCAGGAATTTTGTGCACCAGGCCTCTAGTTTAGTTATAATGTTGATGAGCTGCCATAGGAACTTAACACTTGTTTATACCAATTAGCCTATGGTAACATTGTTTTGCTTGAAGTTGTAGAACCAATTGATGATGATATTAAGTGAGGACTTACTGTATACCTATGAAATATTTTGAATACTTATACAAAAAAATATTTGTTATTTTTCTGGAATTCAAATTTAACTGGGCATCCTGTAATTTTTCTGGCAACCCTAGCCCTAGAGGAAATCAGGAAATTGGGTCTCAAAGGAGCCAGGGTCAGAGATAAGAAAAATGCCTAGTTTCCTCATTACAACTATGATACTCACCCCCAGGATTTCTCTTGTGTAGTAGTACTTGTCCCCCTTCTCATATGACAGGAAGGCATGCACAAACAAGAAAACATTCAGCCCCAACCAAATAACCTAGAGGAAGAAAAAAAAGCAAAGAATAAAGTGAAATTTGGGTATGGGCAGCAGGAGATAGGGGGTAGGAAATAGTGTCATCCTTTGGCTATTTTGTGTTTAAATATTTTAATTTCATTTTTAAATACATTTTTACTGATTTTAGAGAGAGAGAAGAAGGGAGAGAGAAACAGATGATAGAGAAACATCATTCAGCTGCCTCCTGCATGCCCCCTACTGGGGATTGAGCCTGGAACCCAGACCTGGAATCAAAACAGTGACCTCTTGGTGCATGGGAGGACACTCAACCAACTGAGCCACATCAGCCAAGATAGTCTGTTTACATTTTAAATGAATACAGTCTTGCTAGTATCTAACTTACTTTCAGAGTGAGTTAGAACTTTGAAACATGCATTAGACACTAATGAGCAGGCTCAGCAAACCAAGATCCATCTGGCTCACCATCTGTTTTGTATAGTCTACAAGCTAAGAAAGGTTTTTATATTTTTTGTTTTCACATTTTTAAATACCAGTAGTTGAAAAAACATCAAAAGAAGAATGGTATTTTATTGTATGAAAATTATATGAAATTCAAATTTCGGTGTCTATAAATAAAGTGGTATTAGAATTTAGCCACACCTACTTATCTCTATATTGTTTGTGGCTGCTTTCGTGATAACAGCGAACAAGTTGAGTAGTTGTGACAGAGACCTGCAAAATCTAAAATGTGTGCTACCCAGACCTTTACAGAAAACATTTGCCAACTCCTGAAGTAGAGCATTTAAAATATTACCTAAAAGAGTGCAATCAGTGAATAGTGAATTTCTAAAGAAACAAAGAATAAATTTAACAGCTGTAACAATACTCATCTGAAAAGGATTAAACCATTCCAGATGGGCTGGCCTCTTTAATTACACCCTGACACACATTTTCCTGTTTTTAGATTGTGAGTCTCTTTTTAAATTAACATATCATTGCTTTGGACTCATTTGAGCTCTTAAGACTGCTTTTGTCTATCCCAAGGTCTGTCTCTGCATTGGCAAAGGGGGAAATTTGGAACCCACTGCCCACTGCCTTGGAGATCTATCAATTGGACTCTAGCCAAAGCTTGGAGGTGCTAATTTGTAATTGATCAGGACTCCTGGCACTAGAATGCCTGCAATACTAGTATATATCCCTAGCCCCAGGATGGATCAGAACCATCTCAGCCCAGAGTAAAGGGCCTTTAGTCTCAGACATTGCCCATTCAGATTCACTAGATCTGGACCGCTCACACACCTCTAGCAGAATAGTGATTTAATGGATGATATTGGAGTCAAACTCCGTGGGCTCAAATTCTAGCTCCACTACTTTTTTTTTTTATCTCTGTAATCTTAGACAGAAATGTGATTAACTTCTCTGAACCTCTGTTTCTTCACCTGTAAAATGAGAATAATAACAATATTTACCTCACAGCACTGCTGTGAGTCTTACATGAAATAATTCATGTGAAGTAATCAATGCAATGATTGGTGCATAGTAAGAGTTCAATAAATGTTGGCTACAAGAGTTGCATGGTTATCAGACTGTCTTTACCAATTAATTTCTTCCTGCATCCTTTGCTTAGAGACCCTTTCCAGAGATGAGTGTCTTCCAGAGACTCTTTGACCCTAAAGAAAAAGATGATGAAAGCCACAGATATCTCAAGATTCAGAAGATAGAGGAGATAAACTAATTTAGAGGGAGCAGAAATATTTCAGGATCTGAGAGGGACAGAGAGGCCCAATAAAAAAAAATTGTAGGTAAGGTGAATGATGAAATACAGTGACATCTGAGAGTAAAGAATTCCATTTCCCATGGTGACTATCATTTCCTCTGCTATGAATGGAAAAGAAATAACTCTCCAGGGGAACGTGATTGCTCTCCACACCTTTTCCCCTGGAGCACCTGGCAGTCCTGAGAGACCCAACGAAAAAAACAAGAGGAAAGAGAGAACCCTAGAAGGAACAATGACATGAAGATCCAGGTATGTGAGAAAGGACACAGGGAATCCGAGGCTCAGAGGTGACTCAGAAACGAAAGAATGAGTCAGGAAAGGCGTGTGCGTGTGTGTGTGTGTGTGTGTGTGTGTGTGTGAAGGTTCTGGCCTGAACACTGGGGAATGGGGTTGCATAATGATTCTGCAGTCAATTCTGGGTCTCATTTTCCCTTGTAAAATCAAGGAGTTGATATAATATATATGCACTATGCAATGCCATAGTCTCTACCCCCACATGAGGCTACTAATCACTTGAAATACGACCAGTCCTGTTTGAGATGTGCTGTAAGTGTAAAATACACAACATATTTCAAAGACTTAGTAAAAATACCAGAATATAAATTATTGTATTAATATTTTCAATATTGGTTACATGTTGAAAGGATAATCTTTTTGATATATTGGATTTAACAAATATATTGCTAGAAATTAAATTAAATTCACCTTTTTCTTTTTTAATGTAAGTGTTAGAAAATTTAAAAAATCACATATGTGGCTCGCATTATATTTCTAATAGACAGTGCTGTGCTGATTATCTATAAGCCTCTAAGATCAGCTCTAACTCAAATGTTCAATGATTTTATGAAATCTCTTTTATTGCTTTTAGAGAGAGAAAGGAGAGGATATATATATATATATATATATATATATATATATATATATATGTTATTTATTTCACTTATTTATTCATGTAGTGGTTGCTTCTTATATGTGCCCTGACCAGAGATTGAACCCACAATCTTGGTGTATTGGGACGGCACTCTAAACAATTGAGCTACCCAGCCAGAGCCTTATGAAATTTTGATGTAAGCACTATAGGAAGGATGGAGATAATAGAATGCTCCATGGCATTCTAGTTAAAAGTGAGATGGAAGAGAAAAAGAGAAGACAGGAAATGAAAACAGGTTGAAATTTCAAATACTTGTGGCTTAAGAACACATTATTGTCTCTTTACCAATCAATTTCTAGAGTTGGATTTTTTTCCCTTCTCTAAAGTGGTGAATATATTGTACACAGAAGAGTAGATAAAGCATAGAGTTGGAATTCTAACTGATAACTGGCCTCAATGAGCCCAATATTGGCATGTAATCTTTCCCTTTCAAATAGCTTTACAAATATGAGCAAACAGAATGTCTCCTTACTTTGTTAAGATTAATTAATAGGCAGTTAAACATCACTTACCAGAACCAAAACTGAGAGCCAATGGTTAAGCAACCAGTTTGCCATTCTCAAGAGGTGGTTTGGAACCTCTCTAGGCAGCAGGAAAAATTCAGCAGCCTGGATTCTAGAAAGGTTCTTCAGGGTTGGGACCTCTTCCCAGCTCAAGTTCTGTGAGTCTTTAAGATATGAAAGATGCACACCTACCCACAGAGCTTCCAGGAATAAATAAGTGCATTCAGCCTTCCTCCTCTGGACGGAACTATGTTATCAGCTTGGGTAGCAGACCAGCCCTACCTATGAGAACTACAGGGGTTTTCCCTGTTGGGGTTTTATCCCTTCAGGAAATAGTATTCTTCTTGAGTGAGAATATGCTCTCATCATCTTATCAACATAACCTCATGTGAGGCATTGCCTTTGTTAGGCTGAGCTATAAACAGATAACCTCAGGATAAACAGGTTGTGAGCATGTTAAGGAATCTGCTTTAAGATGGGCTTTCAGAAGAGTTGTCACATCTGCCAGCTGTGATTTGGACCTCAAGCCTGGCTGGCTCAGAAATGTCAGTATCTGGAAGATGACCATTATCAAAGAAGATGATCTGGTTCTGGTGAGAGCTTGGATGGCTGGGAGGACAAGTGAAAAGAATGGCCAAATCAAATAATAGAAAATTTAGCAGTATAAATGTATACCTGGGTTCACAAAACAAAGTCAAAGTACTCAAAATGAAGGAGTTGATTGTCTCTTAGTAAGATTGATTAGCTAGAGTTGTGTGTTCAGTTCTAGGCACTGATTTTTTTCTACTTTAAAATGATAAAATATACACAAATAAATATATAAAATATTAATGTAATATCAAGAATAATTTTAAGGAATGAATATCTGTGTACTCACCACCTAAGTTAAAAAAATAGAACATTGATTTCTAGTATCTTAAAACCCTCTGAGGAACCCTCCCTGATGACATGTCCCTGCTAGCTCTCTCCCCACCCCCATCAGATGTAACCACTATCCTCAAATTGGTGATAATCATTGATTTGTGTGTGTTTTTTTTATAGTTTTACTAACTAAATGCATCCCTAACCAATATATTATTTAACTTTTCCTGTTTTTGAATTTTTTCATAAATGCAACTTAGCTGTTTGTATGTATATATGCTCCCGTGGTTTGGTTTTTTACTCAACATGGTGTGTTTTGAGATTAACACATGTTAATACATCTAGTTTCAGTTCATTTGCACTGCTATATAATATTCCATTATTTGTTCATTCTACTATTTTTTTTATATGATGATGGAATAATGTTGATGGAATAATGTACATGTGCTACAGTTTCTCTAAGTTTTATACCCCAGAGTGGAATTTCTGGGTCCTGGGATTTGCATATGTTCAACTCTACTGTGTAATGCCAAACCCTTTCCCAAAGTGCTCACATAAATGTATACTCCAACGAGCCATGGATGAACATTCTACTTCCTCCACATGCTTGCCAAAACTTGGTACTTTCCATACTTTTTTGTTTTTAGGATTCTAATGAGTGTAAAATACTATTTTATCTTTATTTTAATTTTCATTTCCCTGGTTGCTAATGATGTTGAGCATCTTGTAATTCAGCTATTGGCCATTTGAGGTTTCTCTTTTGAGAAGCACCTATTCTGGTTTCTGGCCTACATTTCTATTGATTTATTTTTCTATGGCTTATAGATTCTTAGACATCTATTTATAATCTGATATTAATCTTTGGTTAGTTACATTTATGGCTTGTCTTTTCACTCTCTTAATAGTGTTTCCTGATAAATAGAAGTTCTCAATTTTAATGTACTCTGATTTACCAGTCTTTTCCTTTATGACATACATTTTCTGCCTTCTTTTAGAAATCCTTCACTGGATAGAGATCATTAAGATATTCTCTAATATTTTCTTCTAAAAGTTTTATATTTTTGCCTTTCACATTTATGTTTCAACTCCACCTGGTGTTCTTTTTTTTTTACATGTATGTTGTGAGGTGGGGTCCAATTTATTATTTTTCCATATGGAAAATGAATTGTTTGAGCACCAATTTTGAAAAGTATACTCTTGCCCTAACTGGTTTTGCTCAATGGTTAGAGCATTGGCCTGTGGACTAAAGGGTCCTGGGTTCAATTCCAGTCAAGGGCACATGCCCAGGTTGTAGGCTCAATCCCCAGTAGGGGATGTGCAGGCGGCAGCCGATCAATGGTTCTTGCTCATCATTGATGTTTCTATCTCTCCCTCTCCCTTCCTCTCTGAAATAAAAAAATATATATTTTAAAAGTATCCTTTCTTCCACTGATCTAAAATGTCAGTTTTATTATACAACAAATCTCTATATATATGTGGGTCTGTTCTGGAACTCTCTATTTAGTTCTCTCCATGCCACAGCCTTAATTCCTATGGTTTTTATGATATGTCTTAACATCTGATAAGGAAAGTTGCCCCACTTTGTTCTTCAAGAGTACTTTGGCTATTCTTGACTTTTGCACTTTGATGAAAATTTTAGATTCAACTTCCTCTTGCACCTCCTTTATTACATTTACTGCTAATATTTTATAATTTTATATGATTATAAATTATATCTTTTTATTTTAATTGTGGCTATTGTTTAAAAGTGCAAAAAAACTAAATAAAAGTGCAACTGGTTTTTACATACCAATTTTTTTATTCAGCACTGTTGTTAAACTCAGTCATTAATTCTAATAATATTTCTGTATTTAGTCTTTTAGATTTTCTACAGTCATAGTTTTTGTATAATGACAACTTTATTTCTTCTTTCCTGATTCTTATACCTTTTATATCTTTTTATTGGCTTACTGTACTCACTAGAACTTCTAATACAATGTTGAACAAAGGTAATAATAGTGATCCACTTGTCTAATTCCCAGTCTCAAAGGGGATTCTTTCAACATTTTACCCTTAAGAATCATGTTTGATGTAGCTTTTTGTACAAACCTGGCTATATACTCTTACTTTACTTTGGGCATAAAAATAAATATATAGTTAAAGTAAGAAAAGAAATCACGTAACATTTTAATAGCTTTATTGAGGTATAATTTACATGCCATAAAATTTACCCATTGTAAGGGTACAGCTCACTGCATATCACATTTTATATTTTAAAAAGCTGAAAAATCTCTTTAGTATCACAACACTCATAAAAATGACATAACATTTTCATTAACTTCCTAATACACCTGCAACTTAATGTCACAACTCTGAGTGAAATTAGCACAGTGGGTGAGTGGTTGGAATCTTCCTGGAAGCCATTCTTACACTAAGACAGCTAACAATCAGTTAACTATACATGGAAGTTTCAGTAAATCACATAATGCATATTCTCCTACACCCTAACTGAATACACCACTAACACAACTTCCCTTTAACTTTAATCTAGAAATGCTGATGGCCATTTCAGCATCACTTGACGTGAGGAGAAATATGACAGAGGGGAATGAGAAGTGGAAAAAGTTATCTTAACCATTTGCAATGAAAATATCTTACTTTTACAACTTTTACAAAAATACTTCACCATGCCCGAGACTAAACCTTAAAAAAGAAACTAAAGCCTGTCCATTGGAGGGTAACCAGGATGATTTGAAACCATCCTATATTAGGAAGTGTTAAAGAATTTAGGGAATTTGGCCTAGAAAAAAGGTTTGTCAGGGACATGAGCTTACCTATGTTTTTGGGGGGGGTGGGTAGGGGGTAGAAGGTTTAATTTGTTTTTTTATGCAGACTCAAGGAGACAACTTAGGACTGGAGACACTAAAGTAACCCATTTTTTTTTCTTATAGAGCAGAATTTTCTAACATGGTATTCAAAAAAGTGAAGAGTTCAAAGAAGTAATGTGTTTTCTGTTACCTGACATGTCAAGGAAAAATAAACAAGCACTTGCCAGTTATTTTATAGTAGGAATTTCAGCACCAGATGAACAGTTAATTAAATGTTTTTGAAGTCTCCTCCAACCATGAGATCCGGATTCACAAGAGAATGATTTATAACCTAGATGATAATTTGTGTATTACCTAAAGGATTATATATGCCATACTGAATGGAGCCAGTGGTTAGGGGTCCTATTCCCAATACCAGAGTAGAAGGAAGTCAGTTGATAAGTTGATTATCATAAAACCTGAGCAAAGATAGTTGGATGATCTTAATGAAATATTATTATTAAGCTGCAGCAGCAGAATAGGTTGGGTCCTTTCAAAATAAGATTATACCAGCTAATCCAACTAAAATATTTCTGGCCCAAATCTGAGGCCCCTGTTCCTTGGGCAATGCTGGACACACTAAATTTTTACCATCCATCTCCTTTTTTTTTGTAAATTCTCTTAAGAATTGTTTTCCTTCTTTTGGCTCTAGACCAGTGGTTCCCAACCTTTTTTTTTTTTTTTTTTTTGGCCATGCCCCACCTAAGCATATTTAAAATCCTGATCCCCCACCCCCAATGGCATATAATTCTTATTATTCAAAAAGTGAACTCCTATTCACATGGAGTAAGCCTAAAAGGCCATTAACGTGGTCTAAACACGCTTCCAAAGAACATGGCATCCATGAAAGAGAAAAAAAAAAAAAACAGAATGAAAGGACAGTTGAAGTACTGAGGAAGAAATCACTAAGAAATTGTTTTAAAAAATTGTTTAAAAAATATGAAGTGATATGAAAAAAATAGCAAATAAAGTTTCAAAACATATAATAGAGAACTGAAATGCATAAATGTGTCACAATATACCGTATTTTCCGGCGTATAAGACGACTTTTTAACCCAGGAAAATCTTCTTTGCACCCATTCGTCTTATATGCCGGAAAATACAGTATATATTTATATACTGTATATGAGGCCCCTAGAACCATAAGAAGTGCAAAAAATTCAATCTTAATAATAACTCATTCTCGAATTGCCCCCTTAAAAATCAAATTGCCCCCCTGTGTGGTGTGTGTCCCACATTGAGAACCACTGCTATAGACATTATAATACCTCCCCTCCCTCTTTGTTTCACACGACCTGTTTTAATGTTTGTATTTCCCAGGTTTATAGATTAACTGTAAGTTTAAGGTTGACTACTTCCTGGAGACTTCTAAGGAGTATTTTAATGTCATCAATACCTCATCCACAATTATACTATAGGCCATAGTCTTTTGGAAAGATTTCCCGTAAGCTGATAATCTGCGCATGGCAGGTGGATTTCTGTAAATTGCAAACACAGAGCCATGCCCTGATTTGCTTGTTTTGTCTTCTTCCTGATCACTTGTCTTCGTCATCATTTATCTCCAAATTACCTTTACAATGATAACTCTTATACACCTTTTCCAGGAATTAATATGTAACAGTCAGTGCTAAATTACTTAACAGTTTAAACATGTGCTTAGGACACCCAGAAAAAAAATGCTTCTAATAATTATTTGAAGTATTTAATCATTAAAATTTCAAAAAGAAAAATAAGAAAAGTAATACTTTGTTGTGTTTATTTTACTGTTTGTAATTGTTTTTAATTTGTAACCATAGAGGATGGTGCTGGTAGAACATCCTTCCCCTTTAAGAGCTTAGAGCCCTTGAAGATATTAATCTTGCTTTGAACAGTATCCAAAAATGAAATATTCCATAATGATAAGAGGGATTAGTGCATGTGGAATAATTTAAAATCAGGTTTTTTTCACTATGTTAGATCAGAATCAGACTTTACCAAGTAGCCATTCTTAATTCCCAGCTCCCCACTCATTACCAGTGCTGCCTTGAAAAAGTCTACCTTTTCCAGGCCTCAGTTTCTTCATCTGTAATTTAGTGAGCTAAATGTTCTCATGGAGAAAATGTCCAAGTATCAACCTATACTGACAGGCAGACTGTGGATGGTAGCAGGGAAAAGGCAGTGAGGCAGTATTGTATAGTGGTTAGAAATACAGAATCCAGAGCCAGTTTACCTGGGTTTAATGTCTGCCTCATTTTATTTATTCATAAAATTAAATTTTGTGAAAATTAAATGAGACACTATGTAAAGCAATTAGAACAATGCACTCTATGGCTGCTTGCTGCTATGATGATAATGATCTCTAAGAAAATATAAACTGAGGGCCTGAACCCAATTAATACTTTTACCATTGAAAAAGGGAACAGAAATTATAGGGTAAAGGCCATTCATTATATAAACTTTGTAAGATTGTGAAACCTTTGCCACTCCTTTATCTGTTAGCTTTATCCCCTGTTTGTCCAAAGTAGTCAGCAGATAAACCTTAAATTAAATGAACCCATTTGCTGGACTTAAATGGCAGCAAGGAAGCAGGGAGGTGGAGAAACAGTGTCTCATTCTGCAGCTAGGCTTAGGAAGACAGCTACCAGAAGGAGAGAAAACTGGCTGTGTCCCTGGGCTACCAGGAAGAAGGAACATGAGGCACAGACCTAGGCCTGGAAAGGGGCCTGAGGACTTAATGATGACAAAGTTCATGTGGTTCCCTGCCCTTCTTACTTCTCTCACAGGGCTTTGGTGTGTATCAAATGAGCTTATAACAGTGCTTTTGAAGTGGATAAGTGTTATAGAGATGTCACTGGTATAGCAGTGAGTACTGTCGTTTTAAGAGGGTTAACTTGAAACACAGGCAGACAGGGCAGGGGTCCAGTGGAAAACAAAGGCAGGTGGAACATAGGCAGGGGCAGGTGTGGCAGTTTGAGCCAGCCTAACCGCAGGAACCAACGAAGCAGAAATAATAAAATGTTTCTGGACTCAAAGTGGAAGGCAGGGGAAAATAAGGGAGGGCCTGCAGCAACAGAAAGTTCAGCATAGGAACAGAGAACGAATACATAGAAACAGGGAAAGTTCAGGTCCGCTGCTGGGCAAGAACAATCCAAGGAATCAATCCGGTGACGACACGGATAGATATAGAGGCAGGCTTGTAGCAAATATATACCCCTGGACTACAAGGCTTTAAGGTGGGCAGCCTATTATTGGGCTCCCCCTCTCCGTGAGGGGAGTCTGAATCTGCTTGTAATAAATTTCCCACACTTTTGCTTAACTCTTCTGGTCCACGGAGCTCATTCTTCGGCGTTGCGAGACACAACCCCAGGAAAAAAACCCTCGGCTCACCATTCCAGTTATCAATTTTACAACTGTTACATTGAAAAGCTACACAATGTTAGGGTTGCCAAAGCAGGTAAGCACATGGCCAAAAAAAGATGTAAAGAATTATAAATTTATTAGGTCATCTGGAAACCAGATGGGCTGAACTACAAAATGGCTCCAGCCCCGAGGGACCAGGGAGTCAGAGGTTTTAAAGGACTCTAGGCAGGCTTTTTCCGCAGGGAATTCTCTGGGTGGATCCAGATCCCGAGCAAGTCTGGAGCGGAAAGTCACTGGTCTTAGCAAATGGAATGTGGTCTAAGTGAAAGGGAATGTTGGTTGCAAAATTATCTAAAGGTCAGTTTCCCAGGGGAGGGGATATTGATTCGATTATTTGATCAGACCTAACACACTCAAAATGGGTATTGTTAAAAGTTAAATTGAGGCATATTAAACATATAGTTTATTTGAGCAAAAATCTATTTGAATTGAGCAGCACCAAACCACAAGTGGTTAGAGGCACTCCAGGGACACTAGCTAGCTGCTAGGGGAATTACTTATATAGAGAAGGTACAGCAGCAAAAACAAGAAATTATTTGATGGATTATAGCTTCAAGCCTAATTGGCTGTTTGTGATTGGGTATCCTTAGGCTTCTGTTTTTTTAACCTTGAGATGTTAACAGACATAGGTTTCGATTTGCTTACATGGGCCACCAATGCTTTAAAGCCACCTCAATCTAATGGCCTCCTTGTTTAATTAATTTAACTGTATATAAGACTTGTTTAACTCACTGAATTCAGTTCAATGTTTGAATATTGTTAAAACAATGTTTAAGTTTTGTTCTTTCTTTATGACTGATTAAGCAAGTTCAGACTCTTCCAGGAAGCCTTCTCTGAACACCTCAACAATCACACCACACCCTCTTCTAATTTTCATAGCAGTATTTCCTCTTATCTTCTTATCTCTCCTGCAGCCTGTGAAACCTTCCATTTTTATTTACCCTTTCTGACTAAGTCCTCTTTCACCCAGGTGGCTCCCTAAGGCAGAGCATGAAGCTCTCTAAGCATAGTAGATGCTAAATAAACATTTGTCAACTATTGGCGTCGTAGGCAGTATAATGGCCCCCAAAGATTCTAATTCCTGGAACCTGTGAATATGTCACAGGTTCTAATTCCTGGAACCTGTGAATATGTCACCTTACATGGCATAGGGGAATTAAGGTTTCAGATGGAATTAAGGTTACTATTCAGCTGACCTCAAAATAGGGAGTTTATTCTGGATTATCACATGGGCTCAGTGTAAACACAAGGATCCTTAAAAGTGGAAGAAGGAGGCAGAAGAAGAGGTCAGAGTGATGTGATGCAAGACCTTAACCCTCTGTTTCTGGCTTTGAAGATGGAGGAATGGGGCCATAAACAGCCTCTAGAAGCTGGAAAAGGCAAGGATATGGGTTCTCCCCTAGAACCTACAGAAAGGAATGGAGCCCTGCAAAAACCTTAATGTTAGCCTAGTAAGACCCATTGTTGATTTCTCACACCCAAAACTGTAGGATAATAGCTTTGTTATCTTTAGCGCCCAAGTTTGTAGTAATTTGTCACAGCAGCCATAGGAAACTAATACAGACAGCAAAAATGACTTTCTGTGACTATTCCCTGCCTCTGAACTTCCTACTCTGCCTGAGAATGAAGGTAAAGCCTCAAGTTTTCAGAGCTCAAGATTGACAGAGTATAATCCCTATCATTAACATAACATGTGCTGTGGGGTAAACGAGTTAGAATGATTTGGTTGCAAGTAAAGGAGGATATAAATAATTCATTTTTAAAAATAAGGAAATGCAACTGTTTTTTAAAAATACTTGCTCTTTTTCTTTTGTGTTATTAGAAACATTCAGCTCATTTCTAGGAGTAAGGGAACTCTCCCAGAACAGGATGCAAATACACTGAGTCGCCAGATTATTATGATCTCTGAACGCATAATAATCTGGCCATTCAGAATATATATATTAGAGGCCCAGTGCATGAATTCATGCATGGGTGGGGTCTGGCCAGCCTGGCCAGGGGGAGGGGACATGGGTGGTTGGCTGGCCTGCCTGCTGGTCAAACTCCTGGTCGAGGGGACAATTTGCATATTAGCCTTTTATTATGTAGGATATACACGCAGTGGCCAGATTATTATGTGTTCAGAGATCATAATAATCTGGCCACTCAGTGTAGTTGTCCTTCCTTCCAGAGAGTACAAGATGAGATTATCTAAAATTTGAAGACTGAGACTTTCTTGCTGTCAAAAAAAGGTTTTGATTATTAAGGATTTGGACTCTGGTTTAAGACTCTTTACCATGGGTCATCAAAGTTGGTAATGAAAGTAGAACTGGATTTTGGATAGAGATGTGGTATCCTGAAACCCAGGGAGGATTTATAGTGAGAGAGGCAAAGAAGAGAATTGCTGAATGGGTTAAAGAAGGTGGCCCAGGTGCTCTGGGGCTCCATCCTAGAATGCTGTCCCCACACCTATAGCCAGGCCAGTGAACTGAGAAAAGCCATGTGCCCACTGGTCCTCCAGTCTATACATGGGCAAGAATACACATAAAATTCACCATTTAACCATTTTAAAGGGCACAACACAGTGGCACTTACAATAGCCAGTATCTAGTCAAAGAATATTTTTATCACCATGAAAGAAAACCTCATACCATTGAACAGTTACTATCATTCCTGCCTTCCTCGAGCCCCTAGCAATTGCTTTCTGCTCTCTGGTATCTTCTTTCTGTCTATAGATTTGACCGGTGTGGCTCAGTTGGTTGAGCATTATCCCATGCACCGAGAGGTCACCAGTTCAATTCCTGGTCAGGGCACATGCCCAGGTTGTGGGCTAGATCACCAGTAGGGGGTGTGTAGGAAGCAGCATATGGATGTTTCTCTCACATCGATGTTTCTCTCTCTCTTCCTTCCTCTCACTCTAAAATCAATAAAAACATATTTTTTGAAAAGTAAAATATCTTTTAAAAAGACAGGTAAATTTGAAGGTGAGGTATAAACAGCAAGATCAGTAAACTGGGGTGTCTGACAAGAAGGGGTACTTAGAATGGGGTACTGCAGCAAGGGGCTTTGGAAAACAGGGCTGCATTGGCCATTTGGAGGTTGGCTGAAGCCAAAGTGCGTCCTTAATAGGGAAAGCTTGAAAACCCACTTGGTTTATGCTATAATTCCCTCTCCAGATGTACTGAATTAGAATTTTCATTTTAACAGGATCACCAGGTGATTCACATGCACATTAAATTTGAGAAGCACTGTTCTAAGGGGTCTGCAACCCACAAGGACTCAAAACCTACTGACTTAAGAATGTTTGGAAAAAGAAAAAATGGAAAAAGAAAAAATGGAAAAGTTGGGAATGGATATCGAAAAATGGTTTAATTAAATTCATTCTTCCCTTTATTTAACAAAAATTTGTCTTTCAAAAAATAGTTTCAAAACTAAACTTCCCTTCCCCCCTTGTTTGAATCTTCTCAGTTCATAAACCACAAACAATCCCTTCTTTTCTATTACAGGAAAAAGCCTGAGTTTAGGTGAATACACATTAAAAGTTCTGCTTTGAGTTCTCTTTTGATGGTTAAGGAAATATGAAAACAAACAATAACCAAAAAACCCCAAAAGATTGTTTAGATATTACTTCATCTTTGCACCTGTTCTACAGCTGCAAGCTGGGAGGCAGGTGGAAGGTCAATAAGCTCACCTCTCTACTTTCAAGTAGATTAGAACTCAAAGTGGACACTTATTTAAAAAAAACACCTTGAAGAACAAAGTATAGTCATTGCTCTAACTCAAGGTTTTTATACTAGTCCAGCCACACACATTAATGTGTGCTTACTGTACCTGAAAAGAACTAGCCAGGCTGGAGAGAGAGCAGGTGGTAGACCATCTTTGAGGAAACATTAAAATGTGCCTCTGGCCGAAGCCAGTTTGGTTCAGTGGATAGAGCATCAGCCTGTGGACTGAAAGGTCCCAGGTTCGATTCTGGTCAAGGGCATGTACCTTGGTTGCGGGCACATCCCCAGTGGGGGGTGTGCAAGAGGCAGCTGATCGATGTTTCTCTCTCATCGATGTTTCTAACTCTCTATCCCTCTCTCTTCCTCTCTGTAAAAAAATCAATAAAATATATATATTTTTTAAAAATGTGCCTCTGTCTTGGAACTGACCTCTCTTCACTCTGATCTCTGGTTGTTTGCTATCGTTGGGTGGTTTCCTGGTAGTACAAGCAGAGGGAAAACAGGTAACTCTGTGGGAGAGAAGCAATATTATTTTATTGTTTTATAATTGGTCTCTTAAAGAGGATTAGTTCATTTCAAAGGAGGGAAATTAATATCTTGAGTTTATGATAACTTCCATTTTCTCAGGGAAAATTTTATTCTACTAGGTTTTCCAGAGACTAAATTAGAGAATCAACAAAGTGAACATTTGATCATTTAATGCTCATTTAACTAACATTTATTAAATATTAGAGGCCTGGGTGCACAAAATTAGTGCACTCGGGGGTGGGGGGGGGTCCCCTCAGCAGTTTGGGAGCCCTCGGAGGATGTCAGAGAGCCAACAGTCAGACATCCTTAGCGCTGCCGCCACTGCAGCTGTGCTCGTCAGCTGTCTGCCCGGCTTCTGACTGAGCAGCACTCCCGCTGTGGGATTGGGCCGAAACCAGCTCTCTGACATCCCCAAGGGGTCCCAGATTACGAGAGGGCACAGGACAGGCCAAGGGACCCCACTGGTGTACAATTGGGGCCAGGGAGAGACACGGGAGAGACCGCAAGAGGGAGCTGGGGAGGGACTGCAGGAGGGACTGTGGGAGGGCTCCAGGGTGCGTCCGGCCCATCTCCCTCAGTCCCAATAGGCTGGACCCCAACAGCAAGCTAACCTACTGGTTGGAGCATCTGCCCCCTGGTGGTCAGTGTACATCATAGTGACTGGTTGACCAGTTGACTGTCTGCCCCCTGGTGGTCAGTGCATGTCACAGTGAGTGGTTGAGCGGCCTTAGAATATCATTAGCATATTACGCTTTTTAAAATTTTTATATTTATTGTTCAGACTAGAGGCCCGGTGCACGAAATTCGTGCATGGGGGGAGGAGGTCCCCTCAGCCCAGCCTGCACCCTCTCCAATCCGGGACTGCTTGGGGGATGTCCGACTGCCAGTTTCGAGCTGAAGCTGGCAGTTGGACATCCCTCTCACAACCCAGGACTGCTGGCTCCTAACTGCTCACCTGCTTGCCTACCTGATTGCTCCTTATGCTCCCCCTGCTAGCCTGATAACCCTTAACCACCTCTGCCTGCCAGCCTGATCAGGTGGTAGACCATCTTTGACTGCCCTAACTGCCCCTCCTGCCAGCCTGGTTGCCCCCAACTGCCCCTCCCCGCCAGCCTGGTCGCCCCTCACTGCCCCCCCCCCCGCCAGCCTGGTCACCCATTACTGTCCCCCCTGCCAGCCTGGTCACCCCCAACTGCCTCTCCCTGCTGGCCTAGTTGCCCCCAACTGCCCCCCCTGCCAGCCTGGTTGCCCCACACTGCCCCCTCTGCCAGCCTGGTTGCCCCTCACTGGCCCCCCTGCCGGCCTGGTCGCCCCACGCAGCCTGCTGGTCAGTCATTTGGTCGTCCCTTGCTAACCCTCCTGCCAGCCTTGTCGCCCCACGCAACCTGCTGTTTGGTTGTTACTGTGAGGGCATCATGACCAATTTTCATAGTACACTTTTATTAGTATAGATTATTACAGATGTTCCTCTTTTTTCCACCCATAGCTCCTCTCTACCCAGTTCCCTCCCCACTCCAGGCCTTCACACTCTCCGCCCCCCTGACCTCTTCCATAGGTGTAAGCTCTTTAGGTTTAATCTCATCCCGCATCCCCCCACAACCCCTTCCTCCCGAGAATTGTCAGTCTGCTCCCTTTCCATGCCCCTGATTCTATTACATTCACCAGTTTGCTCTGTTCATCAGGTTTTCTATTCATTTGATTTTTAGAATCACTTGTTGATAGATATGTATTTGTTGTCACTTTGTTGTTCATAATTTTTTATCTTTACCTTTTTCTTCTTCTTCCTCTTCTTAAAGAATACCCTTCAGCATTTCATATAATACTGGTTTGGTGGTGATGAACTCCTTTAACTTTTTCTTGTCTGTGAAGCTCTTTATCTGACCTTCAATTCTAAATGATAGCTTTGCTGGGTAGAGTAATCTTGGTTGTAGGTTCTTGCTATTCATCACTTTGAATATTTCTTGCCACTCCCTTCTGACCTGCATAGTCTCTGTTGAGAAATCAGCTGATAGTCGTATGGGTACTCCCTTGTAGGTAACTAACTGTTTTTCTCTTGCTGCTTTTAAGATTCTCTCTTTGTCTTTTGCCCTTGGCATTTTAATTATGATGTGTCTTGGTGTCGTCCTCTTTGGATTCCTATTGTTTGGGGTTCTCTGCACTTCCTGGACTTGTAAGTCTATTTCTTTCACCAGGTAGGGGAAGTTTTCTGTCATTATTTCTTCAAATAGGTTTTCAATATCTTGCTCTCTCTCTTCTTCTGGCACCCCCATAATTCGGATGTTGGTACGCTTGAAGTTGTCCCAGAGGCTCCTTACACTATCTTCATATTTTTGGATTCTTTTTTCTTTTTGCTTTTCTGGTTGGGTGTTTTTTGCATCTTCGCATTTCAAATCTTTGACTTGATTCTCGGGATCCTCTAGTCTGCTGTTGAATCTCTGTACATTATTCTTTATTTCAGTCAGTGTATGCTTAATTTCTGACTGGTCCTTTTCCATCTCCTTGAGGGTCTCACTAAATTCCTCGGAGGTTTCTAGAAGATTCTTGAGTAACCTTATAACCATGGTTTTGAACTCTATATCCAATATTTTGCTTTCATCCATTTCTTTCAGTTGTGACTTGTTTCTTTGTCTCCATATTTTGGCTGCTTCCCTGTGTTTGTTTCTATGTACTGGGTAGCTGCTAAGTCTCCTTGAGTTGATAGAGTGGCCTTGTGTGGTAGATGTCCTATAGGGCCCAGTGGTTCAGCCTCCCCAGTCACCTGAGGTGGACGCTCTTGGTGCACCGCTTTGTGGGCTGTGTGCACAGTCTTGTTGCAGTTAACCCCTGATTGCTATTGGTATCACTGGGCGGAATTGACCTCCAGGTCAATTGGCTGTGAGGACCAGCTGTGTCTATACTGGAAGATCTGTTGTGTAGGAGACACCCTTATGGGGCAGGACTTGCTTCAGTGGGGCTTACTGAGTCTGCCCCTTGAGTGTGTCTCTTATGGATGTGAGGAGTTATAATCCAGTATGGTCTCACATTGACCACTGGGTACACTGGCTCTTAGATCTCCAAGGAGGTGCAAAGTCAGCCACTGTCTGGGGCCACTCAGCAGGAGCTACAGAGAGATCTGCAGATTCTCCTCTTTGTATGGAGTTTAGAGGTGCCCAGACGAGGCCCAGCTATGAAGCAAGGCAGGCTGCTGCTGGGCCTTGGGCCTTCTTTTGGAAGCTCTGGGGCTCTCTGACACAGCTGCTGCCCCTTTGACAGGTTTTAGGCAAAGAAAGGTCAGGCCATTCATATGCAAAAGCTGGTGCACACAGCTTGGGTAGGGTTGTAAATTGGGTGAGGTGGGGTCTCTGGAAATCACCAGGGTGGAGCAAACAGCAATGGCTGCCAGTCAGCCCTGTACCAGAGAGGTCCCCGGGTCTCTGTGTCCCACACCCCCGTGCAGGAACAATGATCACTGCGAGCACCTCTGAGAGGAAGCTGCCCTTGCATTCCTGTCCCGATGCCAGACAGTCCAATTTCTTCCCATATGTGTCTGGGTCCCCCAGAGTCTCACCCGGAACTGGAGTTCAGAGCAAGGGGGAGCTTTTATCTCCCTCTCAATTAAAAGAGCAGCACATCCAGGTGCCAACACTTTCCGCGCCTCCGCACCTCCTACCAGTCTCAATGTGCTTTCTTCACCTCTCTAGTTGTGGAACTTCCACTCAGCCAGCTTTCCCGCAGTTCTGGATGGTAGTTGTTCTACCTTTTAGTTCTAATTTTGATGTGGTTGTGAGAGGCAGCAAGTATAGGTGTTTACCTATGCCGCCATCTTGGTTCTTTAGCATATTACACTTTGATTGGTTGAACGGCTGACCGGTCGACTGGACACTTAGCATATTAGGCTTTTATTATATAGGATGTACTAATAGGCACTGTGTTAGGAGATGATGGTGCAGCAATAAATAAAATGGACAAGTTCCCTGTCCTTGTAGAACTTATATTCTGGTGAGAAGGGCTAATAAAAACAGGTTAAAAAGAAATCTATTTCAGGTAGTGATGAGAGCTATGAAGAAAATTGAAATAGGTAATGGAGCAGAGAATGATGTGTATGTGGTGGAGGGACTATTTTAGATAGGGAAATCAGGGAAGATCTCTTTGAGAAAGTGACATATGAGATGACATTTATATGCTGGGAAGAGAACAGTCATGCTTCCTTGAGGTATTAGATGGAAGGACTAGTATAAACGACATGAGGTGGAAATGAGCTCAGTGTTCTAGAGAAACAGCAAGAAGTTCAGTGTTATGTGGTGGATTGTGTCTCCTCAAAAATTCATACATTGAAGGCTGTCAAACTATAATCATTGGTGCCAATTCAATGGCAATAAGAATCCCCAATTTGGGATGCAGTGACGAAGGAATCTTTATTCAGTGCAAAACAGTTCAATTGTGATACAGCACAGCTGTGAAAACAGCTCAACTGTGAGCCAGCTCTGGGGTCAGATGGCCCAGAGGCCAGGCCCCTCTCTGGCTAGACAGCTCTGCTCTTCTCCATGCCAATCTACTTTGTGCTGCACTGGTCTGCTCCACTCTGTTCCAGGGGGACACCTTGGATATTTCAGCTCAGCTGGGGAAATGAAGTCTCCAGTCTTTGTTGGAAAGAGAACATGCACTTCCAGAGCCAGAGGGGAGCTGGCTTATATAGACAGAAGCTCCTGCCCCTGGTCCTTGATTGGTTCATCATCATTCAATGAGGACTTCAAATACTTGCAATTTGATTGGTCCAAAAGGCACTGTCCAGATTGGTCAGAAATGAGCTGCTCTGATTGGCTGGTGATGATGTGATGGGGATATAGCTGCACAGGTCTGATTGGATGAAGAAATAGGATTCCAGAAATTCATTCATAAGGGCTGGGTCAGATATCAGAAACACAGTGCAGACAGGCATTTTAGTGCAGAGTGTAGGCTTTTCCCTGACGTGCAGTTGTGTGAGAGGCCCCCAGTGTAGAAATGGTTGTTAGGCTCTGCTTTTGATTTTTTAATTTGAGCCTAGTTAACCACAGGAGCCCTTCTTAGTAGGTATCTTCTTTCTCAGAGTCCATAAGGCATAACCCCCAGTACCCCAGAATATGACCTTATTTGTATGTAATTGGTTAAGTAAAGTCAGACTGGAGTAGGGTGAACTTCTAATCCAATATGACCAATGTCCTTATAAAAGTGGGAAATGTAACACAGATACACACATGGGGAGAACAACCATGCAAAGATGAAGGCAGGGACCAGGGCAATGCTTCTTTCTGTAAGCCAAGGAACACCCCAAATTGCCAGCACACCCCAGAAGTTAGGGAATAGACATGAAATATATTCTTCTTCACAGTTCTCAGAAGGAACAAATCCTGCCAACATCTTGATTTCCACTTCTAGTCCCCAGAAGCATAAGACAACAAATTTCTATTGGTTAAGCCATTCTGTGTTTGGTACTTGGTTACAGTACCTCTAGCAAACAAATACAGACAGTATTGCTGGAGAGAAGTGAGAGTAGGTACTAAGAAATTAGTTCAGAGAGGTAGATAAAAGTCTGATTATCTAAGTCCCTGTAGGCTTTTGCAAATGTGTTGCAAATAGACCTAAACCCATTGTTTTTTGTAGACTTAGGGAGCCTCTGAAAATTAAAGGTAGGTGAGAGCTATAGGTCACCTCTCCCACCGCCTCCTTACTAGATAAAACTTGACAGTGAAGGTAACTGTCAGGAAGAATTATATGGCTCATACAGTTATTAGCCATCAGGGACCAAAGCAGCCATATAGCCTCATCTTGTAAACTGGGTACATATTCTCTGAAATTTAGGAACTCCAGGAAGTTCCTTGCATAAAAGATTTACCTGAAACAGATGACTTAATTATATGGTAACAGGATCAGCCTATTTTCTGAGTGGAGCAGGAAAATCTTCTATTAAGTGGTATATCTATTGCTGTGTTACAGATTATCCCAAAATTTAGTGCCTCAAAACAAACATTTATTACTTCACATAGTTTCTGTGTGTCAGAAATCTGGGAGCAGCTTAGTTGGTGGTTGTAGTCAAGATGTTGGCTAGGGCTGCAGCCATCTGAAGGTTTGAATGGGCTGGGGATCTACTTTCAAGGCGGTTTGCTCATATATCTAGCAAGACTGTGCTAGTTGCTGGAGGGAGATCACAGTTCCCTACCACCTATACCTCTCGATAGGGCTGCTTGAATGTTCTCATAACAAGATCACAGCAATGATCCAAGATAGAGCAAAACAAAAGCTACAATGATTTTTCTGACATAGTCTTGGGAGTCACACACAGTCATTTCCATAATATAGTAGCCTATTGGTTCCACAGGCCATTCCTATTCAATGTGAGAAGGGACTACACAAGGAACGCATCACTAGGGACTATCTAGCAGTCTTGCTACCACTTTAAGGATACAGAACCACACAGAGTCTGAGGCCTATAATGCCATTCCCAAGAGTGCTGAGCTATTGGGCTGGCTTGCCAGATTTTTATATTCTATTCATGCAAGGGCAGAGGCATCTAGACAATATCTCTAGCCACTCCACATATTTTGAACACAATTCATTTCACCAATGAAATATTATTTCTTATGTCTCATGCTAATTAATGGAGTCTATGGTGTAAGGTTTCCTAAACTTGGGTCCTGCAGAGAGAATTCAGGGAAGCCTGTGGACTTTGTTGGGAGAAAATTATGCCTATATTTTTATCAATTTCTAACTGAATGTCAACACACCATAGTCTTACTAGCAGTACCTGTGACTTTGTCACCAACACATATTGAAGATATTTTCACTTCACATTTCAACTGTTGCCAATATTTCAAAAGACCATTTATATTCATCACTATTTCAAAATTATGGTGATTATTAGGCCTGCTGCTAGATCTTGTTATTTGCTGGGTTAATAAAGAAGCACACATATTAATGTCAAAATTATATCTCTATTATTCTGCTAACAGCATTTCAACACAATTGGTTTTAATTATTATCCTTTGTGTTTTACTTTATGCACTAAAAACATGACTCTGTAATACAATATGCATTTAATAACAATACAAACCAGAAAAAAATAAATCAAACAAGCTGCATAGGTGATATTTGCACAATTCACAAAGCAATCATGTGCAATCACTGATACACTAATTACTCCAGAAAGTCAGGATTCATATAGGAAAAGAATTATAGAAGTCACATAATGTTTTCAAATTAGACAGGGTGCCTTTCACTGGAGTTCATTGTAGCCAGGATTCATGTTAGAATTCAACACAAAGAAACATTTGAAGGGAAAAAAAAAGATATTTACACAGACTTGGGAGGAAGAAATATATTTTTACAAGTCACGCTATGAAGCAGTGAGATGTTAATAGTAATGTTAGCTATATTTGTCTCTGAGGTTCATGTGTAATGGCATGGGAGGAGAAGTGGTAGTTGTGGTAACAGAAACATGAGTACTCTGTTCCATATGAAGGAGGCACTACTGAGGGGAACTAAGGTTTCTAAAACCAGACATATTTTGGAGTGACCAACTATGAAGATGGTTAGAAAGGTGGTTGTTTAATGAATTTTCAAAATAGTACAAGTTACAGTGGTAATCTTACCATAGAGCTGGCCTTCTGTAGGAAATCTATCAGGGACACTTGGATTCTTATTAAACATGTAGGAAAAACCAAGGTAACAGAGATGCAATTCACAGACAAAACAAAGCGAATGTGTTTTTGGGATAAGTATGTAGAAATCAGAGCCTTCTCAAGCAGGCAAGAGGAACATTTTTGTTCACCTGTTACTTTTATTGTGCTGACTTCAGGCATCCACATGACTTGAAAATGCCAGTGCTTTAAGTGGGACACAAAGCCAATTAACTTGGTCTGTCAGTTACAGGTAATTGGAAAATATTAAAACATTGATCAGAATTATAGTTTAGGTTGCTAAAGGCCAAAGAAATTTTTAACTTACACAAAGGTTTTTAAAGTGAATTAAAATATGCAAGTCAATAGAACATTCCAAGAAGGCCACTTAACATGGAAACAGTTCTCCAAAGGTATACAATTTAGACTTTCAACCACTAGATATGTGTTACCTACCCCCAATGCTGAAATTTTTATGTTCATCTCTTAAGAAGTTTTAATTTATAACTGACATTTAAATGAGAAGTTTCTTTTGTGATTTTAGTTTGGGAGTAATAATTCAGTAAAAACGCAGTGTGGTTTATGATGCCGGGTGTGAATCATTGCCTCCTCCTTGACGTTGGTGCACAGCCTAGCACAGCTACTTGAGTTTAGTAACAGTGAAGATCCATGTTCCAAAATAAATAAATAAATAAATAAATAAATAAATAAATAAATAAATAAATAAAAGATCCATGTTCCAGTTCCAATGCTTTCTGAGAAGTGCCTGATGATGCTGATGTACTGACAGACACAAAAACGATCTTTGCTATTATTGTATAAAGCCATAAATATACATAAATTGATTTAAAAAAAAAAACATGACTAATGAGTTCACCAGCTGACAAAAGGGGCACATGGCACAAAGAAAGTTTAAGAACTCCTGCTTTAGCACAGGTTCATTTTGGAAAATGTGAACATCCAGGGGTTGGAGTGTGGAAACCTGAGTAGGGTCTTTCAAATAGTAACTAACCACTCCTGAGTGCATATTCTTGATTAGGATGATTTAAATGTTGACTAACCACTCCCAGAGTGTGGATTAAAACTAATTTACAATGAATTGTAAGATTGTTTATCAATATGAATAAACATTGCCTGGTTCTTCTCCACTTCAAAATATATACTAAAGTGTGGTGATGGGGGAGGGTATAGGGGGAATAAATGGTGATGGAAGGAGACTTGACATGGGGTGGTGAACACACAATACAGTGCACAGATAATGTGTTGGGGAATTGTACACCTGAAACCCGTATAATTTTGTTAACCAGTGTCACCCCAATAAATTCAATAAAAAAGAAAACAACAAAATATATACTAAATTCACCCCTTTTGCCTACCTCCACTGCCCACACCCTAGACCAGTATTTCAAAAGATCATTTTGTAGGCAGATACGCCATTTCATTAAATCATTGCTTCTATGAAACCAAGATGTCATAGGTTGTGAGACCTGTCATTCTCTTATGCACGAAGAAAAAGAAAATTGCTTTCAAACTATGACATACCTTAATGATAAAATTCACCCCAATTTCAAGGGTGATAAAAAGTGAAAAAAATATACATCTTACAGATTAAATAAGGTATATTACATAGCAATACTGAAAAGTTTTGAAGTAAATTGTAGACAATATAAAATAGTGCACATATCCTCTCTAATAAAAGGGTAATATGCAAATTAACCATCACTCCGCTACATAAGCCACGCCCACCAGCCAAGCCACGACCACCAGCCAATCAGGGTGAGTATGCAAATTAACCCCAGCCAAGATGGCTACAGCCACAGAGAGCAAGGTTTCCCAGGTAACAGAGCAAGCCAAGCTTTCCATAGCCGTTGCAGGCCTAAGCCTCCACTCAAGCTACAAAGTTTCAATTATAGAAGGTAAACAAATTCAAACAGAAATGGGGTCAGAACGGAGCTTGAGAGAGCAGGCCAGGGTTGCCAGTGGCAACAGGGGAAGCAAAGCTTTCCGCACACCCTGGCCGGCCAGGCCTCCGCTTAAGGCTACAAAGTTTCAATTATTGAAGGTGAATTAACTGCCATAGAAATGGCTGCCGGCCGCGGAGGGAGCAGCAGGCTTGGCTCCGCTCCAGGCTACAAAGTTTCAATTGTAGAAGGTAAATAAATTCCAGATACCAGGGCCTCTGCTTGGGTTGCCAGGGGGTGTGGCTGGCCTGCAAACCACCACAGGCCCCTCACTCAGGCCGCCCCATGCCCCAAGGGAAACCCACCCTGATCCGGGTCACCCTTCAGGGCAAACCAGCTGGCCCCCACCCGTGCACCAGGCCTCTATCCTATCTAATAAAAGAGTAATATGCAGATTGACTATCACTCCAACACTAAGGCGACCAGATTGTCCCGCTTTTGGCGGGACAGTCCCAATTTTTAACAATTTGTCCCGCGTCCCACGGCGTTTTAAAAAAGTCCCTATTTTTGGAAAAATCGGGACTGTCCCGCCAAAAGCGGGACGATCTGGTCACCTTATCCAACACACAATATGACTGCCCCATGTGGTCAAAGATCCTGCCCCCATGTGGACACAAGATGGCCACTACAAGATGGCCAGCAGAAGAGGGCAGTTGGGAGGCACCCGGCCTGCAAGGGAGGGCAGTTGAGAGGGACCAGGCCTGCAAGGGAGGGCAGTTGGAGGTAATAAACCCTGCAGGAGAGGGCAGTTAGGGGTGACCAGGCTGGCAGAGGAGGGAAGTTGGGGGCAAACTGGGTGGCAGGGGAGCAGTTAAGCATCAACCAGGCTGGCAGTGGAGTGGTTAGGGGGTGATCAGGCTGGCAGGCAGAAGCAGTTAGGGGCAATCAGGAAGGCAGGCAGGCAAGCAGTTGGGAGCCAGCAGTCCTGGATTGTGAGAGGGATGTCCAACTGCCCGTTTAGGCCCGATCCTGGTAGGCGTGGCTTATGTAGTGGAGTGATGGTTAATTTGCATATTACCCTTTTATTAGAGAGGATATGTGCACTATTTTATATTGTCCTGGTGGGATCGGGCCTAAACGGGCAGTTGGACATCCCTCCAGGAGTCCCAGATTGGAGAGGGTACAGGCTGGGCTGAGGGACAACCCACCTCCGTGCACGAATTTCTTGCACCGGGCTTCTAGTCTATATAATAAAAGCCTAAGTGACTGTTAACTGCAGAATGGCCAGAACGACTGGTTGCTAATGATGCATATTGACCACCAGGGGGCAGACACTCAATGCAGGAGCTGCCCACTGGTGGTCAATATGTTCCCACGGGGGGAGCACCGCTCAGCCAGAAGCCAGGCAGCACTAAGGAGCAGTGAGATGAGCAGTAAAGAGCAGCGAGCAGGTGGGCAGTAAGGAGCAAGGGGTCCTGGATTGCGAGAGGGATGTCCAACTGCCGGCCTAAGCCGGCAGGCAGACATCCCCCAAGGAGTCCCGGACTGCAAGAGGACACAGGTCAGGCTGAGGGACACACACCCTACTCCCAGTGCACGAATTTCATGCACTGGGCCTCTAGTACAATATAAATTGATAAGAAGTTTGAATTTTATTTTAAATATGATAGCAGTATTGAGCAGGGATGAGACAAGATCTGATTTCCAATTTGTATAAATATACTCCGGTAGTGGTGCAAAGAATAGATTACGGGCACAGGGGGCATAATCAGAGTGACTTGTTCTAGAGTCCAAGCAGTGGAGATAGGAAGAAAGTGTGGATTTATGATATATTTTGAAGAGGAGGAGGACAGACAATGTTTATTCAAATTGATAAGCAATTTATACAACTCGAGCTACAAATCTAAATAATTATTACATCTTGTTTTGGCATTCATTAACTCAGTACTGCTAGGCCTTTGTGACTTCCAGAAGCCCTGCAATCCCTTGTTAGCTGCAATGAGTTCCACCTCCAGGTGCCAGTATTTCACTCCATTGTAAAGGAGAAAGCAGCATATAAAATTGTCACACTAGTGCATGAACAACTGAAAATAGCCCTTTGTGTAACTCTTCCCCAAGGACATTGACATCCTATTTAATAAAAGAGTAATATGCAAATTAACCATCACTCCATTATACCTACAAGCCACACCCACAAGCCATGCCCATAAGCCAATCAGGAGCAAATATGCAAATAAACCCAACCAAGATGGCTACGGCCACAGAGAACAGGAGGGAGACTTGGGTTTCCCCAGCAATGGAGGAAGCCAAGCTTTCCGCCTGCCCTTGCCGGCCTAGGCCTCCACTCAAGGCTACAAAGTATCAATGATAGAAGATACATAAATCCAAACAGAAATGGCGGCAGCCACGGAGCTGGAAAGAGCAGGAGGCTAGGGTTGCCCCCGACGATGGAGGAAGCCAAGCTTTCCGCACACCCTGGCCGGCCCAGGCTTCCGCTTAAGGCTACAAAGTTTCAATTATAGAAGATACATAAATCCCAAAAGAAATGGCTGCCACTACGGAGCAAGCAGAAGGCTTGGCTCCGCTCCAGGCTACAAAGTTCGTTTTCTTTTCTTTTTTTGGGGAGGCTACAAAGTTTCAATTGTAGAAGATAAATAAACCCTAGATACCAGGGCCTCTGCTTGGGTTGCCGGGGGGGGTGGGGCATGGCCGGCCTGAAAACCACCACAGGCCCCTCACCCAGGCCGCCCCACGCCCCAAGGGAACCCCCACCCTGATCCGGGACATCTCTCAGGGCAAACCAGCTGGCCCCCACTCCTGCACCAGGCCTCTATCCTATCTAATAAGAGAGTAATATTCAGATTGACCATCACTCCAACACACAAGATGGCTGCCCCCATGTGGTCAAAGATCCTGCCTCCATGTGGACACAAGATGGCCACCACAAGATGGCCAGCAGGGGAGGGCAGTTGGGAGGGACCAGGCCTGCAAGGGAGGGCAGTTGTGGGTGATCAGGCCAGCAGGGGAGGGCAGTTGGGAGGGACCCAGGCCTGAAGGGGAGAGCAGTTGGGAGTGACCAGGCCTGAAGGGGAGGGCAGTTAGGGGCAAACAGGCTGGCAGGGGAGCAGTTAGGCATCAATCAGGCTGGCAGGGGAGTGATTAGGGGGTGATCAAGCTGGAAGGCAGAAGCAGTTGGGGCAATCAGGAAGGCAGGCAGGTGAGCAGTTGGGAGCTAGCAGTCCTGGATTGTGAGAGGGATGTCCCAGATTGGAGAGGGTTCAGGCTGGGCTGAGGAACACCCCCTTCCCCATGCATGAATTTCATGCACCGGGCCTTTAGTTTTTACATAAAGGCTTTATTTATTAATTTTAATTGAGGTAACATCCTATCTAATAAAAGAGTAATATGCAAATTGACTGTCACTCCAACACACAAGATGGCTGCCCCCATGTGGACACAAGATGGCTGCCACAAGATGGCCAGCAGGGGAGGGCAGTAGGGAGGGACCAGGCCTGCAAGGGAGGGCAGTTGGGGGCAATCAAGCCTGCAGGGGAGGGCAGTTAGGGGTGACCAGGCTGGCAGAGGAGGGAATTTGGAGGTGACTGGGCCTGCAGGGAAGGGCATTTTGGGGCAGACCCAGGCCTGCAGGGGAGAGCAGTTGGGGGGGACAAGGCTTGCAGGAGAGGGAAGTTTGGGGTGACCAGGCCTGCAGGGGATGGAAGTTGGCGGTGACCAGCCCGGCAGGGAAGGTCAGTTGGGGGGGACCCAGGCCTGCAGGGGGAGCAGTTGGGGGGGACCAGCCTACATGGGAGGGAAGTTGGGGGGAACCAGGCCTGCAGGGGAGGGCAGTTAGGAGTGACCAGGCCTGCAGGGGAGTGCAGTTTTGGGGTACCCAAGCCTGCAGGGGAGGGCAGTTGGGGGGGGGGGGACCAGACCAGCAGGGGAGAGCAGTTAGGGGAGATGAGGCTGGCAGGGGAGGGCAGTTAGAGGTGACCGGGTTGGCAGGGGAGGGCAGTTGGGGGGAACAGGCCGGCAGGGGAGGGCAGTTAGGGGCAATCGGGCTGGCAGGGGAGCAGTTAGGCATCAATCAGGCTGGCAAGGGAGTGGTTAGGGGCTGATCAGGCTGGCAGGCAGAAGCAGTTAGGGGCAATCAGGAAGGCAGTCAGTCAAGCAGTTGGGAGCCAGGAGTCCTGGATTGTGAGAGGGATATCCAACTGCCTGTTTAGGCCTCATTCTGGTAGGATCGGGCCTAAACGGGCAGTCGGGCATCCCTTGAGGGGTCCCAGATTGGAGAGGGTTTAGGCTGGGCTGAGGGACTCACACACCCTGTGCATGAATTTCATGCACCCAGACCTCTAGTTGATTAATAATGTTATATAGGTTTCAGGTAGACAACATTATAATTTGATATCTGCATACACTATAGACCAGAAGTCTAGTTTTTGTGGACAAAAAAAAGGGCCACATACTAAACCTGACAATCTCATGGGTAGCCTGTATGGTGGGCCTAACAAATTTAGAGACCTAAAGTAACCACATAGGATGGTCTGAAATTAAAACTTCCTAACTAAAAGTGAGTCATGGTGGGTTGTCATGTCCTAGTCTGGTATCTTCCTTGACAAAAGTCTATCTTTACCTTAAGTGAGCCTGTCTACTGTCTTTTTGAATCTACAATAACATGCCTTTGGAATGGCAGAGTAATCTCCATTTTTCAGACCCCTCAGGATATAATCTCCCACCAGAGCAAAGACCACATTGTTATCTTGTTCCCCACATACCATCTTTATGTGTTATAAAAGTTAATTTATAACTATACTATACTCACCAATGTAAAAGAAGTATGTGCCTCTACATTTTACTCTTTATCCAATCCCAGAGCTTTCCCTGCTTTGCTTTCTTTTGCCTCCCTAACCTACCACCAATGTAACCACCTTACATCTTCTCTGATTCTAATCTATGCTAATAATAGGGGAATATGCAAATTGGTCAGGACGCCACCACATAATGACCAATAAGGATGGGGGCGGGGCCGCAGAGGAGAGCTCTCAGCACACCTGCGCCGGGGGTCCACAAGGGCGCAGAGAGGAAAGGAGAGCAGATAGGCAGTTAGGGCAATTAGGCCCTGAGGGGAGAGCAGATAGGTAGTTAGGGGAATCAGGCCAGGAGGGGAGGGCAGATAGGCAATTAGGGAGATCAGGCCAGGAGGGGAGAGCAGATAGGCAGTTAGGGTAATCAGGCCAGGAGGGGAGCACAGATAGGCAGGTAGGGGGATCAGGCCAGGAGGGGAGAGCAGATAGGCAGTTAGGGGGATCAGGCCAGGAGGGGAGAGCAGATAGGCAGTTAGGGGAATCAGGCCAGGAGGGGAGAGCATGTAGGCAGGGCAATCAGGCCAGGAGGGGAGAGCAGATAGGCAGTTAGGGGAATCAGGCCAGGAGGGGAGAGCAGTTAGGCAGTTAGGGGGATTAGGCCAGGAGGGGAGAGCAGTTAGGCAGTTAGGAGGATCAGGCCAGGAGGGGAGAGCAGTTAGGGGGATCAGGCCAGCAGGGGAGAGTAGTTAGGGGGATCAGGCCGGCAGGGGAGCAGTTAGGGTCATCAGGCAGACAGGCAGATGAGCGGTTAGGAGCCAGTGGTTCCAGATTGTGAGAGGGATCCTGGATTGGAGAGGGTGCAGGCTGGGCTGAGGGACTTCACCCAGCCCTGTGCACAAATTTTGTGCACCGGGCCTCTAGTGTATAAAATAAGGTGCAAAACTGGCATTTTCTGGAGCATTTTCTCATTCTGTTGAGATTTTGCTTCCCAGCAATTGTCATCAATTTGGCTCAAATAAACTCATAAAAATTCTTATAGGTTTGGGTGTTTCTTATGTCCACATTTCCATCCATGGGTGCTTTCAGATATAATGTAAGTATGTGTGTTAGTGCTGCCATAACCAAATACCACAGACTGAGTGGCTTAAACAACATAAATTTATTTTCTCACAGTTCTGGAGCTAGAAATCCAAGATTAAGGTGCCATTAGGATTGGTTTCTGGTGAGAGTTCTCTTCCTGGCTTGCAGAGAAGCTTCCTTCTGCTTTGTCCTCACATGGTCTTTCCTCTGTGTGCACAGAGTGGAAAACAGAGGAAGGGAGACAGAGAGAGAGAGGAAAGACCTCCTTTGTTTCCTTCTCTGCTTATAAGGACACTAGAGGCCTGGTGCATGAAATTTGTACAGTCCCTAGGTCTGGCTGGCAATTGAAGCACGAGTGTCTGGTATGGAAGGGCAATTCCCAGCTGACCTCTGGGCCCTGGGCAGCACCTGGGACACTGGGCCCCCACGCGCCCCCATCCACCTGAGTCATGGTGCCCGAGTCCCCATACAGAGATGCAGTGAGTGCCGCCGGATGCCACTGGCTGGGGTGCAGCATAGGCCTCTGGGCCACCCAGCGGCACTGCATGGAAGCCAAGCAGACAGCACACTCTCTCCTGTCTGGCCTCACAGACCAGCTCCTGTGCGAACCCATGGGAAGCCCAACTGGCCCATGCGGTCCCGGCAGCTGCAGCCTGGCTCACCCAGAAGAGGCCACACGGATGTGGGAGGGGCTCCTCTTGGGCACCCAGCACCTGAGCACAGGGGCTTCCCCAGTGCACAAGCCCTGGCATTCCAGTGGAGGGTAGCAGGGGGAGTGAGAGTGACCTCAGTGGACAACCTGCATTCTCACCACACCTCCATCACCGTCACTCCCACCCCCAGGTAGCTGGCAAGAGGTTGCAGCCCCCTGCCTGGGTGCCACGGGAGGTTGATCGCCGCCACCCACCCCCAGTTCCCCATCCCAGCCTGGGGTCCAGCCCCCATCAGGCGATCAGGGCCTGCTGGCTGAGGGGAGAGACCAGGAGGTTGACCCGCAGGCCCTATCTGGCGATCAGGGCCTGTGGGCCGGGGGCAGCTCCTGCATTGACCGTCTGCCCCCTGGTGGTCAGTGCACATCATAGCGAATGGTCGTTCTAGTCATTCCAGTTGTTCAGTCATAATGGTCGCTTAGACTTGTATATATATAGATTGGCCCTATAGAAATATGGCCTTATCCTTATTACCTCACTTAACCTTATATGTCCTAGTTCAAAAACAGCCACATTAGGGGATAATGTCTCAATATATGAATTTTGGGAACATACAATTCAGTACCACTCTACAGAACATATACTAGGGAAATAATTTAAAGTACAGAAAAATTATGAATAAAGATGTTCATTGAAGAATTAGCTATACTGGCAAAAAAGAAAACAATCTAAATACTCAATAGTAGAAAACAGTCAAATTGATTATAGTATATCTACACAGTGGAACACTACACAGCTATTTAAAATAATATAACAGGAAAATATATATGCTTTGACATTAATAGAGAGAAAAGCCAAGATATCAGGATAATCACAGCTATGTAAAATTGGATGACATACAAATTTGTGAAGTGTACCTTCCATATTTTTTAAAGTAACAGAAAAGTATTGGTCATGTAAAAAGCCTGAAAGGAAATACAGCAAAATATTAAATATGGATATTGATAAGGAGTAAGTTTCTTTGTGATTTAAAACAATTTTTTTTTGCTTTTCCAAATTTTCTAAGTTTTTATAATGGGCATGCATTTTCTTTATATTTTCATTAAAGTTATACAATACTAGAGGCCCGGTGCACGGCAGGGGGGTGTCCCTCAGCCCAGCCTGTACCCTCTCCAATCTGGGACCCCTGGGATCGGGCCTAAACGGGCAGTTGGACATCCCTCTCACAATCCAGGACTGCTGGCTCCCAACTGCTCGCCTGCCTGCCAGCCTGATCACCCCCTAACCACTCTGCTGCCAGCCTGATTGATGCCTAACTGCTCCCCTGCCAGCCTGTTTGCCCCCAACTTCCCTCCTCTGCCAGCCCGGTAACCCCTAACTGCCCTCCCCTGCAGGGTTGATTGCCTCCAACTGCCCTCCCTTGCAGGCCAGGTGCCTCCCAACTGCCCTCCCCTGCTGGCCATCTTGTGGTGGCCATCTTGTGTCCACATGGGGGCAGGATCTTTGACCACATGGGGGAAGCCATATTATGTGTTGGAGTGATGGTCAATCTGCATATTACTCTTTTTTTTAAGCATTTACTATATAAAAATTTGTTTTTAATTTATAACACAATATCAATAGAGTATACAAACAACATAAAGAAAAACTCTATCAGGTGCTCAGTAATTTGTAAAAGTGTAAAGAAGTTTTGAGAACAAAAAATCTGAAAATCACTATATTAAATCATACTAATTATTCTATATCAAAATTTCAAAAGATTCTGGAAACATTTATAATGCAAGTAATGCATATTACTCTTTTATTAGATAGGATAGAGGCCTGGTGCAGGAGTGGGGGCCAGCTGGTTTGCCCTGAAGGATGTCCCGGATCAGGGTGGGGGTTCCCTTGGGGCATGGGGCAGCCTGAGCAAGGGGCCTGTGGTGGTTTGCAGGCCGGCCATGCCCCCTGGCGACCCAAGCAGAGGCCCTGGTATCTGGAATTTATTTACCTTCTACAATTGAAACTTTGTAGCCTGGAGCGGAGCCAAGCCTCCTGCATGCTCCACGGCCGGCAGCCATTTCTGTTTGAGTTAATTCACCTTCTATAATTGAAACTTTGTAGCCTTAAGCGGAGGGTATGTGGAAAGCTTTGCTTTCTCCGTTGCTGTGGGCAACCCTGGCCTGGTCTCTCCAGCTCCGTGCTGCTGCCATTCTGTTTGAATTTGTTTACCTTCTATAATTGAAACTTTGTAGCTTGAGTGGAGGCTCAGGCCTGGCAAGGGCATGCGGAAAGCTTGGCTTCCTCTGTTGCCTGGGAAACCTTGCTCTCTGTGGCTGTAGCCATCTTGGTTGGGTTAATTTGCATACTCGCTCCTGATTGGCTGGTGGGCGTGGCTTGGGTGCAGCGAAGGTGTGGTCAATTTGCATATTACCATTTTATTAGGTAGGATTACAGTTTACAGAGTTAAATAATTCTACAAGTTTTGTTATGAAAAAAGTGCTTCCCCCCCCATAATTTCCTACTCCCCAGAAGCAAGAGCTTTCAACTCTTTTAGCCTATTCTTTTGTTACTTATTTTAGTTCTCTAACTAACATTTGATAGTTACTTCTTGACTTTTAAGTTTTTGGCATTGTCTATTGAAAAACTTACACACAACTTGTCCTCTACCTTACTCAAGGACACTTCCTATCTCTACATTCTTCCAGTATAGGAATATCATGATTTTGGTTAGAACACTACCCAGTGTTTATGGTATGGTGGCTAAGTAAACATTATTTGCAATTGAGCCATGAAGTATCACAAATATTTTTCTTACTGACACAAAATTTTATTTTTCCTGGAACTAATAATTATTGTATTTTAAAAAATAGTTTTCTTTAAGTAGCTTAACAGGAATTCAACTTTAAACACTTTATTAGGATCTTGAGAAACAGAGCTGCCTGAGACTCGGATCCTGGCTTCTGACACAAACCAGGACCCTGCAGCCACTGGGGACAGAGAACTGCCATCACAGCTTCAGACCAACAAACAACAAGAATCCAGACTTCCCCGCAGATTTCCGTGAGTCAAAGAGCCTATCCCCCTCCTCGCAGGCACGCGGATAGCGCCATAGTAACTGATAGACCCGCCCCTCCCCCAAGCTGCTGAGCGCCCACAGGCGCACGGAAAGCGCCATAATAACTGATAGACCCGCCCCTCACCCGAGCTGCCGAGCTTTGCGCAGGGACGCGCTCCCCCTTAGGGAATTTGGCGTGCGCTCGCACGCGCACGCGGGACAGAAGCAGCTCCCCGTCGGGGAAATCTGTCAGTGCGCACAGAGGGCTCCCCTTCGGGGAATTTGGGGGAATTTGGCTCGCGGGTCACAGCTCCCCCTTCGGGGATTCTTAGAGCGTGCACAGAGGGGCTTCCCTTTAGGGAATTTGGCGCGCAGGACTGACTCCGCCACACTTCCGGGACTCTGGGAGAGTGCACTGAGCCAGCTCACCTTCAGGATGTTAAGAATGTGCGCTCTAGCCGGTTTGCCTCAGTAGAGAGAGCACACACAGGACGCAGCTCCACTTCAGGGAATTTGGCACGCCGGACACAGCTGCTTGGGATCCCTGACTCACAGCGCATTCACAATAAGAGCCAGCGACCCCAATTGTTGGTGCGTGCACACACAGGGACCCTGATTCTCAACGAGAAACTGCACAAGGCAACAGAGACTTTGACACTCGAGTCTTGGTGCAGACACAGGGAAACTCTGACTCCTGGCACATGCTAAGGATCTCATTTTCGGCACATACCAACAGTGTGGTGCAGACAGGGCCCCTGATTCTAAATGTGCACATGAGACCACACGGAACACTGGGGACACTGATCCTGGGCAAGTCTGGTTCCCACCAACCAAAGGCAGCCACATGTCCAAGTGTCAGAGCACTTCAGTGAAACTAGGGTGGAGCGAAGTCCCCACAGCACACGGCCAAGGTCCATGCAAACGGAAGCTTGAGCTTTCTGGGGATAGCCAGAATGGGGAAACGAAATAACTCTCAGAGGAAAGAAAATGTGGAGTCGCCAAGAAAGGAAATTAGTGAAACTGAAGCTTGAAACATGACCGAAAAGGAGTTCAGAGTAATGGTCATGGAATTTATACATCGGATGGATGAGAAAATCAACAACTTATGCAAGAATCAGGAAGAAATGAAAAGTGATATAGCTACAATCAAAAACACCATGGAAAGTTTCAACAGTAGACTACAAGAAGCAGAGGACTGAATTAGTGAGTTAGAAGATCAGGTACAGAAACAAGCTCAATATGAACAGCAATTGGAGAAAAAAATTAAAAAGCAGGAGGAAAGCCTAAGGGAGCTTCGGGACAACATGAAACGAAGTAACATGCATATAATAGGGCTGCCAGAAGGACAAGAAGAGCAGCAGGGATTAGAAAATCTATTTGAAGAAATAATGACAGAAAACTTCCCGGATATGGGAAAGATAAAAGTTACGCAAGTACAGAGAGTCCCAAGCAGGATCAACCCCAAAAGACCCACACCAAGACATGTCATAATTTCAATGGAAATATAAATGATAAAGAGAGAATCCTAAAGGCGGCAAGAGAGAGACAGAGAGTTACCTACAAAGTAACACCCATCAGATTGTCAAATGATTACTCAACAGAAACACAACAAGCTAGAAGTGAATGGAAGGAGGTATACAAAGTGTTGCAAAGCAAAGCATTGAATCCAAGAATACTATGTCCAGCAAGACTATCAATCAAAATTGAAGGGGAAATCAGGAGCTTTGCAGACATAAAAAGCTTCAGGGAGTTTATCACCACCAAACCAGCAATGCAAGAATTGCTAAAGGGAATACTGTAAAAAGAAGAAATAAACAGGTAAGAAGGAATACAGACACAAAAATAGATATGACTACAAACAAATACCTTTCAGTAATAACTTTAAATGTAAACGGACTAAATGATCCAATCAAAAGACATCGAGTAGCTGAATGGATAAAAAAACACGACCCATATATATGCTGTCTACAAGAGACCCACCTCAGAACAAGAGACTCACACAGATTGAAAGTGAAGGGATGGAAAAATATCTTTCAGGCATATGGAAATGAAAAAAAAGCTGGGGTAGCAATACTTATATCTGACAAAATAGACCTCAAAGTAAATGCCATAACAAGAGATAAGGAAGGCCACTTCATAATACTAAAGGGAGCAATCCAACAAGAAGAAATAATTCTGGTAAACATATACGCTCCCAATATAGGAGCACCCAAATACATAAAAAAAAACTCCTGGAGGATATCAAGGGAGAGATTAATAGCAATACAATCATAGTAGGAGACTTTAATACCCCACTATCACCACTGGACAAATCCTCTAAACAAAAAATCAGCAAAGAAACAGCAATCCTAAATGACTCACTAGACCAGATGGAATTAATTGACATCTTCAGAACATTTCACCCCAAAGCCACAGAATATACATTCTTCTCAAGTGCACATGGGTCATTTTCAAAGATAGACCATATGCTGGGTCACAGGCAAAGTCTCTTCAAATTCAAGAAGATAGAAATTATATCAAGCATCTTCTCAGATCACAGTGGCATAAAACTGTAAATCAACTACAATAAATACAATCCAAAGAAATCAAACACATGGAGACTAAACAGCATGCTATTAAACAAGGACTGGGTCACCAGAGAGATCAAGGAAGAAATAAAAAACATCATGGCAACAAATGACAATGAAAACACAACAATCCAAAATCTATGGGACACAGCGAAAGCAGTCTTGAGAGGGAAGTTCATAGCTCTACAAGCCTATAGCAAAAAACAAGAAACAATGGTAATAAATTACTTAACCCTACAACTCAAAGAGCTAGAAAAAGAGCAGCAAGAAAAGCCCAGTGTAACCAGAAGGAAGGAAATAACAAAGATCAGAGCGGAGATAAATGACATAGAGACCAAAGAAACAACACATAAGATCAACAAAACCAAGAGCTGGTTCTTTGAAAGGATAAACAAGATTGATGGACCTCTAGCCAGGCTCACCAAGAAGCAAAGAGAGAGGACCCAAATACACAAAATCAGAAATGAAAGAGGTGAAATAACAACAGACCCCGCTGAGATACAAAGGATTGTTACAAAATACTACGAACAACTCTATTCCAACAAACTGGACAACCTGGAGGAAATGGACATATTCCTAGAAATTATAACCTTCCAAAACTCAATCAGGAAGAATCTAAACAGCTCAACAGGCCAGTAACTATGGACGAAATTGAAGCAGTCATCAAAAAGCTTCCGGCAAACAAAAGCCCGGGGCCAGACGGCTTCACAGGAGAGTTTTACCAAACTTTCAAGGAAGAAGGAAAACCTATTCTCCTCAGACTGGTACCAAAAATTCAAGAGGAAGGAACACTTCCAGGCTTCTTCTATGAAGCCAGCATCACCCTAATACCAAAACCAGATAAAGACAACACAATGAAAGGGAATTACAGACCAATATCCCTCATGAACATAGATGCCAAAATCCTCAACAAAATCCTAGCAAATCGGCTCCAGCAATACATCAGAAAGATCATACATCATGATCAAGTAGGATTTATCCCAGGAATGCAAGGATGGTACAATATCCGCAAATCAATAAATGTGATACATCACATAAACAAATTGAGAGATAAAAATCACATAGTCATATCAATAGATGCAGAAAAAGCATTTGACAAAATCCAACACCCTTTCTTGATAAAAACTCTCAACAAGGTGGGAATAGAAGGATCATACATCAACATATTAAAAGCTATATATGATAAGCCCAGAGCAAACATCATACTCAATGGGCAAAAACTAAAACCATTTCCCCTAAGAACAGGAACAAGACAGGGATGCCCACTCTCACCACTCCTGTTTGACATAGTACTGGAAGTATTAGCTATCGCAATTAGGCAAGAAGAAGAAATAAAAGGCATCCAAATTGGAAAAGAAGAAGTGAAGCTGTCCTTATTTGCAGATGACATGATATTGTTCATAAAAAACCCAAAAGATTCCATCAAAAAACTAATAGAATTAATAAATGAATTTGGCAATGTAGCGGGATACAAAATTAATGCCAAGAAATCTATGGCATTTCTATACACCAATAGTGAACTTACAGAAAGAGAGACTAAAAAAGCAATTCCATTTAACATCGCACCAAAAAAATTAAGATACCTAGGAATAAACTTAACTAAGGAGGTAAAAGACCTATACGCGGATAACAACAGGACACTGAAAAAAGAGATAGAGGAAGACGTAAACAGATGGAAGAACATACCATGTTCATGGATTGGTAGAATCAACATCATTAAAATGTCCATACTACCCAAAGCAATCTACAGATTCAATGCACTCCCCATCAAAATACCAACAGCATATTTCACAGACCTAGAAAGAACTCTCCAAAAATTCATCTGGAATTAAAAAAGACCCCGAATAGCCACAGCAATCCTGAAAAAGGAGAATAAAGTAGGAGGGATCTCAATACCATATTTCAAGCTGTATTACAAAGCCACTGTTCTCAAAACAGCCTGGTACTGGCACAAGAACAGACATATAGATCAATGGAACAGAATAGAGAATCCAGATATTGACCCAAACCACTATGCTCAATTAATATTTGACAAAGGAGGCATGAACATACAATGGAGTCAAGACAGTCTCTTCAATAAATGGTGTTGGGAAAATTGGACACACACATGCAAAAAAATGAAACTAGATCACCAACTTACACCATACACAAAAATAAACTCAAAATGGATACAGGACTTAAACATAAGACGGGAAACCATAAAAATACTAGAGCAATCCACAGGCAGCAAAATCTCAGACATATGCCAAAAGAACTTCTTCAATGACACTGCCCCTAGGGCAATGGAAGCTAAAGAGAAAATTAACAAATGGGACTACATCAAAATAAAAAGCTTTTTTACAGCAAAAAAAACCATCAACAAAACAGCAAGAATGCCCACTGCATGGGAGAACATATTTGCAAATGCCATCACTGATAAAGGTTTAATCTCCAACATCTACAGGCAGCTTATGCAACTTAATAAAAGGAAGATAAATGATCCAATTAAATAATGGGGAACGGACCTAAACAGAATATTTTCAAAAGAAGAAAGAAGGAAGGCCAAGAGACACATGAAAACATGGTCAAAGTCACTTATTATCGGAGAGATGCAAATCAAAACAACAATGAGGTACCATCTCACACCTTTCAGAATGGCTATCATCAACAAATCAACAAAGGACAAGTGTTGGTGAGGATGCGGAGAAAAAGGAACCCTCGTGCACTGCTGGTGGGAATGCAGACTGGTGCAACCACTGTGGAGAACAGTATGGAGTTTCCTCAAAAAACTGAAAATGGAACTCCCATTTGACCCAGTAATCCCACTCCTGGGAATATATCCGAAGAAACTAGAAACACCAATCAGAAAGGATATATGCACCCCTATATTCATAGCAGCACAATTCACCTTAGCTAAGATTTGGAAACAGCCTAGGTGCCCGTCAGCAGATGACTGGATCAGAAAACAGTGGTACATCTACACAATGGAATACTATGCTGCCATAAAAAAGAAGGAATTCTCATCATTTGAAGCAACCTGGATGGAATTGGAGAATATTATACTAAGTGAAATAAGCCAGTCAATGAAAGAAAAATACCACATGATCTCACTCATTTATGGATAATAAAGAACATTATAAACTGATGAACAAAGAGATAGATACAGAGACAGTAAAGCTACAAACAGACTTTCAAATTACAGGGGGAAAGTTAGGGAGAAGTGGGGGATATAAGAAATCAAACGAAGGACTTGTATGCATGCATATAAGCATAAACAATGGACGCAAAACTCTGGGGGGTGAGGGCATGTATGGGTGTGGGGTGGGGGGGTAATGGTAAGATATGCACACATATAATACCTCAATAAAAAAAAAGAAAACACAACAATCCAAAATATATGGGACACTGTGAAAGCAGTCTTGAGAGGGAAGTTCATAGCTCCACAAGCCTACTAAAAAAAAAAAACAAGAAACAATGGTAATAAATTACCTAACTCTACAACTCAAAGAGTTAGAAAAAGAGTAACAAGAACAGCCCAGTGTAAGCAGAAGGAAGGAAATAATAAAGATCAGAGCGGAGATAAACGACATTGAGACCAAAGAAACAATAAAAAAGATGAACATAACAAAGAGCTGGTTCTTTGAAAGGATAAACAAGATTGATGAACCTCTAGCCAGTCTCACCAAGAAGCAAAGAGTGAGGACCCAAATAAACAAAATCAGAAATGAAAGAGGTGAAATAACAACAGACCCCACCGAAATACAAAGGATTGTTATAAAATACTACAAAAAACTCTATTCCACCAAACTGGACAACCTGGAGGAAATGTACATATTCCTAGAAAAATATAACCTTCCAAAACACAATCAGGAATAATCTAAACAGCTCAACAGGACAGTAACTATGGAAGAAATTGAAGCAGTCATCAAAAAGCTTCTGGCAAACAAAAGCCCTGGGCTAGACAGCTTCACAGGATAATTTTACCAAACATTCAAGGAAAAACTAAAACCTGTCCTCCTCAGACTATACCAAAAATATCAAGAGGAAGGAAGACTTCCAAGCTCCTTCTATGAAGCTAGCATCACCCTAATACCAAAACCAGATAAAAACAACACAATGAAAGAGAATTACTGGCCAATATCCCTCATGAACACAGATGCCAAAATCCTCAACAAAATTCTAGCAAATTGGATCCAGCAGTACATCAGAAAGATCATTCACCATGACCAAGTAGGATTTATCCCAGGAACGCAAGGATGGTACAATATCCACAAATCAATAAACGTGATACACCAGATAAACAAATTGAGAAGTAAAAATCACATAGTCATATCAATTGATGCAGAAAAGAAAACATTTGACAAAATCCAACACCCTTTCTTGATAGAAACTTTCAACAAGGTGGGAATAGAAGGATCATACATCAACATAATAAAAGCTATATATGATAAACCCACTGGAAACATCATACTCAATGGGCAAAACTAAAACCATTTCCCCTTTGAACAGGAACAAGACAGGGATGCCCACTCTCACCACTCCTGTTTGACATAGTACTGGAAGTATTAGCCATTGCAATTAGACAAGAAGAAGAAATGAAAGGCATCCAAATTGTAAAAGAAGAATTAAAGCTGTCCTTATTTGCAGATGACATGATATTGTACATAAAAAAATCCGAAAGACTCCATCAAAAAACTAATAGACTTAATAAATGAATTAGGCAATGTAGCAGGATACAAAATTAATGCGAAGAAATCTATGGCCTTTCTATACACCAATAGTGAACTTACAGAAAGAGAGATTAAAAAAGCAATCCCATTTACCAACACACCAAAAAAATTAAGATACCTAGGAATAAACTAACTAAGGAGGTAAAAGACCTATATGCGGAAAAGTACAGGACATTGAAAAAAGAGATAGAGGAAGACATAAACAGATGGAAGAACATACCATGTTCATGGATTGGTAGAATCAACATCATTAAAATGTCCAATCCTGGTTCCGGGTGAGGCCGTGCGCCCCTGGATCCGGGTGAGGCCACGCGCCCCTGGGTCCGGGTGAGGCCACGCGCCCCTGAGTCTGGGAGAGGCCACGCGCCCGTGGGTCCGGGTGAGGCCACGCACCCCTGGGTCCGGGTGAAGCTGGATCCCGGGTCCGGGTGAGGCTTGCGCCCCTGGATCCGGATGAGGCCACGCGACCCTGGGTCTGGGAGAGGCCACGCGCCCCTGGGTCCGGGTGAAGCTGGATCCAGGGTCCGGGTGAGGCCGTGTGCCCTTGAATCCGTTTGAGGCCACACGCCCCTGGGTCCAGGTGAAGCTAGTTCCCAGGTCCGAGTAAGGCTGTGTGCCCTTGGATCCGGGTGAGGCCGGGTCCCGGGCCCGGGTGAGTCCAAGCGCTCCTGGGTCTGGGAGAGGCCACGCGCCCCTGGGTCCGGGTGAAGCTGGATCCCGGGTCCGGGTAAGGCCGTGTGCCCCTGGATCCGGGTGAGGCTGGGTCCCGGGTCCGGGTGAGGCCGCGCGCACCTGGGTCCGGGTGAGGCCACGCGCCCCTGGGTCTGGGAGAGGCCATGCTCCCCTGGGTCCTGGTGAGGCCACGTGCCCCTGGGTCCGGGTGAAGCTGGATCCCGGGTCCGGTTGAGGCCTTGTGCACCTGGATCCAGGAAAGGCTGGGTCCCGGGTCTGGGTGAGGTCGTGTGCCCCTGGATCCTGGTTATGCCACGCGCCCCTGGGTCTGGGTGAAGCTGGATCCCAGGTCCGGGTGAGGCCGTGTGCCCCTGGATCCGGGTGAGGCCGGGTCCTGGGCCCGGGTGAGGCCACGCGCCCCTGAGTCTGGGAGAGGCCATGTGCCCCTGGGTCCGGGTGAGGCCACGCGCTCCTGTGTCCAGGTGAAGCTGAATCCCGAGTCCAGATGAGGCCGTGTGCCCCTGTATCCAGGTGAGGCTGGGTCCTGGGTCCGGGTGAGGCCGAGTGCACATGGGTCCAGGTGAGGCCGCGCGCACCTGGATCCAGGTGAGGCCACGCGCCCCTGAGTCCGGGTGAAGCCGTGCCTCTGGGTCCGGCCGAGACCAAACCAGAGGGAGTCAGACCTGCATTACCACCATTTGTCCACCATCCAGAGCTGAAAAGTCAGTGCCGACATGTACACATAAGGAACTGGTGGACATTGAAATTGGGTCTCAAAAGAATTGTTGGTCCAGAAAGAAACTCACTACAGACTGATTCATTTGCTTGTCAGCATAACTATTATTGCTCGTCTCACATTCAGTCCTTATAAGTATATTTCTAGTGACACATGATCTCGCTCATCTAGGGGAAATGATGAACAACATAGACTGATGAACAAGAACAGAACCAGAAACAAGGAGGCATCGATCGGACTATCAGGCCTCAGAGGGAGGGTAGGGGAGGGTGGGGAGAGGAAGAAGAGATCAACCAAAGTACTTGTGTGCATGCATACGAGCCTAACCAATGGTTAAGATCAACAGGGGGTTGGGGCATCCGTGGGGAGGGGTGTGGGATGGGAATGGGGGGATGAGGACAAATATGTGACACCTTAATCAATAAAGAAATTTTAAAAAATAAGTAAATAAAAGCATAATTAGCTGAAACCAGTTTGGCTCACTGGATAGAGCGTTGGCCTGTGGACTGAAGGGTCCCAGGTTCGATTCCGGTCAGGGGCATGTACCTTGGTTGTGGGCGCATCCCCAGTGGGGGGTGTGCAGGAGGCAGCTGATTGATGTTTCTCTCTCATCGATGTTTCTGACTCTCCGTCTATCTCCCTTCCTCTCTGTAAAAAATCAATAAAAATATTTTTAAAAATAAATAAATAAAAGCGTAATTAAAGAGTGAAAAAAATGTCCATACTACCCAGAGCAATCTATAGATTCAATGCACTCCCCATTAAAATACAAACAGCATATTTCACAGACCTAGAAAGAACTCTCCAAAAATTCATCTGGAATTAAAAAAGACCCCGAATAGCCACAGCAATCCTGAAAAAGAAGAATAAAGTAGGAGGGATCTCAATACCAGACCTCAAGATGTATTACAAAGCCACAGTTCTCAAAACAGCCTGGTACTGGCACAAGAACAGACATATACATCAATGGAACAGAATAGAGAATCCAGATATTGACCCAAACCACTATGATCAATTAATATTTGACAAAGGAGGCATGAACATACAATGGAGTCAAGACAGTCTCTTCAATAAATGGTGCTGAGAAAATTGGACAGATATATGCAAAAAAATGAAACTAGATCACCAACTTATAACATACACAAAAATAAAATCAAAATTGATACAGGACTTAAACATAAGATGGGAAATCATAAAAATACTAGAGCAATCCACAGGCAGCAAAATCTCAGACATATGCCAAAAGAATTTCTTCACTGATGCTGCCCCTAGAGCAATGGAAGCTAAAGAGAAAATAAACAAATGGGACTACATCAAAATAAAAAGCTTTTTCACAGCAAAGAAACCATTAACAAAACAACAAGAAAGCCCACTCTATGGGAGAACATATTTGCAAGTGCTATCACTGATAAAGTTTTAATCTCCAACATCTACAGGCAGCTTATGCAACTTAATAAAAGGAAGAGAAATGATCCAATATAAAAATGGGCAATGGAACTAAATAGAATCTTTTCAAAAGAAGACAGAAGGAAGGCCAAGAGACACATGAAAACATGCTCAATGTCACTAATTATCCGGACATGCAAATCAAAACGACAATGCGATACCATCTCACACCTGTTAGAATGGCTGTCATCAACAAATCAACAAACAACAAGTGTTGGCGAGGATGCGGAGAAAAAGGAACCCTCGTGCACTGCTGGTGGGAATGCAGACTGGTGCAGCCACTGTGGAGAACAGTATGGAGTTTCCTCAAAAAACTGAAAATGGAACTCCCATTTGACCCAGTAATCCCACTCCTGGGAATATATCCGAAGAAACTAGAAACACCAATCAGAAAGGATATATGCACCCCTATGTTCATAGCAGCACAATTCACCATAGCTAAGATTTGGAAACAGCCTAGGTGCCCGTCAGCAGATGACTGGATCAGAAAACAGTGGTACATCTACACAATGGAATACTATGCTGCCATAAAAAAGAAGGAATTATTACCATTTCCATCCCTTCCCTCTCAGTCTGTATGTGTCTTTTTTTCTGAGGTGGGTTTCTAGTAGACAGCAGATATATTGTTTTTGTTTTCTTATCCAATCCATTACCCTATGTCTTTTGATTGGGGCATTCAATCCATTTACATTTAAAGTTATTATTGATAGGTACTTATTTGTCGCCATTTTTATTGTATACCCCTCTGTTCCTTCTTCGCTTCTTGTTTTTTTTTTTTGTTTTTTTTTACAGCAGACCCTTTAGCATTTCTTGCATTGCTGGTTTGGTGATGATAAATTCCCTTAGTCCTTTTTTGTCTGTGAAGTTCCTGATTTCACCTTCAATTTTGATTGATAGCCTTGCTGGGTACCGTATTCTTGGATTCAGACCCTTCCTTTGCATAACTTTGTACATTTCATTCCATTCCCTTCTGGCCTGGTGAGTTTCTGTTGAGAAATCAGTTGCTAGTCTGATCGGGTTCCTTTGTATGTAACTTTCTGTCTCTCTCTGGCTGCTTTTAAGATTCTTACTTTGTTGTTGGTGTTTGCCAATTTAATTATAATGTGCCTTGGCATCGGTCTTTTGGGGTTCATTTTGGTTTGGACTCTGTGAGCTTCTTGGATTTGTGTGGGGTTTTTCTTCCCTATATCAGGGAAGTTTTCTGTCGTTACTTCTTCAAATAGGTTTTCTATTCCTTGCGCAGTTTCCTTTCCTTCTGGAACCCCTATTATTCGGATGTTGTTTTGTTTCCTGTTGTCCCAAAGTTCCCTTAGGCTCTCCTCTTGCTTTCTAATTTTTTTTTTCTAGAAGCTGCACTACTTGGGTATTTCTTTCCATCTTGTCTTCTAGCTCATTTATGCGGTCCTCTGCTTCTTCCAGTCTACTCTTGATGCTTTCTATTGAGTTCTTTACAGCATTGATGTCATCTTTCATTTCTTCTTGGTTCTTCTTCATTTCCTCTTGGTTCTTACTCATATTGTCGAATTTGTCTTACATTCTTTTCAGCCACCTTATGACCATTTCTCTGAATTCTTTCTCTGACAGGTTGCTTGCCTCTAATTCATTTACTTCCTTTTCTGGTGATGCCTGCTTTTCTTTCCTTTGTGGGCTGTTTCTTCGTCTTCCCATGGTCTGTCTTCTCTGGATGTCTGGTTATGTAATTCTCTCTCTCCTGCGTTGATTTAAAGGCACAAAATACAACACAACCAGGTGCAACACACAAGGCACTGAACAGAATTGTATTCACGATATTAATAACCTCCAATAAAGGTGACCACCAGAGAAAGACAAATTAGGGGATAGCAGAGGAAGAGGAAGAGTAAAAAGAAAGAACAAAAAAGGAGTGTGAAAATGGACTTGGGAAAAGGAAAAAATAGCAAGAGCGATAAGAATGAGACTAAGAGAGAAAAGGGAAACAAACTATATATATGGGGAGTAAACTGCAATAGAACAACTACTAATCCCAGCAAATGCCAGCAACATGAACCTGGAGATTAATACAAACTACAACACCAACTAATATCAAGTGAGGCAAGGGAAAACAGAAGTAAAAAACAAACAAAAACAAAGCTAAGAAAAAAAATAAATAAAGAATAAGCAAAACAATCTCACAAAAAAGCATAAAAATTCGATCTAATCAACATTCAAGCCAACAACAACAATAGGACAGAGAGAAAAACAATGTTTTTTTTTAGTTAAGATAGCGTAGAGAGAGGTGTGTATGGACTTTGAGCTGGAGATTGGAAATTAGATATATAAGTAGGGTGAAATTTTAGCGGAGGGTAAACAGAAAGAATAGGAAAATCTAAAGCTGGAAAGGGTTAATATAAATAGGAGATCAAAAGGAAGAGAGGTTAGGAAGAGAGTGGTGCCATAAAGGTAGCGTTGAGATAGGGTAAAATTATGGTAAAGGAAAGATGCCAATAGAATGTAGGACACTAATCCCAAATTAAAAGAAAGAGAAAATCAAATGACACTTTAAAAAAAGGTAAAATAGTAGTAATAATAATGCTGATGAAATTAAAAATGTAATAATTAAAAAGGTGAAAATCGAGTGAGGAAAAAAGAGAAAAAGTTAGTTTCTTACGTAAAGATTGCAAAAAGTGAAAATAAAAAATTAAAGTAAAAAAATTAAAATATCTTACCTTATAATAGACAAATATGCAAATTGACCGCACCTTCGCTACGCCCAAGCCATGCCCACCAACCAAAGCCACGCCCACCAATCACGCCCACCAGGAAACCGTTGCAGGGACTTTGGGGTGTGGCGGAGCCCAAGGCCGGGAAAGCCTTGGGGCGGAGGCTTTCCCGGACTTGGGCACCAGTGGGGAGCCTGCACCGATAGCAGGAAACCACTGGGGGTTGGCTCCTGCGATCGGTAGCAGGGACGCTGGGTGCGGCCGAGCCCAAGGCCAGGAAAGCCTGGGGTGGAGGCTTTCCGGGCCTTGGGCACCAGCAGGGAGCCTGCACCGATCGCAGGAAACCACTGGGGGTCGGCTCCTGTGATCGGTAGCAGGGACGCTGGGTGCGGCCGAGCCCAAGGCCGGGAAAGCTGCTCGAGGCTTTCCCGGCCTTGGGCACCAGCGGGGAGCCTGCAAGGATCGCAGGAAAGCACTGGGGGTCAGCTCCTGCGATCCTTAGCAGAGATGTTGGGTGCGGCTGAGCCCAAGGCCACTGCCCAGGGCCAAGCCCCAACCCTGAAAAAGGCAGAAGGCGGTGGCCACAGCCAAGGCCTGGGTCCCTGGTGCCGGCAGAAAACTGGTGCAGGCAGTCAGGTGAATGAAGTTCTATTGCACGAATCTTCGTGCAAACGGGCTACTAGTATTAAAATAAAAAATAAGAGAAATAAAATGTGCAGTAGTGACGGTCATTCACTTCCTCTATTGTTCTGTTTGGTAAGCCTGTTTCCCAGTCTGGACAGCATTGCAGTTGCCTGTGTTCCACTGCGCCTCACTGTAAGCCAGTCCTGATTTTTAAGCAGGCGGTGTCTTAATTTCTTGTATTTATTTTTGATTAATCAAGAGACAATTTATGTTTCAGTCACTGGGTGGCAGTGTTTCTGGATTGACTTCTGGGCCTCTCTAAGCTTTTTTCCCTGTAGCCCTCAATACCGGTTTGTGGAGGTGTGCGCCTCAGAGCTGGCTCTCCGATGGTCACTCCCAATTCCGATCCCCAGGTTCCAGAAAACCACTTCCCCTCACAGTCTCTCAGGGTATCCCCACCTGGGTTTTCCTATGTATTGGGCTTAGTAATCAGAATCGGAAAAAGCCCAAGTGTGCGGACAGTGGGTCTGTGCGCAAGACTAAGCAGCCTGCACTCCTTTGAAATTCTTAGTCTGACCCTCCTCGTCAGATCAAAATGGGTTGCTTTTTAGAGATCCCTTCTGTTAGCAGCTCTGAGGACTCCCTTCCACATTCACGGATCACAGCAGCCCCAATAGCCATGGATTTTTCTAGGCACAGACTTCCCTGGTCCTCCAGCTCCCACAGCTCATGCATTTCTCTCTCCTGCCGCCAGGACGAGAAACCTCACCTTATCCTTGGCGAAATCTGACCTTTCCGTGGTGGAGTGGAGAGCTCCTTTGAATCCATGTGTTTGTAACGATTGGGAACCAGTGTTCAGGGCCTCGCAGCTGTTCAGTGGTCGCCGCAGCTGTGGGTTTTCAGGCCTCCAATAAAATCCTCTTTCACTTGCAAGATGGTGAGGTTTCCCCCTCCGAGCCCGCCGCTCCGGGAGGGGACCCAGCCACTGTGGGTGCTGCCTGGTCAGGGGAATCCCGCCTAGCATTCCCCCACCTTCTCCTGGAGTTTAGCTGTCCATTAGCTTGCTAACACTCCCCGTTTGAACCTCAGTTGTTCTTTCTTTCTGCTCTGGGACAAGGCTCAGAACATGTCTCTATTCTGCTGCCATTTTCTCCTTTTTTCTGTCATTATTTCTTTAAACAGGTTTTCCATTCCTTGCTCAGTTTCCTCTCCTTCTGTAACCCCTATTATGCAGATTTTTTTTGTTTTGTGTTTTCCCACAGTCCCCTTAGGCTCTCCACCTGATTTTTAATTTTTTTTTCCTAGAAGTTGCTCTACTTGGGTATTTTTTCCCATCTTGTCTTCTAGCTCAAGTATACGGTCCTCTGCTTCTTCCAGTCTACTCTTGATGCTTTCTATTGAGTTCATTACAGAAGCAATATCATTTTTCATTTCTTCTTGGTTCTTCTTCATTTCCTCTTGGTTCTTACTCATATTGTCGAATTTGTCTTCCATCCTTTTCAGCCACCTTATGACCATTTCCCTGAATTTTTTCACTGACACGTTGCTTGCCTCTATTTCGTTTACTTCCTTTTCTGGTGAAGCCTGCTTTCCTTTCATATGCGGGCTGTTTCTTTGTCTCCCCATAGTCTGTCTTCTTCGGTGTCTGGTTATGTAGTTTTCTCTCTCCTGCATTGATTTAAAGGCACAAAATACAACACAACCAGGTACAATGCACAAGGCACTGAACAGAAATGTGTTCATGATATTAATAACCCCAAATAAAGGTGACCACCAGAGAAAGGCAAATTAGAGGATAGGAGAGAAAGAAGAAGAGAAAATAAAGAAATGAGTGTGAAAATGAAATTGGGAACAGGAAAAAAAGTAAGAGAGAAAGGAAAGAAAATAAGAAAGAAGAGGGGAACAAACTATATATATGGCGAGAAAACTCCAATAGAACAGCCACTAATCCCAACAAATGCCAGCAACATAGTATCTGGAGATGAATACAAACAACAAGCAACAACTAATATCAAGCAAGGTGAGGGAAAACAGAAGCAAAAAACGAACAAAAACAAAACAATACAAAAAAAGACTAAGCAAAACAATCTCACAAACAAGCATAAAAAATCGATATTGTCAACAATCAAGCAAACAACAACAAAGGGACAGAGAGAAAAACAATTTTTGGATAGTGAAGACAGAGAAGAGAGAGGTGTGTATGGTCTTAGTGCAGGAAATTGGAAATTAGATATATAAGTAGGGTGAAATTTTAACAGGGTGTAAAAAGAAAAAATAGGGAAAATCTAAAGCAGAAAAAGGGTAAGAGAAACAGGACAACAAAAGGGGAAAAGTTAAGAAGAGAGTGATGGCATAAAGGTAAAGTTGAGATAGAGTAAAATGATGGTAAAGGAAAGATGAAAATAGAATGTAGAACACTAATCCCTAAGTAAAATAAAGGGAAAATAAAATGACACTTTCTTTTTTAAAAAAGGTAAATAGTAGTAATAATAATACTGATTGAAAATAAAGCCAACACCGGTTTGGCTCAGTGGATAGAGCATCGGCCTGCGAACTCAAGGGTACCAGGTTCGATTCCGGTCAAGGGCATGTACCTTGGTTGCGGGCACATCCCCAGTGGGGGGTGTGCAGGAGGCAGCTGATCGATGTTTCTAACTCTCTGTCTCTCTCTCTTCCTCTCTGTGAAAAATCAATAAAATATATTTTTAAAAAAGAAAATAAAATAAAAATGTAATAATTAAAAAGATAAAATCAAGTGAGGAAAAAAGAAAAAAATTAGTTTCTTTTTTTTTTACTTTACTTTTATTTTATTTTATTTTTATTTATTTATTTTTAAAATTTCTTTATTGATTAAGGTGTCACATATTTGTCCTCATCCCCCCATTCCCATCCCACCCCCCTCCCCACGGATGCCCTAACCCCCTGTTGAACTTAACCATTGGTTAGGCTCATATGCATGCACACAAGTCTTTTGGTTGATCTCTCCCCCCTCCCCCCACTCTCCCCTATCCTCCCTCTGAGTACCGATAGTCAGATCGATGCCTCCTTGTTTCTGGTTCTGTTCTTGTTCATCAGTCTATGTTGTTCCTCATTTCCCCTAGATGAACGAGATCATGTGTCACTAGAGATATACTTATAAGAAGTGAATGTGCGACGAGCAATAATAGTTATGCTGACAGGCAAATGAATCAGTCTGTAGTGAGTTTCTTTCTGGACCAACAGTTCTTTTGAGACCCAATTTCAATGTCCACCAGTTCCTTATGTGTACATGTTGGCACTGACCCCTCAGCTGTGGATGGTGGACAAATGGTGGCAATGCTGGTCCGACTTTCTCTGGTTTGGTCTTGGCCGGACCCAGGAGCACGGCTTCACCCGGACTCAGGGGCACGTGGCCTCACCCGGAACCAGGGGGCGTGTGGCCTCACCTGGACCCAGGTGCGCGCGGCCTCACCCAGACCCGGGACCCAGCCTCACCTGGATCCAGGGGCACACGGCCTCAAGCGGGCCCGGGATACAGCTTCACCTGGACCCAGGGGTGCGAGGCCTCACCCGGACCCAGGGGTGCGTGGCCTCACCCAGACCCAGGTGCGCGCGGCCTCACCCGGACCCGGGACCCAGCCTCACCCGGATCCAGGGGCACACGGCCTCAACCGGGCCCGGGATCCAGCTTCACCCGGACCCAGGGGTGCGAGGCCTCACCCGGACCCAGGGGTGCGTGGCCTCACCCAGACCCAGGTGCGCGTGGCCTCACCCGGACCCGTGACCCAGCCTCACCCGGATCCAGGGGCACACGGCCTCACCCAGAACTGGGACCCAGCCTCACCCGGATCCAGGGGCACACGGCCTCACCCAGACCCAGGATCCAGCTTCACCCAGACCCAGGGGCGCGTGACCTCACCCAGACCCAGGTGCGCGTGGCCTCACCCGGGCCCGGGACACAGCCTCACCCGGATCCAAGGGCACACAGCCTCACCCGGACCCGGGATCCAGCTTCACCCGGATCCAGGGGTGCGAGGGCTCACCCGGACCCAGGGGTGCGTGGCCTCTCCCAGACCCAGGGGCGCATGGCCTCACCCGGACCCAGGTGCATGCGGCCTCACCCGTACCCGGGACCCAGCCGCACCCGGATCCAGGGGCACACGGCCTCACCCGGACCCAGGATCCAGCTTCACCCAGACCCAGGGGCGCGTGACCTCACCCGGACCCAGGGGCGCATGGCCTCTCCCAGACCCAGGGGCGTGTGGCCTCACCCGGACCCGGGACCCAGCCTCACCCGGATCCAGGGACACACGGCCTCACCTGGACCCAGAATTCAGCTTCACCTGGACCCAGGGGCGTGTGGCCTCACCCGGACCCAGGGGCGCGTGGCCTCACCCGGGCCCGGGACCCAGCCTCACCCGGATCCAGGGGCACACGGCCTCACCCAGACCCAGGATTCAGCTTTACCTGGACCCAGGTGCGCATGGCCTCACCCGGACCCAGGGGCGCGCGGCCTCACCCGGGCCCGGGACCCAGCCTCACCCGGATCCAGGGGTACACAGCCTCACCCGGACCCTGGATCTAGCTTCACCCGGACCCAGAGGCGCGTGGCCTCACCAGACCCAGGAGCGTGTGGCCTCTCCCAGACCCAGGGTCGCGTGGCCTCACCCAGGTCCAAGGGCGCATGGCCCCACCCGGACCCAGGATCCAGCCTCACCTGGATCTAGGGGCGCATAGCCTCACCCGGACCCAGGGGGGCGGTCCCACCTGGACCCAGGACCCAGCCTCACCCGGACCCAGGGGCGTGCGGCCCCACCTGGATCCAGGGGCATGTGGCCTCACCCGGACGTGGGACCCAGCCTCACCCTGACCCAGTTCCCAGCCTCACCGGGACCCAGGGGTGCGCGGCCTCCCCCTACCCGAGACCCAGCGGGGTTTCATCTTCTTGATCCCAATTCCTGTTGGTCAATTCCCTCTCAGCAATTCCTTCGGCCATTTTCTCAGAGCTCCAGGGCGGCTGCCACAGAACTCGTTGGGCTGCGGGCTTGGTGAAGCTCCGGTGTGCCCGGTGTGCGGTGGCGGGCTGGTCCGGGGTCACTGTGTCTGCCTTTGGGTCTGCAGCGGTGGCCAGTCGCCGAGCGTGCGCACCTGGCCACTTCCGGGGCGTTGAGATTCTTGAAGGACTCGTAGGTCAGCAAGCGCAGAGTCTCCCACCCCATGTCTCCCATGGGCTCGTATGTCTGCGCTCGGCAGCGAATGGAGCCGTCCCCTCAGCCGGAGACTGCCGGGGGAACTGCGCCGAGCACGTTCCAGGCCGCCATTGTGTCGCCTGAGCCATAGTTCTTAAAGTGTGATCTTTGGGTCACCGGCATCAGCATCTTCCCGCGTACCCCTCTCTTTTATTCTAGTTGTAGAGCATCTGCTCAGCAAGCCCTCCGGTGGTTCTGGATGGTGTCTGCTCTGCTCTCCCGTTGTAGTCTCAAAATTGTTGTGGTAGGCAACAATCAGGCTTCCGCCCTATGCCTCCATCTTGGTCCTCCTTTGTATAGTTAAGTCTTGATTGTTGTTGGTGTCACTAGGAGGAATTGTCCTCCAGGCCAATTGGCCGTGAGGACCCTCTGTGTCTATAAAGGAAGAGTTGCTGTGCAGGAGACACGTTTATGGGCCGGGTCTTGTTGCAGCAAGGCTTTGGCACTCACTGAGTCTGCCTCTTGAATGTGTCCCTTATGCAAGTGGTTGAAATCTGGTGTCATCTCACACCGACCACTAGATGCCCTCGTTTCTGGGTCTCCAATGGAGTGTAGGTCAGCTACTGCCTGAGGCCACTCAGCAGGAATTACAGCAAAAACTGCAGTTTCCTCCTCCTGTCTAAGCGGCCCTGGAGCAGTCCGACTAGAACCGCAGTTCATCTGGTCAAGCTGCCACAGGGCAGGCCACCCACATGCAAAAGCCGCTGCTTGGAGCCCAGGTGGGCCTGCAAAACGTGCGCGGAAGGTCTGCAAAACGTGCGGGGCGGGTCCCAGGGCGGGGCGGGTTTCAGGGCGGGGCGGGGTCTCAGGGCGACACCAGGCCATGGCGTGGCGAACCGCAATGGCTGCAAGTCTGCTTTTTCTGCTTTCCATGTTTCTAAGCCTCCTCGTTCCGCACTCCAGCGCAGCAAACACTGATTGCTGGGCGCACCTCCGCAAGGAAGTTACTCCCACTCTCCGACATGAAGGCCGAGAGTCCAGCCTCTCCCCGCAGGCGTCTGGGTCTCCCGCGAGTCCCCAGAAGCTGGATTTCAGGGTGATGGGGAGCTAATCTTCCCTAGGGTTGGAAAAAAGCCGCACAACCCTTCCCCCGCCACCAGCCCAACCCACGCGCCTCCGCACCTTATCCCTTCCGAGTTCGCTCTTTCCTCTTCCCTCTTAGCTGTAAATCCACCATTCAGTCAGCTCTCCTGTGGATCTGGGTGGCAGACGCTCTGTCCTCCAGTTGTATTTTTGAAATTGCTGTGTGCGGCGCAGTTCATTTGTTTAACTTTGCTGCCTTCTTGGTTCTTTCTCCTCTCTCAAAATGGCTAAAGGACTGGAATGTAAGACGGGAAATCCTAAAAATCCTCCAAGTCGGTGTTGGTGGTCTCCGGGGCCCCGAGGATCTCACTGGGCAGCTCGGCCAGGTCGGTGACGCGGATGGGCCCATCCCGCAGAAAGATGGTCTCTTCCTTCACCGAGAGCCACTGCGCCGAGTCCGCAGCCACCGCCACAGCAGCTGCTGCGGCCGCCCACGAGCTCATGGCCCCGGCTGAGGTGCTGACTGAGAGGAGCAGCCGCCCGGCCTGGGGAGACGCGAGCAGGAGTCGCCGCGCTCACCAGTCCATCTTTTAGTTGTATTTCCAAAACTGCCATGTGAGGCAACAGATCAGCCGTTCAACTCTGCCGCCATCTTGGCTCCTCAAAAATTAGTTTCTTAAGTAAAAGATGAAAAAAGTAAAAAAAAATTAAAAAATGTGCAGTAGGGAAAGTCATTCACTTCCTCTACTGTTCTGTTTGGCATGCCTGTTTCCTAGTCAGGACAGTATTGCAGTTTCCTGTGTTCCACTGCTCCTCAGTGTTGTAAGCCAGTCCTGATTTTTAAGCAGGCAGTGTGTCTTAATTTCTTGTATTCCTTTATTTGTGTTTACACAAGAGTCAATTTGTGATTCAACCCCTGGGTGGCAGTGTTTCTGTATTGACCTCTGTGTCTAAAGGTCCTCTCTTGCCAGTGCTTAGATCCTGCTTTCCCTGTGGCACTCAATACCGGTTTGTGGGAGTGGGCTGCCCCAGAGCTGGTTCTCTGATGGTTATTCCCTGCTCTGATCACCAGGTTCCAGAAAAACAACTTTCCCCTGCAGTCTCTTAGGGTGTCCCCAACTGGGTGATCCTCTGTATTGGGCTTAGTAATCAGAAGGAAGGATTTAAAGAGGAAAAAGAAAAAATAAATAAAGAGCCAGAGTAAGTGTGTGAACTCTGGGGCTATGTGCAAGTCTGTGCAGTCTTTTTTTTCCCCCTTGGGTCTAAGCAAGGGCACACTTTTAAAATTTTTAGGTTTTCCTTTTGTGTCAGATAAAATGGGTTGTTTTTTAGAGTTCCCTTCTGTGAGCAGATCTGAGGACCCCCTTCCACATTCACGGATCATGCTAGCCCCAACAGCCACGGATTTTTCTAGGCACAGACTTCCCCCAGTCCTCCAGCTCCCACAGTGCGTGCATTTCTCTCTCCTGCCGGGACCAGAGACCTCACCTTATCCCAGGCGAAATATGACCTTTCCATGGTGGAATGTAGAGCTCCTCTGAATCCGCATGTTTGTGCCAATTGGGGACCGGTGTTCTGGGGTTCGCAGCTGTTCAGTGGGTGCCATAGTTGTAGATTTTCAGGCTTCCGATAACATCCACTTTCTCCTTCAAGATGGCGCAGTCTCTGCATCCGAGCCAGTCATTCCGGGAGGGAACCCAGCAGCAGTGGGGGCTTCCCGGTCAGGGGAGCTCTGTCCAGCAGTCCCCCACCGTCTCCTGAAGTATTGCTGTCCCTCAACTCACCAACAAACACTCCCCGTGTGACTCTCAGCTGTTCTTTCTATCTGCTCCGGGACAAGGCTCGGGACACGTCTGTCTATTCCGCCACCATTTTCCCCCCATATGTAATACTTTCAACAATAAATATTAAAAAATAAAAGTTAAAAAAGAAGAAAAAAGAAAAATATGAACAATAAAATAGCAATAAATACATATCTATGAACAATTAAATTAAAAAACAAAGTAAATGAACAAGTAGAACAAAAACAGACTCACAGCCAGCCTTGGTTCATAGCTTTGCCTTGCCTGATATAGAAAACATTTTCACAGTTGTCAGATGGGAGGGGGTATGGGTAAAAAATGTAAAGGGATTAAGTACAAATAGTTTGTTACAGAATAGACATGGGGATGTAAAGTGCAGCGTAGGGAAGATAGTCAATAATATTCTAATAACTATGTATGGTGTCAGATGGGTGTGAGACTTATTGAGATGATCACTTAAGTTATGTAATGTCTAATTACTGGGGTGTACACCTGAAACTAGTATAATAATGTATGTGAACTATAATTGAAAAATAATAATTTTTTTAAAAACAATGATGTGTTAAAAGAAAGTAATACAAAATAATATTGAATGTAATCTGTATTGAAAAATAAAAATTTTTTTGAAAGGAGATAAAAAACAAAGATGTGTTTGTCTTTGGAAGCCTTCAATGTGTTTATTTCAAAGTTAATAATAATAAACAGTGAACAGTTACTTCAGGGAAGTACAAAGATGCATGTCTAATGCTCCTTTCTGCCCTGTGTGTACTAGGCCATGCCTTCTGTTTACAGGGGCATAGGCAAGATCATATGGTTGGTATAGTCAATAATGTGGATTCTTTTGCAATCAGGCAGTCAGGGATGTTAAACATGTTTCAGAAACCTCCCTTAGTCACAGGCAGCTTGAGAAGAGGCTCATAACAAGCCAAGGCTTGCCACATTACTTCATTCCTCATTACTTCTAAGCAACCTATTTGTTTTTAACACAGCGTAATAGGAAAGATAATAAGCTGCAAGCTCTGGTATATACTTGGGGGATGAGTAGTGACGGAGGCAAATTCTCCCATGCTATGAAGGCCAGAGTTATCAAATTGATCCACACTGGCTCTGTGGAGAGATGTAAAGAGTTCTGAGGTCTCATATATTGTTGGTGGGAATGCAAAATAGTATAGTGCCTATGGAAAGCAATGTGCTGCTACCTAGTAAAATTACATATGCATACAGTAAAGCAATCTCACTTCCTAAAATGTGTCCTAAAGACATACTGGAAAAAATGCAAAATGAGATATGTCTGATGCTATAAACTGGAACATTATTTATAACTAGAGGCCTGGTGCATGAATTTGTGCACAGGTGGATTCCCTTGGTCTGGTTGGCAATCAAGGCCTATTGGGGAGACTGGTTGGTGTGGGGGGAGAGACCCTGGGAGGTTGGCTAGCCGGCCCCCCAATCAAGACTGATCGAGGGGGCGCAGCCAGGGGAAGGGGCTGCAGGAGGTTGGCTGGTGGGCCAGAGTGGGGGAGCAGCTGTGGGAGGTTGGCCAGCAGGGGCGGGGGGGAGGGGTCATGAGAGGTTGGCTGGCCAGGGGGAGAGGCCATAGGAAGTTGGCTGGTGGGGGGGCACGGGAGGTTAGCCAGTCAGCCCCGGGGGGGGGGGGGGAGGGGTTGCAGGAGGTTGGCTGTAGAAGTGCATTGACCACCAGGGGGCAGTTCCTGCATTGATCGTCTGCCCCCTGGTGGTCAGTGCACATCAAATGTGGCAGGCAGAGGGTGGTAAACAACAGTAGCAGTGCCAAGTAGGTCAAGTAAACAAGGAGGAACTGGAGCCCAAAGCCGAGAATATGAGCACATGGAGAGCAGAGAACCATAGAACACTCTAAGCCAAAGGTTTTTGGGGGTAAATATTAGTGGTGGGGCCATTTGTTTATTCCCCTCTGTGTTATGTGTGAATTGGCCTGTCCCATTAAAAAAGCCAAAGATGAGTATATAATACCCACTGACTTCAGTCCTACCCAGTCCAGACTATGGGAGGCAGCATGGTAGAATGTAAAGAATATGAACTTTGGACTCAGAAAGACCAGGATTTAAGTTCTTTCCCTTAATAGTTTTGTGACCTTCGGCAGTTCATTCTCAGATTCAGCTTCATCATATGAGAAATAGAGATAGTTAGCATCTACCTCTGAGAATCACTGTGATAATGAAGTGAAATTATATAAACAATCCAACATGGACCTTGGTATCTAATAAGCACTCAATAGATGACAAGCCCCCTTTCTTTAAGGGCACCTATCATAATTTGACTTACATTTGTAGTTAGTTATATGCAGTACATGTCTCTCCCTAACCAAATCTTAAACTTGTTGAGGGCAGATTCTGTGAGAATCATTTTTCACATATATATATTTTTTAATTTTTATTTTTCAATTACAGTTGACATTCAGTATTATATCAGTTTCAGGTGTTCAGCATAGCAGTTAGACAATTATTTAATGTACAAAGTGATCCCCCATAAATCCAGTACCCACCTGGCACCATACATAGTTATTACAATAATTAATAATATTGTAATATTATTTTTATGCTGTACTTTATATCTCCATGACTATTTTATAACTGCCAATTTGCACTTCTTAATCCCATCACCTTTTTCCCTCAGCCCCTCAACCGCCCTCCCCTATGGCAACCATCAATTGTTCTCTGTACCTATGAGCCTGTTTCTGTTTTGTTTGTTTGTTTGTTTTGTTTATTAGATTTCACACATAAGTAAAATCCTATGGTATTTGTCTTTCTCTGTCTGAGTTATTTCACTAAGCATAATACCCTTTAGGTCCATCCATGCTGTCACAAATGGTAAGATTTCATTCTTTTTTATGGTCCAGTAATATTCCATCCTATATAATAAAGAGGTAATATGCAAATTAACCTTTACACCATAACGCTGTCACGAGATGTCAGCACACACAGCGGGGGCGGGGCTGGCTGCTCCGTGTGCCTGCCACTGGAGTTCCCTCAGCCCCACCAGGGGGCAGGTCCCAGCTGCTGCTCCGTGTGGCTTCCATGTGGGTCCCCTCAGCCCCAAGTGCCACGGGGGCAGCTCCGTGGGGGTCCTGCGGCTCCATGCAGCTTGATGTTGTATCCGTCTGTCTGTGTGGGTGCACGCAGGTCTGGATCTTGCGGGATTTTGAGGCACATGCAAGTGGGCAGGGATTTGACTCTGGGTCTCCCGGTGCAGGTGGACTTGATGCTGTGGCCCTGTGGGCGCCAGCCCAGACTCTGACAACAGGGAGAAGGGAGTCCCATCCCCCACAGAATCAGCCAGAATCAGCTATTGGTCAGCCAGCTCCCAGCGGCCTGACAGCCAGGACTCTCATTCACCTGCATCCCAGACCCTGACAGCAGGGAGGTGGGAATATGTCTAAAGAGCAACTATTGACACAATATACCTCTGCAGCAGAAAGAAGCCGGAATCATCGACAGAAAATGTCTGAAGACCAACATGCCTCTGAAGCTGAAAGAAGGTGGCATCGGCAACAGAATGTATCTGAAGAGCAACGATTGGCACAATGTAGCACTGCAGCCAAAAGAAGCTGGCGTCATCGACAGAAAATGTCTGAAGAGCAATGTGCCTCTGAAGCTGAAAGAAGGTGGATGACGACAAAATATATCTAAAGTACAGTCATCAACAAGTACTACCAATACTGGTAGGAACTGCCTTCTCAGTGAAAATGGAGTACATGAGGATGCAATTCTCGAACATAGTTGTGGTGGAATGACTGTTAGATGTCAATTTTGCCTATCATTAAATTTCTCTGATGAAAAACCATCTGATGAAAAATTTACTCGATGTTGTAGCAAAGGTAAAGTTTGTCCAAATGATATACATTTTCCAGAATACCTGGCATATCTAAAAAGATTAATGACAACGATTCTGACAGTAAAAATTTCATGGAAAATATTTGTTCCATAAATAGTTCTTTTGCTTTTGCTTCAATGGGTGCAAATATTGCATTGCCATCAGGATATGGGCCATACTGTTTTAGAATACACAGACAAGTTTATCACCATACTGGAACTTTACATCCCTTAGATGGTGTTTCTCGCAAGTGTGCTCAACTCTATATTTTAGATACAGCTGAAGTGACAAGTAAAAGATTAGCAATGCCAGAAAACCAGGGCTGCTCAGAAAGACTCATGATCAACATCAACAACCTCATGCATGAAATAAATGAATTAACAAAATCGTACAAGATGCTACATGAGGCAGAGAAGGAAGCCCAATCTGAAGCAGCAGCAAAAGGTATTGCTCCAATGGAAGTAACAATGGCGATTAAATATGATCGTAACAGTGATCCAGGTAGATATAACTCTCCCTGTGTAACCAAGGTAGCCGTCATATTCAGAAACGAAGATGGAGAACCTCCTTTTGAAAGGGACTTGCCAATTCATTGTAAACCAGATCCCAATAATCTGAATGCCACTAAAATGAAACAAATCAGTATCCTGTTTCCTACATTAGATGCAATGACATATCTATTCTTTTTCCACATGGTGAAAAAGGCTGGGGAATGGATATTGCATTAAGACTCAGAGACGACAGTGTAATTGACAATGATACTAGACAAAATGTAAGGACACAAGTCACACAAATGCAGTATTATGGATTTCATCTCTGTTCGGGACACGTTCAATCCTATTTTAAATGCAGGAAAATTAACTCCATAGTTTATTGTGGATTCATATTAAAAAATGGAGGCCAATCGGATAAATTTCATTAAAGCAAACCAATGTAAGTTGGGAGTTGAAAAATATAGTGGTTTGATGGATTATCTCACATCTAGATCTGAAAATGACAATGTGCCAATTGGTAAAATGATAATACTTCCATCATCTTTTGAAGGTAGTCCCAGAAACTTGCAGCAGCGATATCAGGATGCTATGGAAATTGTAACGAAGTATGGCAAGCCTGATTTATTCATAACCATGACATGCAACCCCAAATGGGCAGATATTACAAACAATTTACAACGCTGCCAAAAAATTGAAAACAGACCTGATTTGGTAGCCAGAGTTTTTAATATTAAGCTGAATGCTCTTTTAAATGATATGTGTAGAGAGGAGAAAATGGTGGCAGGATAGACAGACGTGTTCCGAGCCTTGTCCAGGAGCGGAAAGAAAGAGCAGCTGAGGGTCATGTGGGGTTTGTTGGCAAGTTAGGGGACAGCTAGACTCCAGGAGAAGGTGGGGGACTGCTGGACGGGGTTCCCCTGACTGGGCAGCCCCCACTGCTGCTGGGTCCCCTCCCAGAGCCATGGGCTCAGATGCAGAGACTGCGCCATCTTGAAGGAGAGAGTGGATCTTATTGGAAGCCTGAAAATCTACAACTGCGGCAACCACCGAACAGCTGCGAGCCCCAGAACACCGGTCCCCAATTGGCGCAAACACACGGATTCGGGGGAGCTCTGCACTCCACCACGAAAAGGTCAGATTTCGCCTGGGATAAGGTGAGGTCTCTGGTCCCGGCGGGGAGAGAGAAACGTGTGCTTTGCAGGAGCTGGAGGACTGGGGAAGTCAGTGCCTGGAAAAATCCGTGGCTATTGGGGCTGGCGTGATCCATAAATGTGGAAGGGGGTTCTCAGAGCTACTAACAGGGGATCTCCAAAGAGCAACCCATTTTGATCTGATGCAAAGGGACAGCCTAGGGGTATCAAAAGTGTGCCGGCTGCTTAGACCCAAGGGGGAAAAGGGGACTACACAGACTTGCGCACAGACCCATTGTTTGCACACTTGGGCTTTTTCCTCTTCAAATCTTTGCTTCGGATTACTAAGCCCAGTGCATAGGATCACCCAGTTGAGGACACCCTGGGAGACTGCAGGGGAAGGTTGTTTTTCTGGAACCTGGGGATCGGAATGATGAGTGACCATCGGAGAGCCAGCTCTGAGGCAGCCTATGCCCACAAACCGGTATTGAGTGCCACAGGGAGAGCAGAATCTAAACACAGTCTAGAGAGGCCAAATAGATCCAGAAGTCAATCCAGAAACACTGCCACCCAGGGGTTGAATCACAAATTGACTCTTGTGTAATCAAAAATAAAGGAATACGAGAAATTAAGACACTGCCTGCTTAAAAATCATGACTGGCTTACAACTCTGAGGAGCAGTGGAATGCAGGGAACTGCAATACTGTCCGGACTGGGAAACAGGCGTGCCAAACAGAACAATAGAGGAAGTGAATGACCTTCAGTACTGCACATTTTATTTATTTATTTTCATTTTTTGCATCTTTTACTTAAGAAACTATTTTTTTTCTTTTTTCCTCACTCGATTTTCACCTTTTTAATTATTACATTTTTATTTTCAATCAGTATTATTACTACTACTATTTTACTTTTTCTTTTAAGTGTCATTTTATTTTCTCTTTATTTTACTTTGGAATTAGTGTTCTACATTCTATTTTCATCTTTCCTTTAGCATCATTTTACTCTATCTCAACTCTACCTTTATGCCATCACTCTCTTCCTAACCCAGTGATGGGCAACCTTTTGAGCTTGGTGTGTCAAACTTCGCCAAAAAACTGAGCATAACTCGGGTAGTGTGTCACTTTGAGGAAAAAACATTATTTCGCAAACGTTTCATCCTCAGGAGCAGCAAATGTTTCATCCTCGGCATGCGGCCGCCTCAGCGGTCGCGTGTCATCAGAAATGGCTACGCATGTCAGTGCGTGTCATAGGTATGCCATCACTGTCCTAACCTCTCCCCTTTAGGTCTCCTGTTTCTCTTACCCCTTTCCTGCTTTAGATTTTCCCTATTCTTTCTGTTTACCCCCTGTTAAAATTTCACCCTACTTATATATCTAATTTCCAATCCCCTGCTCCAAGTCCATACACACCTCTCTCTTTGCCGTTTTAACTATCAAAAACATTGTTTATATCTCTGTCCTTCTGTTGGTGTTTGCTTGAATGTTGATTATATCGAATTTTTATGCTTTTTTTGTGAGATTCTTTTGCTTATTCTTTTTTTGTTTGGTTTCTTTGTTTGCTTCGTTTATGTTAGTTTTTTGCTTCTGTTTTCCCTCGCCTCACTTAATATTAGTTGGTGTTGTAGTTTGTATTAATCTCCAGGGACTTGTTGATGGCATTTTCTGGGATTAGTGGCGTTTCTACTGGAGTTTTCTCCCAATATATATAGTTTGTTACCCTTTTCTTTCTTAGTCTCTTTCTTGTCTCTCTTACTTTTTTCCCTTTTCCCAATTTCATTTAGACACACTTTTTTTTTCCTTTATTTTTCCTCTTCTTCTTTCTCTCCTATCCCCTAATTTGCCTTTCTCTGGTGGTCACCATTATTTGGACTTATTAATATCATAAATACATTTCTGTTCAGTGCCGTGTGTTGTACCTGGTTGTGTTGTATTTTGTGCCTTTAAATCAATGCAGGAGAGAGAGAACTACATAATGAGACATCTGGAGAAGAGAGACTATGGGGAGACAAAGAAACAGCCTGCATATAAATGAAAAGCAGGCATCACCAGAAAAGGAAGTAAATGAAATAGAGGCAAGCAACCTGTCAGAGAAAGAATTCAGAGAAATTGTCATAAGATGGCTGAAAAGAATGGAAGACAAATTCGACAATTTGAGTAAGAACCAAGAGGAAATGAAGAAGAAGCAAGAAGAAATGAAAAACTACATTGTTGCTGTAAAGAACTCAATAGAAAACATCAAGAGTACACTAGAAGAAGCAGAGGACCGCATAAGTGAGCTAGAAGACAAGATGGGAAAAAATACCCAAGTAGAGCAGCTTCCAGAAAAAAAAAAATTAAAAAGCAGGAGGAGACCCTAAGGGAAATTTGGGACAACACGAAACAAAACAACATCCACATAATAAGGGTTCCAGAAGGAGAGGAAACTGAGCAAGGTATAGAAAACCTGTTTGAAGAAATAACAACAGAAAACTTCCGAGATATAGGGAAGAAAAAACCCACACAAATCCAAGAAAGCAAGAAAGCAAGAAAGCAAGAAAGCAAGAAAGCAAGAAAGCAAGAAAGCAAGAAAGCAAGAAAGCAAGAAAGCAAGAAAGCAAGAAAGAAAGAAAGAAAGAAAGAAAGAAAGAAAGAAAGGAAGAAAGGAAGAAAGAACTAGGAAGCAAAGAAGGAACAAAAGGGTAAAGAATAAAAATGGTGACAAATAAGTACCTATCAATAATAACTTTAAATGTAAATGGATTAAATGCTCCAATCAAAAGATATAGGGTAACGGATTGGATAAGAAAACAAGACCCATATATCTGCTGTCTACAAGAAAACTACCTCAGAAAATAAGACGCACACAGACTGAGGGTGAAGGGATGGAAAAGGTTTTCCAGGCGAATGGAAATGAAAAAGAGCTGGGGTAGCAATACCTATATCTGACAAATTAGATCTCAAAGTGAAGGACATAATAAGAGATAAGGAAGGCCACTTCATAATACTAAAGGGAGCAATCCAACAAGAAGAAATAACTCTGGTAATCATAAACGCACCCAATACAGGAGCACCCAAATACATAAAAATACTCCTGGAAGATATCAAGGGAGAGATTGACATCAATACAATCATAGTAGGAGACTTTAATACCCCACTATCACCATTGGACAAATCCTATAAAGAAAAATCAGCAAAGAAACATCAATTCTAAATGACTAACTGGACCAGATGGAATTAATTGACATCTTCAGAACATTTCACCCCAAAGCCACAGAATATACATTCTTCTCAAGTGCACATGGATCATTTTCAAAGATAGACCATATGTTGCGACATAGGCAAAGCCCCTTCAAATTCAACAAGATACAAATCATATCAAGCATCTTCTCAAATCACAGTGGCATAAAACTGGAAATCAACTACAATAAATACAATACAAAGAAATCAAACACATGGAGACTAAACAGCATGCTATTAAACAATGACTGGGTTATCAGAGAGATCAAGAAAGAAATAAAAAACATCATGGCAACAAATGACAATGAAAACACAACCATCCAAAATCTATGGGACACAGCGAAAGAAGTCTTGAGAGGGAAGTTCATAGCTCTACAAGCCTATAGCAAAAAACAAGAAACAATGGTAATAAATTACCTAACTCTACAAGTCAAAGAGTTAGAAAGAGAGAAACAAGAAAAGCCCAGCATAAGCAGAAGGAAGGAAATAATAAAGATCAAAGTTGAGATAAATGACATAGAGACCAAAGAAACAATACAAAAGATCAACAAAACCAAGAGCTGGTTCTTTGAAAGGATAAACAAGATTGATGAACCTCTAGCCAGGCTCACCAAGAAGCAAAGAGAGAGGACCCAAATAAACAAAATCAGAAATGAAAGAGGTGAAATAACAGACCCCCCGAGATACAAAGGATTGTTACAAAATACTACTAACAACTCTATTCCAACAAACTGGACAACCTGGAGTAAATGGACATATTCCTAGAAATTATAACCTTCCAAAACTCAATCAGGAAAAATCTAAACAGCTCAATAGGCCAGTAACTATGAAAGAAATTGTAGCATTCATCAAAAAGCTACCGGCAAACAAAAGCTGGGGCCAGACGGTTTCACAGGGGAGTTTTATCAAACATTCAAGGAAGAACTAAAACCTATCCTCCTCAGACTATTCCAAAAAATTCAAGAGGAAGGAACACTTCCAAGCTCCTTCTATGAAGCCAGCATCACTCTAATACCAAAACCAGATAAAGACAACACAATGAAAGAGAATTACAGACCAATATCCCTTATGAACATAGATGCTAAAATCCTCAACAAAATTCTAGCAAATCGGCTCCAGCAATACATGAGAAAGATCATACACCATGACCAAGTAGGATTTATCCTAGGAATGCAAGGATGGTACAATATCCGCAAATCAATAAATGTGATACATCACATAAACAAATTGAGAGATAAAAATCACATAGTCATATCAATTGATGCAGAAAAAGCATTTGACAAAATCCAACACCCTTTCTGGATAAAAACTCTCAACAAGGTGGGAAGAGAAAGATCATACCTCAACATAATAAAAGCTATATATGATAAACCCACAGCCAACAACATACTCAGTGGGCAAAAACTAAAACCATTTCCCCTAAGAACAGGAACAAATAGGGATGCCCACTCTCAGTACTCCTGTTTGACATGGTATTGGAAGTATTAGCCATTGCAATCAGACAAGAAGAAGAAATAAAAGGCATCCAAATTGGAAAAGAAGAAGTAAAGCTGTCCTTATTTGCAGATGACATGATATTGTACATAAAACCCCAAAGACTCCATCAAAAAACTAATAGACTCAATAAATGAATTTGGCAATGTAGCAGGATACAATATTAACGGGAAGAAATCTATGGCATTTCTATACACCTATAGTGAACTTACAGAAAGAGAGACTAAAAAAGCAATCCCATTTACCATCGCAACAAAAAAATTAGGATACCTAGGAATAAACTTAACTAAGGTGGTAAAAGACATATATGTGGAAAACTACAGGACACTGTAAAAAGAGAGGAAGATGTAAACAGATGGAAGAACATACCGTGTTCATGGATTGGTAGAATCAATATCATTAAAATGTCCATACTACCCAAAGCAATCTATAGATTCAATGCACTCCCCATTAAAATACCAACGGCATATTTCACAGACCTAGAAAGAACTCTCCAAAAATTCATCTGGAATTAAAAAAGACCCCAAATAGCCACATTTATCCTGAGAAAGAAGAATAAAGTAAGAGGGATCTCAATACCAGATTTCAAGCTGTATTACAAAGCCACTGTCCTCAAAACATCCTGGTATTAGCACAAAAACAGACATATAGATCAATGGAATAAAATAGAGAATCCAGATATCGACCCAAACCACTATTCTCAATTAATATTTGACAAAGAAGGCATGAACATACAATGGAGTCAAGACAGTCTCTTCAATAAATGGTGTTGGGATAATTGGACAGATACATGCAAAAAAAATGAAACTAGACCACCAACTTACACTATACACAAAAATAAACTCAAAATGGATACAGGACTTAAACATAAGACGGGAAACCATAAAAGTACTAGAGGAATCTACAGGCAGCAAAATCTCAGACATATGCCGAAAGAACTTCTTCACTGATACTGCTCCTAGGGCAATGGAAGCTAAAGAGAAAATAAACAAATGGGACTACATCAAAATAAAAAGCTTTTTCACAGCAAAAGAAACCATCAACAAAACAACAAGAAATCCCACTGTATGGGAGAACATATTTGCAAATGTTATCACTGATAAAGTTTTAATCTCCAACATCTACAGGCAGCTTATACAACTTAATTAAAGGAAGATGAATGATCCAATTAAAAAAAAATGGGCAATGGACCTAAATAGAATCTTTTCAAAAGAAGACAGAAGGAAGGCCAAGAGACACATGAAAACATGCTCCAAGTCACTAATTATCCGAGAGATGAAAATCAAAACGACAATTCGGTACCATCTCACACCTGTCAGAATAGCTATCATCAACAAATCAACAAACAACAAGTGTTGGCGAGGATGCAGAGAAAAAGGAACCCTAGTGCACTGCTGGTGGGAATGCAGACTGGTGCAGCCACTGTGGAGAACAGTATGGAGTTTCCTCAAAAAACTGAAAATGGAACTCCCATTTGACCCAGTAATCCCACTCCTGGGAATATATCCCAAGAAACTAGAAACACCAATCAGAAAGGATATATGCACCCCTATGTTCATAGCAGCACAATTTACAATAGCTAAGATTTGGAAACAGCCTAGGTGCCCGTCAGCAGATGACTGGATCAGAAAACTATGGTACATCTACACAATGGAATACTATGCTGCCATAAAAAAGAAGGACTTCTTACCATTTGTAGCAACCTGTATGGAATTGGAGAACATTATGCTAAGTGAAATAAGCCAGTCAATGAAAGAAAAATACCACATGATCTCATTCATTTGTGGATAATAAAGAACATTATAATCTGATGAACAAAAAGATAGATACAGAGGCAGGAAAGCATCAAACAGACTGTCAAATTACAGCGGGAAGGTTAGGGAGAGGTGGGGGAGATAAGAGATCAACCAAAGGACTTGAATGCATGCATATAAGAATAACCAATGGATGTAAAACATTGGGGGGTGAGGTCATGCATGGGAGTCGGGGGGCAATGGTAAAATATGTACACATATAATACCTTAATAAAAAAATAAATGATATATGTAAATTCCATTTATTTGGCAAATAATAGCTAAAATTCATGTCATTGAATTTCAGAAACGTGGACTGCCTCACGCTCACATATTATTGATATTAGTGAATCCAAATTACAAACAGAAGATGACATTGACCGTATAGTTAAGGCAGAAATTCCAGATGAAGACCAGTGTCCTCAACTTTTTCAAATTGTAAAATCAAATATGGTACATGGACCATGTGGAATAGAAAATCCAAATAGTCCATGTAGTCGGACATCCCCAAGGGGTCCCAGATTGGAGAGGGTGCAGTCTGGGCTGAGGGATACCCTCCCCATGCTTGAATTTCGTGCACCGGGCCATTAGTTGTATATATGTACCATCTTTTTATCTATTCCTCTTTTAATTGGAGCACTTAATTCATTTAAATTTAAAGTAGTTATTAATAAGTATGTACTTATTGCCATTTTACTGTTTTCTGATTGTTTTTATAGTTCTTCCCTGTTCCTTTAGTATTCTCTTGTTCTCTTCTCTTGTATGTTGATGACTTTCTGTAGTGTTGTTTTTAGATTCCTTTCTCTTTATTTCTTCTCTTTCTCGTAGATTTTTGGTTTGTGGTTACCATGTGCTTCATATATGCCAAGCAAACTATGTTTATAGCAGTCTATTTTAAGTTGATGGTCACTCAAGTTTGAACACATTTTAAAATCACTACCATTTTTACTCACTCTTCCATGTTTATGTTTTGTCATTATTTTTAACTTCTTTTGTGTGTGTTTGTGTGTACCATGTAATTTACTGTTGTAATTACAGTCTTCCTACTTTTGCCTTTTAAACTTTGTACTAGCTTTATACTTGTTTGATCCACTGTTTTTATTATCTGTTGGCCTTTGTAAGTGAGAATTCCTTTTCTTTGCAATATTTTCTTATTTTTTATCTTCTTAAAAATCTCTTTAACATTCCTTGTAATACTGATTTGGTGGTGATGAAATCCTTCAGCTTTTTCTTTTTTGGGAAACTCTGTACCTCTTCTTCAATTCTAAATGATAGCTTTGCTAGGTAGAGTAATCTCGGTTGTAGGTCCTTGCTTTTCATCACTTTGAATATTTTTTGCCACTCCCTTCTGGCCTGCAAAGTTTCTATTGAGAAATCAGCTGACAGTCTTATGAGAGTTCCTTTGTATGTAACTAACTGCTTTTCTCTTGCTGCTTTTAAGATTCACCTTTTGCATTTTAATTATGATGTGTCTTGGTGTGGGCCTCTTTGAGTTCATCTTATTTGGGACTCTCTGCATTTCCTGGACTTGTATTCTATTTCCTTCACAGGTTAGGAAAGTTTTCAGTAATTTCTTTAAATATGTTTTCAATTTCTTGCTCTCTCTCTTCTTGTTCTGGTATCCCAATGATGTGAATGTTGTTATGCTTGATAATTTTCCGAGGTGCCTTAAACTATCCTCATTTTTTAAATTATTTTTCTTTTTTGCTGATGTGATTGGGTGTTTTCCACTACCTTGTCTTCCAAATCAGATTCAATCCTCTGCTTCATCTAATCTGTTGTTGATCCCATTTTATGTATTCTTCATTTCAGTTATAGTAATATTCATTTCTGACTGCTTTATGTTCCCTATCTCCTTTTTCACTTTTTTTAAATCTCTTTGTTGAAGTGCTCACTCAGATCATCTATGCTTCCCCTAAGTTCATTGATCAGACTTATAACCAGTGTTTTGAACTCTATATCTGGTAGATTGCTGGCCTCCATTTGCTTAGTTCTTTTCGTGGAATATTGTTCTGTTCTCCCATTTGGGACAGGTTTCTTTGTCTTATTTGGCTGCCTTCCTGTGTTTGTGTCTATATATTAAGTAGATCTGCTACATCTCTTCCAGTCTTGGCAGGGTGGCCTTATGTAACACGTGTCTTGTGGGGTCTAGTATGCAGCCTCCCTTGTCACCTGAACTGTGTACATAGAGTGGGTTGTGTGTGCCCTCCTGTTATAGTTGAGCATGTTGGTGGGTGAGATTGATCCTCAGACTGACTGTCTGTGAGAACTGGCCATGACTACAGTGGACAAGCTGTTGTGCAGGGGCTGATCCCATGGAATGGGATTCACTTTCACTAGGCTATAGTGCCTGCTGAGTCTGCACTTTGAGTGTGTATGGCACTAATTGAGTGGTGCTCTGGTGTGGTCTGAAACTAGACACCAGGTGTGTTGGTTCTGGGGCCTCTTGGGAGGTGCTCCAGTGTAGGAGCAGGTCAGCCACTGCCTGTGCCCAGCCCAGGGACACCTGGTAGGAGCTACAAATTGATCTGTGGTTGGTAGCTGCCTGTGCTGGGCTTGGAGGTACCTGGGGGTGGTTATGCTGTGAACCAAGGTTGGCTGCCACTAGTGCCTGGCTTGAGGCTGCTTAGCAAGAGGTATAGAGCATGCCAAGGCCAGCTGCTGCTTTATTGGGGTTTGTGAACTTTTGAGAGATTTTAGGAAAGTCAGCAGTGTAGGCCTACGTCAGCAGCTTATATAGATTACCCTCTATTATTGTGATGTACTATTTCAATTCATCTTGTTATTGTCCCTAAATAAGTCATTACTATTGTTATTTTATATTGTCAATGTTTCTACATATATTTACTTTTTAAATTTTTATTAAATTTGTAGCTTATTGTGGTGGCATTGGTTAATAAATGATATAGGTTTCAAGTGTACAATTATATAATACATCATCTGTATATTGTATTGTGTATTCACCACCCAAACTCAAGTCTCCTTTCGTCACCATTTATCCACCCTTTACCCACTCCTACTTCTTCCCACCCCCCTTTCCCTCTGGTAATCATCATACTGTTGCCCGTGTGTGTGTGTGTGTGTGTGTGTGTGTGTGTGTGTTTGCTTAATCCTTTCACCTTTTTCACCCAGACTCCCCAAACCCCTCCACTCTGACAATTGTCAGTCTGTTCTTTTTATCTATGAGTCTGTTTATATTTTGTTCATTAGATTCCACATATGAGTGCAAGCATATGGTATTTGTCCTCTAACAGGCTTATTTCACTTGCATATATTTACTTTTTGAAGTAATATATTTTTCTGATTACAAATATTATGTAACATTACACCAAATTTAAATATTGTAAAATACTTAACACTGAAGATATCCCTAATAATCTCCCCTACCTCCCCAACTAGAGAACTGCTATAACGAGTTTGGAGCATTCTTTGCCAGCTCCCCTCACTATCATATTGTTGTTTTTATAAATGTGGGTCATTGTTAAAGTATGATTCTCTAAATGGTTGTTGTTTTTTCATTTCATACAAATAGAGTGAGCACGTGTCAAAGTTTAATTTTAACTCATGAAGGAGGAAACCAGCAGGGTGGCAAAATTAACTCAAAAGAGAATATGAGAACTGGTATTTTATAGTCAGTTAAAAAAAACAATGCTAAAATAATATTGCTAAGTTAAAATCAAAGCTGATTAATGTTGCATAAGGTAACAAGAACCGAAATTGTGGTGTCTTCTTTAGGTGAAAGAAAATAATATCGTTGCATCTTACAGTTTTACAGAATTGTAAAATGACTGGACCTTAAAGAATTGTGTTAAATTATAATTCTCTAAACCTAGAGAATCAGATGACACTTGTACAGGCCTGTTAGAAAATGTTCTTAATGGGACATTAAAGCATTAGGTAATCATCTATTCCCTTTGTATTAATTTCCCAGCACTGCTATAATAAATTTCCATATACTAGTTGGTTTTTAAAAAACATTTTCTTACAGTTCTGGAGGTCAGAAGTCCAAAATCAGTTTCACTGAGCCAAAAATCAAGGTATCAGTACTGTTTTGCTTATTTTGGAGGTTCTATGGGAGAATCTATTTCCTTGCTTTTTACGGCTTTCTAGAGCTGCATTTCTAGTTTGTGACCCCTTTCTCCATCTTTAAAGCCAACAGTGTAATATTTTAAAATATTTTCCGTCTATCTTTATATCACCTTCTCTCATATAAGGACCTTTATGGTTACATCTAGCACACCTGGATAATCCAGGGTAACTCCCCATTTCAAGGTCAACTAATTAGCAATCTCAATCCCTCCCTCAACTCTCCCTTAACATGTAACATATCCATAGGTTCTGAGGATCAGGGTGTGGGAGATATTTGGGAGAGTACATTATTCTTCCTGTCAAACCCTTGTTTCCAAATTTTGAGTAATTCTTCCTGACCTCACCCTAAATATTTTTTCTCTTGCTTTTTCCACCTCTCCTTTCACTTAGTAATGATGTACACATATACATCATTCTTCTTTTTTAAATATATAGTTTTATTGATTTCAGAGAGGGAGAGGGGGAGAGAGAACATCAATGATGACAGAGAATCATTGATCAGCCGCCTCCTGCACACCCCACACACTGGGGATTGAGCCCACAACCCGGGCATGTATCCAGACCAGGAATTTAACCATGACCTCCTGGTACATAGGTTGACCCTCAACTACTGACCACACTGTCTGGGCTACCCCATTCTTCTTAATGACTAAACAGCATTCTAATTTTAGAGTTGCCAGAATTGAATTATTTCCCTATAGTTGGAAATTTAAGTTGTTACCATCACAAAATGCTGCAATGAACATATATATATATATATATATATATATATATATATATATATATATATATATATATATCTTTGCACAGTGGTAGCTATGTTTCCAGAAGAAAAATTCTTAGAGGTTAAAATTCTAAGACAAAAAGTATACCCATTTTTTAAAATTGTGACAAATACTGACAAATTGCCTTCCAAAAATGTGTGTCAATACTTTACTCTTATACCAGTAATGAGAGTGCCTGTTTATCTCCAATGTCACTTATGCTCAATACTTGGTATTTCTTTTAAGTCTTTGAGTCTCTATAAAGCACTTTGAGATATTCACATAGGTTTTCCTGGCATAAAATAAGAATTTAATAATTGTTTGATGAATTGAAGGTTAGAACAATGCAAATCCACTTGTACAACTCAGAAGACTTATCCTAACAATGATATATCAGTAACAGAGCTAATATATGTAAATGTGCCCTTTAATATTATGCAGTGCTATTCAGCTATTACTTCCATACACAGAAATGTGTTTTCACCCTTAGTGCTCATCTCTCACTCAGGTGGGCCGTGCTACTTGCCAGTTTCACATGCTATATGTTTTGTTGCCAGGGCTCATGAAGTAACTTTCACTAGGAACCCCAGAGGCTCTAAGGTCCAAAATTTGTGACTGATGGTGCCAGTCCTTCAGGAGGAAAAGTGTAAGATAATGGGCATATGTTTCCCCCGAAGGTAGTAATAAAGCCCAATAGCAAAGACTTCAGAGAACGAGGATTCCCACTTTGAGGTAGGTAATATTTTGGAGGGTCCACTGATTTTGTAATAAAGGCTTTCTCAGAGACAAAGCCAATGGGTTCAGATGGAATGTCCTGGTGAGTACCTTACCCTATAGCTCCCCACTCAACCTTCACACTATGAAATAGCAATCAACTCTGTAATGCTAAGGATCATGACATTGTGAGGTGCAGGCTTGAGGGAGCTAGCTTAAAGAGCACTGAAGTTTGACCTAGGCTCTCAGGACTGTAATAGCTCAGGGGAAGGGTACTATTCTCTACCACTCACATTCTATGGTCTGCTCTAAGGACTAGAAGTCAGCTTCTCAGTGAGAGTAAGGGCAGTGTTGGCAAGAGGAAGTATAAAAGAATGGGTTTCAGCCTGGCTGGTGTTTGTTCAGTGGTTGAGCATTGACCCATGAACCAATAGGCCACTGGTTCCATTCCATGTCAGGGCACATGCCCGGGTTGTGGGCTTGATCCCTGGTGAGGGGGCATGCAGGAGACAGCGGATCAACGTTTCTTTCTCATCAATGTTTCTATCTCTTTACCCCTCCCTTTCTTCCCTCTAAAATAAATAAAGACATATTTTTTAATATTTTTATTGATTTCAGAGAAGAAGGGAGAGGGAGAGAGAGATAGAAACATCAATGATGAGAGAGAATCATTGATCGGTTGCTTCCTGCATGCCCCCCACTGGGGATCGAGCCTGCAACCCCAGCATGTGCCCCTGATTGGAATTGAACCTGGGACCCCACAGTCTGCAGGCTGATGCTCTATCCACTGAGCCAAATCAGCTAGAGCAAGACATATTTTTAAAATAAAAAATAAAAAATAAAAAAGAATGGGCTTCAGCACTGCCTGAGCTGATAGGTTGTTTCTGGAGGAAGAATTCATACAAACCTGAGTGAAAATTGCTCCCTCCATTTTTATTCCCACAACCAAGGTCTGGAAAATGTGTTTAAGAACATACAGGAGGCAAAATCTTGAAACTAGAAAGGAAATAGGTCCCTTTACCATACTCCTCCGAGCCATCCCCATTCCTGTACCAACCTACAAGTACATGTGAACACACACTCGGTTTTCATCCCAGGCCTTTTAAGTTTTGACTCCTCTCCCTAGAGTGAATTGAGTAGTGCCCCTTGATAAGGAGTGTTTGTGAGAAAGAATGTTTGATATGAATTCAGCCATAGCCCAGAAAATATTCCTGAAATCACTAACCTATTAAAATAATCTCACAAAGGACCTAGGAGGATTTAGAGGCCTGTATCATGATTAAGAACGTAAGCTCTGGAGCCTTAGTGTCTAAGACTGAATCCTGGCTCTGACACTAGCTGTGACCTTGGGCAGTTCACTTCACTGTTCTATGCCTTCGAATCTTCATCTGCAAAATGTGCGATAATATCAGTACTTACCACATAAGGGTTTTCTGAGGATTGAGTGAAATAATTAATGTATAGCACAATGCTAGACATATAGTAAGTGCTCATTAATATTAGCTATTATTTAATTCTCCTACAGTGCCTCACAGTTCTATGCCCATAGTATTTAAAGCATTTATGGAGCAAATAAAATTGACAACAATTAGTATTTATCAGTGATTTTCAACCTTTTTTTATCTCATGACACATATAAACTAATTACTAAAATTTTGTGGCACAACGATCTAATAAAAAATAGGTATAATTTTGATTCATTCACAATGGATAGCTATTTTTGTGTTGGCTGTTGTCATTTTTTCATTTGACAATCTAAGAGAAAAGAGGTCAGTGCCCCTGACTAAATAGTCAGGCATTGCATGTTTTAAAAATTATTGCAGCACAATGGTTGAAAAATCTATGGTTTATATAATACATTTCTTTACTATATTCATTTGCCCACACTTGGCCCACCAAATTTCCAATATGAGAAAAGCTGCTGTTATAAAAGCCTATCTCCTTTTTCCCAACTTCATGGTTCTGCCTTCCTCTTCCAAGACCAATTTTCTGGCCCAATCTCTGCCTCCTCTCCCACTCAGTTAGACTTGCCCCTACACTAGTACCCTGTGTTGCTTTATGATTTCAGAGGTAAAAAGAGAATAGTCCATTAAAGAAGTGTTTGCAGGTGAAAGGTGGCATTTCCCCTGCCCCACTATCATATTCCACAATTCCATCTTCTCTGTATCTAGAAGACTGCTGTAGAACAGAAAGGCTACCACCTATAGGAGATACTGAATATTCATTTACATAATGTATCACTAGAGTCTCTTCTCCTTGGGTAAAGGCAGCAGGTTTTTCAGGTCAGAAGTTGCTCCACACCCTTCACCCTAAACTTCCTGCATTCCCGGGATATTAAGTCACTGAGGCTAGGGAGGATACCTTGGGAAAATATTCTTGGTTCAGTGCCAAGACATGCTTTTCCACCCTGTGTATCGCCTCTCTAGCTCTAATTGGCCTGCCTAGCCCATTGTCTCTCTCTATGTTCCCATAGCACACACCCTTTAAGTAGTTGATTCACATGGCTTTTATGGACCAAATTATAGTTCCACAGTGCTTCTGCTTTTAATATAGGACATATTAACCACTGGGTAGAAATTCTTGTTAGAATTCCAAAAAGGCAGTATGTTCTTCTGTAGGGCTGATAGATTATTTCTTTCAAATTCACCTTGAATCACATAGAAGACAGCAGTGCGAGCTTTTTATGACCATCTAAGTCTCTTCTTCATCATGAAAGATGGACTGAGGGAGTTGGGTTGGAAAAGGAAATCTCCACTGCTCCAAAGCAAGTCACTTCAGCCCCCCCAAATTAAGTATTTTCCAATCCTTTTAGCTACCAACAGTGGTTGAAGATGTGAAAACCACACTAGATATTCCAGAAAATAGGACAATTCTGGCTAACAGCTCTGCTACTTACTTAGAAGAGGGAGCTCCTACAACATGTCCTGACTGAATAAGAGGAAGGGAAATGGTTAAAGATAAATTCTTAGCACAATTCCAAGAGTAAAATTGGATGGGAATGAGAAGTCTTAGGTTGGAATATTCATAGCTCCTCACAGCAATTGTGGTACTAGTACATGCTACTAGTGAGTTCTCACCTTCCTGATCTGTGAGGGGCAAGCATTAGTTAGGTAATTGCTGGGATTCTTGGTCCCAATAGGCAGTGGATATAGTAACCTCAATTCCTTCATTACCTTAGAGGCATCCAGGTGACATCCTCATAAAAATATCCAAATGATTTGAGATGTAAACATTGAGATACATGGGAAAGGGAGACCTGCATTAATCCATTAGGGGTATGGGAATGATAAACATATGCTCCAAATTAGAAAATAAAATCCCATGTCACATGATTTACTGTGATCTTATTTCCCTCCTCTGCCTTCACTCTACCTTAGAGTGTCAGCCACCATCTCAATCCCGAACAACATGAAGGTGATATCCAAGCTATTCTCTTTCCCTTAAAAAAACAAATCAACAAAATACTCAAGACAGTAGAAGACACAATGAAATATTCATTTCTTACACACATTAGAAACGTTTTTAATTACAGTTCACCTTCTCTGAAGTTCATATCAAGTAGTAAAATGCCAGAAGCACAGAAAAGACGGGTTGGAGGGAATCCCTGATAATGAGCTACAAAGTGAGAGATTTTACTCAACCACTCCACTTTACATACAAGCTGCAGGCCCATGCAGGTCCCTGAGAAAAAGAGTCATTCTGGCATATTCCCTGAAGGATTCCTACTCTCCACTCCCTCCTCAGAGTGTGCCTACAATAGGCCGCTGAAAAGAGAGGTCCTTGATGAATGATCATTAGTAAAATTCTAATGGAAAGCTAACTCATTAGGCGGGCAGCTCTTTGAATAGTAGAATTTTTTTCTTCTTAACCAGAGTTTCTCGTTGGAATTAAAGACCCCAGCCACACTTACATGTTCCACATTAGTCAGAATGTTTCCTGAAGGGTAAACATAGTAAGCAGTCACATCCTCTGATCAGTCAGGGTATATTCTAGTAGGATTCTGGGCTTTCAGCTTAGCCTCGGGAAAGCTTAGTAATGCACCTCAAACAAATGAGCAGATCTAGAAGGTCACAGAGAGCCTAAGGTGCATGGAGGTAAGTTATCCCATAGGGAGACGAGACAGCTGACCTGAGTGGGAGGAGTGTAAATGCTATCTCTGACCCTTATGAATATATGGTGGCTATCTTGGTGTCCAAACATAACAGTCGATCTTAAAGAAATAAAACCTATTTTACCATAACACTCAAGAAAACATTCTGGTGGGTATTCAGCTATGAGCCTCATCCTCTCCTTAAATTTCACAGTTGTTCTTGACCACCTTAAACCCGTCCCCAAATACCCAGGAGATAGAATTAGACAACACTTTGCCTTGCTTCAGCATCAAATGATGGCTCCAAGTTCTCAACCCTGCCCTGAGGGTGCCGGTGGCAACAGACACAGTGGAGGTAGTCCACTATGTTGTGGGTGAAGAGTGAGCGCAATGGATGCAAGTACTGAAAGAAAAGGAGCATGAAACCAATGGAAATCAGGTAAGCAATAATGAGCTGCAAGGCAATCAAGGAATGGCAGTAATTCAATAGCACTTTCACTCCAAAGAACTTAAAAACCAGGACCATGATCACATTCTCTACCAATCTCACACTATAGTGCAGGCCCATATGTCCCCAGTTCTGACCTTTTTCAACAAGGTCCCTGTCTGCCAACTTCAACTGCAACGCTGACCAGCAAGAGAAGTTGATGCCAGCATAGAGTACGGTAATGGAAATCAGTACCACAAGGGTGCCAACCTGGCTGAAATTTTTTTCAATGTTATTGGGCATCTGGGCACCACTCCTCCAGAATTTAACCCAAGGCTCAAAGAGGATAATCAGGAAGTTGAGCAATAAGAATGGTACAGCCTTCAATTTCAAAGTGGCTGAGAAGAGCACCAAAATCAGGAGGCGGGAAGTAATTTCCAATGTTCTCCAGATGGTGATGCAGAGAACTTCTAGTGGCCCGAGGCGAATCTTGTATTCATCGTACTTGATCTGGATAGCCAACATATTGCAGAGGGTAGCCCCATAGGTGACAGATATCAGGGAAAAGACCATTAGCACAACTGTAAGGAGAAAAAAAGAAACAAAAAATAGGCATTAAGTCAATGTTGATGAAGCTTATATTCTGACCAGAGGTCCAGAAAGATGATAAGGAGACTTGAAGGCCCCAGTTAAGAGCAAACTCATGTATGAGCATAGCTATGTAAACAAATAGCAAACCCAGAAAGAAAATGGAAAGAAATAAACTAATATATGTATTTTCATAATAAGGGTTACATCAGTTTTTATACTTTTTCTATGTTTCTCTACTTTCTAAATTTCCCATGATGAACATATGCTGTAATATTTTGATAAACATACAAAATGAACTTTTTAAAAACAATGGATCTCAAAACTAGCATTGAGAGGTCACTAACACAAGAGGAGCACATCTTACCTTATAATAGAGAAACAGGCAAATTGACCGCACCTCCGCTATGCCCACGATTGGGCCGGCAGGAGGCTGGGGGCGGGACTCCAGGTGGCATATCCGCCCTTGAGAAGATCAAGATGGCGGTGCCCAGTGGCTGGGCCCATGCCGCCGCTCCCCGGGGTGCCTGGGGCGATCGGCACCCTGGGGGGGCGTGGCTGGGCCCATCGGCACCCCGGGGGGGCGTGGCCGGACCCATGCCGCCGCTCCCGGGGGTGCCTGGGGTGATCGGCCACCTAGGGGGGCGTGTCCGGGCCCCTCCCACCCCTCCCGCCCCTCCCGGGAGGCGATGGGCCACCCGGGGGGGCGTGGCTGGCCCCTCCCGCCCCTCCCGGGGGTCCGGGGGGGGGGGGCGATCGGCCACCTTGGGGGGCGTGGCCCGGCCCCTCCTGCCGCTCCCAGGGGTCCCAGGGGCCGAGGCTTTCCGGGCCTTGGGCACCAGCGGGGAGCCTGCACCGATCGATCGCAGGAAACCACTGGGGGTTGGCTCCTGTGATCGGTAGCAGGGACGCTGGGTGCGGCGAGCCCAAGGCCAGGAAAGCCTGGGGCGGAGGCTTTCCCGGCCTTGGGCACCAGTGGGCAGCCTGCACGGATCGCAGGAAACCACTGGGGGTCGGCTCCTGCGATCCTTAGCAAGGATGTTGAGTGCCCCCGAGCCCAAGGCCACCGCCTGAGGCCAAGCCCTGACCCTGAAAAAGGCAGAAGGCGGTGGCCACAGCCAAGGCCTGGGTCCCTGGTGCTGGCAGAAAACTGGTGCAGGCAGCCAGGTGAATGAAGGTCTATTGCACGAATCTTCGTGCAAATGGGCTACTAGTATAAAGATAAAAGACAGCATCTACCTGATGAAACAGGCTTCTGAGCAAACAATGAAGGAGGCAGAAAGAGCTCTTATCTAAAAAATAATCCAGTCTTAAGAGATTTACAGAGAATGCCTTTGGTTATAGAAATTCTTTCCTTGGTGTGGTTCTGCTTCAAGGAATTAATCTTGTTTGTGAGTACTTCAAGAATGTGTCAAAATGTATACTGGAAATTCCATGAGGGAAGAAGGGACCATGTTTATTTTATTTACTGCGATATCCCCAGAGCCTAACACACTGCCCAGAATATAGTATGTGCTCAATAAATGTTTGTGGAACTAATGAAGAATTCTGAGTTTAGAGAGGCAGCTTAAAATACTTATGTTTAGAAGTCCTTGGTTCAGCTGTGGGGAAGCTTGTGAAAGTGACTGAGTAACTATGTACCTCAGTTCCACCAATTCACTGAGATACTCTAGAGTTACTTGTATTAATTACTATCAATGGCAATTTGCCACCCCAATGTTTTGGTATACCTTAGGAATTGCCAAACTTCCAGCAGAGTGGTTTAAAATATAAAAACTCCATTTCCTAGCCTATAACATCCATACCACTGTATGTTAGAGGGGCCTGAAGGATTAGAATACTTCCTAACCTGCTATACTAAATCTTAACTATAGACAACGCCATGGCCACCTTTCTTTTGTTCCTTTATAGCAAAGAATACTGATAACTAAGAAATATCTAGTTCTCACAAGGAGAATGAGAGGGTCTGAGGGGTACTTATCCAAAAACCAAAACTACTTGAGCTTTATGTTCCCATGAAAACACTGCATCCAGGGAACTAGAGCAGTGAGATAATCTGCAGGAAAAGTGACAACATCCCCATGGACATCCTAAAGGATTTGTTTTCTACATCTTTTTCAGCTCTAAGTAGAGTGTTGGAATCTCAAAGACTGGAATGAGAGACTTTCTTAAAAGCTCTATTCTTAGCTTTATTATTTTTATTTTTTCAATTTTTATTAAGATATAATTGATATATAACATTGTATTAGTTTAAGGTGTGCAACATAATTATGTGATATAGTCTTAGCTTTCTAAACCACTCTCAGTCCCATCCTTGAGACTTAATGCTCAAGAGTTGGGAATGTCAGAGTGTACATACATCTATCCAAGTGTGGTGATGCTTTCCCTTTCATTAGAATTCACTTATTCATAGTAGTGTAATAAAAGAAGGAAAGGCTGATGCTTCCAAATAAATGTAAAAACAGCTTCCATCTGCCTTCCTACAAATAGACTCATGCCTAAAGAGATCATAATACTGTGAATGAATTTGATCACCTATGCTAATGCAGATGCCTCCAAGAGAAAAGGGGATTAGAAAAGGGGTAGCAAGAAGAAGATAGGAGGAAAACTAAACCAAAAAGTTGTTTACAAAACTTTAAAAGAGATTGTATTGTCAGAAAGTTTTTTAAAAAGCTTCCTTTATATCCTTTGAATAGTAATATGTTAGAAACACAGGATCTAAAGGCAGACATCCTGAATTCCAATCCAGTCTTTGCTACCTTTTACTTATGGAACCTTGGGGAATTTGCTTAACCTCTCAGTGCTTCTATTTCCTCATTTAGAAGATGGGGATAATAACAATAATTATCTCATAGGATTGTTGTGAGGATTAAATGAAATAATTACATGTAAAGGGCTTAGAGAAATGCCTGGAACATAGTAAATGCTATCTGCTAGCTACTATCATCATCATCATCATCCCCTATTTCCAAAAGTGTAGTGGGTGCATTTACTTTGGCACTACCAGGACACTTTGGAAATCAAGCAGTTTTAAAACTGATAGAACGCCTAGAAATAAGCCTTATAAAATTTGAATGACCTGTAACAAGAAAACTATTCTTGCTATAGGACCTGCATACTTACAGCATAGATTGTAGTGAGATTTCATGGAGGTATACTTGTCTCCAAACTTATCAAGTTGTATACATTAAATAGATAGAGGTTTTCATTTATTAGTTGTACCTCAAACAGTGTTTTAAAAATATTTAATGAAATGGAGAAATATATCATCTTCTAATATGAAATTGATTGATCCTGTAAAAATATAAATTACTTCCAAAATAGCATAAATAATTTAATGTAATTCCAATAACAGAGTCAATGAACTGTTATTTCATTTACCATTGTTATTGTTTGCTTTGTTTTGTTTTTTGGTGGGGGAGTTGACAAATTGATGGAAAATCATCTATTTGGAAGATCAGGATAAATTGCTCTATCAGATATGAGTTGTGAAAAGCCTTTGTAAAAAAGCCACAATATCTAAAAGCAATAAAAAATTTAAATACATAAACATTTAACCCTTCAGAATTTCAGAAGATACAAGTATAGTGTTGATCTTACACTTGTGTTGCACATATGTGCTGCATGTTACATGTATGACCTGTATAATGCACATTTAAAATATATGTATATACACAAAAGACATATACATGTATACACATATACTTATCAACAGCAGATAAAAGATTAATAGCCAGAATATATAAATAGCTCTTATCTATATATATAAAAGGCTAATATCCAAAGTGTCCCCTTGGGAGTTTGACCGGGAGACCAGGAGTTCGATCACTTGCTATGACGTGTGCTGACCACCAGGGGGTGGCACAGAATGAAGGACGGCCCCAGCTGGCAGCTGGAAGGAAGGCCCTGGCTAGCAGCCAGAAGACCCCGATCGGCCCTGAGTGCCAGCCAGGTCTAGGGACCCTACCCATGCACAAATTTCATGCACCAGGCCTCTAGTAAATTAATAAAAAGACAAACCACTAGATAAAGTGACTAAAATATGTAAACAAGCAATTTAAAGAACATAATGACCAAACATGAAAAGATGTAGAGCTTCATTCATAACAAATAATGCAAATTATATCTTAAAATAAGTTATTTTATAATTATACAAGTAAATAATATTTAGTTTAAGATATGAAGAAACAGGCACATTCATATATTGTTGGTGAGAATATAAATGCATACAATCTTTTTTGGGGGGTGGTATTTGGCAATACTGATAAAATTCTAAACACGCATATCTTTTTACGCAGAAGTTCTACTGCTCAGGATTTATCATACAAAGTCTCATTCCAGTACACATATGTTCAGTGGAGCATAGTTTATAATTAGAAAAATATTTGGTATGAAAAATTAGAAACAAACTTCAATCCTACCAAAAGAAGACTGGGGAAATAAGAAAGAATGGTCCAATTCATATAAGAAAAATATATATTACATATTTATCATTATTATTATTATATGTGTATGTATAAATAATTGAAAAGAAAAACATACTGGCTCAATTTCAAAAAAGACGCTGCTTAACAGAATGTTTAATATAGTTCTTTTTGGCAAAAACATACATACATGTATATGTTGTATGTATGTTTATATTTACACTAGAGGCCCAATGCACGAAATTTGTGTAAGAGTAGGCCTTCCTTTCCCCAGCTGCCGGCACTGGCTTCCCTCTGGCACCCAGGACCCGGGATTCCCTCGCAGCCTCTGCTTCGTCCGGGAGGTCATCCAGAAGGACATCCAGTCTAATTAGCATATTATGCTTTTATTTTTATAGATAGTAAAATTAAGTCTGGAAGGATATATACTGAATGATTAACAGAGAGTACCTTTTGGAAGTGAGATTACATCTCCTCTATTATATATACTAGAGGCCTGGTGCACGAAATTCGTGCACGGCGGGGAAGGTGGGTAGTGGGAGGTGTTGTCCCTCAGCCCAGCCTGCAGTCTCTCCAATCTGGGACCCCTCAAGGGACCTTCATTTTTTCCTTCAAGAGTGTGGTGGAAAAACCCTAGATTACCTTCTTGGATTCTTATAACCCAAATTACCAAGAACACTGCAATTGGTGGCCTACAGGGAACTTAGCCAATGAGTTGTCAGAAAAGGTATTTACTCTCAAAATGGTTTGGCTCAGTGGATAGACCGTGGGCCTGCAGACTGAAGGGTCCCAGGTTTGATTCCTGTTAAGGGCATGTACCTTGGTTGGAGGCATATCCCCAGTGGGGAGTGTGCAGGAGGCAGCTAATGGATGTTTCTCTCTCATTGATATTTCTGACTGTCTATCCCTCTCCCCTCTTCTCTGTTAAAAAAAAAAAAATCAATAAAATTTTTTTTAAAAAAGGTGTATCCTCTGCAGCTCATGCAGCCCCTGGGTTGTGTCCACTGGGCTAGGGACGTGTCCCTGCCACCCAGTGGTGGCTGCCGGGGGTCTCCACACACCCCAGAGGCCAGCAGCCATCCCCCTGTGGAGGGCGCTAGGCTGGGGGCGTGGACACAATCTGCCACTTGGTGCTGGAGCTTGGAAAGCCTCTGGGGCGGGGTGGGAACATCCCCGTCTCCAAACGCCCCAAGGCCAGCAGCCAGCCCCACCATGGGCCCCAGGCTCGAGGCTTGCAGGGACCCTGGGCAGCACACAGCGGTGGCTGCTAGGGTCTCGGCAAACCCAGGAGGCCAGCAGCAGCCGCTGGTCCTGGGTGCCTGGCTGGGGGCGTGGCCCCAAACTGCCGCTTTGTGCAGGAGCCTTTGCAAGTGGCTTGGGGAGGCCAGCAGCCAGCCTGACCATGGGCCTCAAGCTCGGGGCTTGCAAGGACCCCGGGCAGCACACAGCAGTGGCCACCAGGGTCTCGGCACACCCCCGAGGCCAGCGGCAGCCCCCGGTCCTGGGCGCCTGGCTGGGGGCGTGGCCCCAAACCGCCGCTTTGTACAGGAGCCTTTGCAAGCCGCTGGGGGCGGGGAGGCACATCCCCGCATCGCTATAGCGACGCGGGGATGTTCCCGCCCGCCAGGTTGCTTGGCGCCTACACCCATAGGCTCTGAGTGGCCAGGGGGCGTTCTGGGACCCCTGACGCTCAGGACCTAAGCGCGGGCCTACAGGCTAGGAGCTGCCTGGGTCCGGAGGATGTTTCCTGGACCCAGGCCGCTCAGCGCCCACATATGCAAATTAACTGCCATCTTGTTCACTCTGATTGGCTGTGGGCATAGCAGAGGTGCGGTCAATTTGCATGTTTCTCTATTATAAGGTAGGATTCTGTATGGTTTTGAGTCTTTACCTTATCAGATTTTTATAATTAAAAAATAAGGATAAAAATAATATTACCTTTAAAAGTTTTTAAATAAGGACCCAAAATAATAAAACAAGATCATGATAACAATTTCAAACCATATAGAAGGGTATAAAGTAAAAAGTAAAAGTTGGCTGACTCATTTCCACTCCCCAGAGGTAAATTGTTTCTTGCATATCTTTCCATAAATTTTTCTTTGCATATACAATTACCTGTAGGTCAATTGATTTGTGTGTGTATTACTTCTGTAACATATACATATTTTGATTAGATGATTTGATAACCCTCAAAATTCTCAGGAATTTTATCATTATCATTTCTTTAAGAATTATCATTTCTTTCTCCTCCCACTATTGTCCATTCTAGATATGTGAAAAGCTCCAAGACTAATAGAACTTCGTGAACAATTCTTAATGGAGAAAAGTACAAAAGAGGGAAATTTTTCTCCTTACACTTATTTGAGACATGGGGCTTTGCCAAGCAGGGTCAGCACCAAATTGTACCCACAGCTGTAGCAGCTCCAGCCCAAGCAGATAAAGCTAATCTCAGGCTATTAAAAGTCATAAACAGTACTTTATCTCAACTTTGAAAACACTGATTCACATTTCATCCTCTGCCAAAGTTCTTACTCATCTCAGGATCTCTCTTTTACAAATGGGGAATTAAGACAGGGATCTCTTTGGTAACTTCCTCCAAAGATCACAGAGAAGGTCAGAAATGGGATCAGGTGTGACTCTCAGCAGTATTCACCCCACACCCCATTTCTTTCTCCCCACTGGAGTTGGGAGAAGTAATTCAATCAATGGCTTCCAAATATGGCTGATCAGACTCAATTAGCTACATTAAAAAATACAGATTCCTATCTTCCCCACACTCAGATTGATTCAGGAATGAGTAGAAAATGTAACTGTAAAAAGGAACTTCATGATCAGTAACATTTGGGCACCTCTTATTTAAATATGGTCATCCCTAAAGAAACCAACCAAACAAACAAACAAAAAATCATCAGTATAATTTAAACACTCTAGGCTAGAGAAAATGTCCTACTGACTGCTGGGATTACTAGCTTCTTCTGAGACATTTATTACTAGCCCAGAGAGGGTTTATCTGTGGCATTTTTAGTCTAAATAGCTTACCTCAATCTAAGAAATGTGGCAGGCCTGAGATGTCTGGATTCCCAAGTTCTTTGACTATCTACCAGTGCTATCCAGAACTTTCTACAATGATGGAAATGTTCTGTAACATATGTGCTGTCCAATAAGTGACCACTAGCCACACATAGCTATTGAACAATTGAAATGTAGCTAGTATGTCTGAGAAAGTAAATTTTTTATGTAATTTTTCATTTTCATAGCCACAGGAAGCTGTTGGCCAGTGTATTAGACAGCTCAGCTCTAGATTTCTGAGACCCTTGATTTAAGTGGAGCCCTCCCCAATCCTGACTCTACTCACCTCTACCCAGGGGGACCTCTGCAGAGATCAGGGTCACATAGAGCTGATAGGTCAGCTGGGGCACTGAACCCAGGAAGGCTTGGATCTGTGACATACGCTTGTAGGCATTGCGGTGCATAGCCAGGGTCCGGATGGAGTGGCCCACCTCCCATTCTATCAGCACCTCCTCGTCATTTATTAGCATCTTCTTTCGGGTGAGGCTGACATAGGGCTCCTCCTGCCCCTCTTTCTTCCACAGTGTGAGGTACTTAATCATGGCCTCCAAACATCTGCAGAGGTAAAGCATCATGGGAACTTAACTAAAGCTGTCCTGGAAAGGGAGGTATTTTTTTTTGGGGGGGAGGGGCGGAGTAACTCAGAGAAGTAGTGCTACTTTTTGCCATTCCTTCTTTCCCATTCTACACATTTCTTGTGAGTCAAAGAGTTGGTGGTGCCTTCTGCAAGTTACTTGAATCTAAATCCTTTCTTTTCTTTTTCAGTCAGTTACCCACCAACCTAAGAACACCATTTCAGAAGTGTCTCTTTGAGGAATTAAGGAATTTCTTTGCCACCTTAAGAATAAGCCTACAGGCAGGAAAGTGCCTTAAACATTAAGATATTAAGTAAACAATGTGTTGAGAGAGAATAATGATGTTCCAAAAGGTCTTGGTTGTCATAACACCTCAAGTTCCTAAGGTCAAGTGTTCCTTATTCAAAGCATTCAGCCCCATAATTGGGGCTTTTGAGTTCTGCTTTTTCAAGACAAAACTCACAACTATGAGTGTCTCAGCCAAACAAGTTTTGACTGGGATCTAGAGAAAACCTCTCACATACATGGGAAAGCCATTTAGCAACAAAGGTACTTAAAAGACTGACAACTCAGAACCTAATGTACTATATACCTAGGGCAGTGATGGGCAACCTTTTGAGCTTGGTGTGTCAAACTTCCCCAAAAAACTGAGCATAACTCGGGTAGTGTGTCACTTTGAGGAAAAAACATTATTTCGCGATATTTATAGTTTAAATAACATAAATGTATAATTGTTATATATAATTGTATTTAATAAACCAGCGGCCGCGTGTCATCAGAAATGGCTACGCGTGTCAGTGCTGACACGCGTGTCATAGGTTCGCCATCACAGACCTAGGGCATCTCAAAAGATTTCTCTACGGGTTGCTTTTGGGGCCTATGGACCTGTTTGGGAACAGCAGCCTTATAAATTCCATTATCTCTTTACAAAGAGGGAAACATACTAATGAGAGCCTGCTGCCCTTGAAAGTAAGACCACATTTCCTACTGTACCCCTCCTATCTCCCCCATATAAAGAAGAAGTCACTCGTAGTTCTGATGTAATGAATAGAAGACTAGCAACTAGATCATCTTGTTTTTAAACACCTGAATTACCACTTCCTCTTATTCACCCTGAAATGAATGGAAACTGTGGACTATTTATTATAAGTAAGAGCAGTTGTGAAAATTAAGCCATCTTTTCTGATAGGCTGAGGGTGGGAGGGGGTATATTTATCTTGCCCACCACCCTTATCACATAGTGGATAATTGATAAATGGGTATTTGCTGAATAAGTGAAAGAGTGAGAAAAAAAGTAAAGAAAACAAGGTGAGAAATAACGAGAGGAGAGTATAATAATAGCAGCATAATTTAATAAAAAAAAAATAGACCACAGACAAGCAGAGATGTATACAGTATGCTCCCTAGGCCTTTGGCTCCCAAGAGGAACATGTGCTAGCTGCCATTCTCCACAGGATCCCTTTGAGATTGGTGCTTGTATGACAGCCTGAAGCATGTAGTTCAAAACACCCACTTTCTAGGGACAAACTCTAAAACCCAGGAGAGAAAAAGATAGGAGAGAACAGAGAAGAAAAAAGCAACATTCTCTTCCTATTCAGGGAAAATGCCTAAGTGTATTTCTAACAAAAGGTTTTAGATTTTAACTCAAGCCTATCAATGTTATTGCTGAATAAAATTTTGAGGGTGGCAGTTGCATAAAGCATTCTCTTTAATGCTTCTAGTCTTAAGGATATTTACTAGTACTGGTTTAAGTAAGGGTGTTTGCCTTGCTTATAAGCTTCAGTAAATTAGAGTACATTTTCATTTCCAGAAGTTATCTTTGCATTTATATAAAGGAACCCAGCCCTGGCCAGTGTGGCTCAGTTGGATGAGCACTGTCCCATGCACCGAGAGGTCAAAAGTTTGATTCCCAGACAGGGCACATGCTCGATGGCCAGTAGGGGTTGTGCAGGAGGCAGCCAATCAATGTTTCTCTCTCACATTCTCTCACATCAATGTCTCTCTCTCTCTCTCTCTCTCTCTCTCTCTCTCTCTCTCTCTCTCTCTCCTTCCCCTCTTTCTAAAATCAATAAAAATATTTTTTAAAGGGAGCTAGGTCCTCCAAATAACTTCATTTGTCTAATAGCACTAATCAAGTTCCTATCTACCTAAAAAGTTATTTGTCTTGAAAATAATCATATCGAGGATATAATTTATGAGCTTTTAATTGTGTGTTTTTTCCATGCTGTGGGGCTAACTGACTGATATTATAAATGCTTTCCAGTCATTTCTAGTGGAAGCTAAATGACAAAAATAAAATATAGTATTCAACACTCCATATGGTGGCGTCCAAATCAAAGATGGCTTGGGAGGCCACAAAGCAAAAAGGGGAAGTCAGAACTGGGGGCTGGTATGAACTTGCTGACATTTGCATCTTGAGAGTACTTGATCTATTAACTAAATATCTTGCATTTGAAAAGGGAGAGAAGAATGGATTCCATGCTCCTCTAGTGACATCTCTAAATTTCTTGCTTCTAAGTTGACAAGGTCTTCCTTTTACAGCTTAACTTCAAAGATTTAGAACTGAAAAGGACCTTTTTAGATTACCTAGTCCAGTGGTCAGCAAACTCATTAATCTACAGAGCCAAATATCAACAGTACAACAATTGAAATTTCTTTTGAGAGCCAAATTTTTTAAACTTAAACTATATAGGTAGGTACATTGTTATTAACTTAATTAGGGTACGTGGTATTTTGTGGAAGAGCCACACTCAAGGGGCCAAAGAGCCGCATGTGGCTCGCGAGCCTCGGTTTGCCAACCACTGACCTAGTCCAAAGGTTAGGTATAGACCAGCTAAGTCACATCTGATCAATAGCTGTGATTTGTTTGGCATATACCATGTTTTTATTTTATTAGTCATGTGCCAAAATTTAAAATCATAGTATTTCATATCAAATTCTATTTTGGGAGCTTCTCCTGAAAAGTTGGGGGATCTGTCAATATGGGTCTGAATTTCAACAGGGAAACAATGGGCAGGAGCTCTAGAGTCTGCTTCAAAGGAGGCAGATCATGTGGACTCCAGATTGCCACAGTCATCACTACTCTCCATAATTTAACATGGAACTTTCTTTTCATTTATCATTACACATGAAGCTACTGTTTTTCTCATACATGGCCCATTTTATTAATTTATGATGCCTGCCTGGCCTCTGTAAGCATTTGAGAACCATGATCTAGCCCATACAACCCACTTATTTTACAGATGAAGAAACTGTAGGCCAAGGCATTTTGAAAGATTTTTATCAAGGCCATGCAACTAGTCAGTGACAGTTAGGGCTAACTAACAGGTCTCCTGAATTCCAGGCCACTGTTTCTGTTTATATCTCATATTTGCTCTGATGGAGCCTAATCAATTCTTCCCTGTTTAAACATATATTTTTAAATTTTTAAAGTGGAAGTTCCATCCTTAATCAGTTTTGGACTGTGTTTATTTCCACAAGGATAAGATATCTTCCCATTGAAATTACAACATCAGCACTCTGACCTATATTCCTCAGCTGACTGTAGGTTTCTGACTCTCTTGCAATCAAGACAAACTTGGTCCATTCCTTTCTCCTGACTTCATAAGTTTTGCAACATCTCCCTATCTGGATAATCCCATAGTGTCCAGATGAGACTGCTGACATAGATGCCTGTCTCCCTGGGATACGGCACATTCTTGTATCTTCAAGGCAATCGAATGGAAATACTTGATGCTACTACATTGTGCTACAGCATCCAGATGGACAAATGGACCATCTTTCTTTGCCCTTTTCTAACCATGTACCTTTACTTCAAAAAGATACAAAGAGATAAACAAGAATCGTAAGAGCTGGCAGAGAAAAATGAATTACAGTGAATTGGGGTACCAGATGACCACAGATGGCTTAAAATATCCAGCCCAAAAACTTCAGGATAAAGAAACTGAATGTGAGATGAGGTGTAGGGGTTAGGAACTTTCATTCAATTTATAGAGCATCTAAAAGGCAGAGTCAAAATAACACACTCTTCAGTTAAGTATGGCCTATGTGCACAAGGTGACCACATCAGTTGGTCCCTGCCAATTTTCCCAACCCAAATCCAGATAGCAAATTTTGTCTAATCTAGGTGTATCAATGGTACCATACATAGTTTTGGAACATAGGTACATGTCACATGTTCATCTTGGTGGCATTTAAGACTTCAGATAATATTTTTTGGATGGTAGGCAGGGAAGCCAAGGGTGGGAGGAAATGAGAGAATCAATTGGAGGCACAGTATCAGTCTCGTAAATATTAACTTCATCTTTCTCTGGACAAATTTGGGGTAGTGGTGGGGGGAAGGGGAAGAGGGGAGGTGGGAAGAGATTAAAAGGTTACTCACCTGATAACAGGTCCCAAAAGTATTAGATGCATAAACAATGATAGCGGCTTGTCTTTGGCCAGATCTCTGTGGACAAAAATGAGTGTCAACTGGACCATAATGGATGAAAACATAAAGAAGGAAAAGGTGTATGCCATCCAGTAGGTTTCACTATTCTTTCGATAGATTCTAACCATGTACAAGGCAGATGCAGCCTCCCCACAGTACAGAAAGGTGGAGAAAAGGATGCCAAATGGAAAGGTAAATCGGGGGTTGGCCCCACGGATGACATCTTCCTCCAGAGATGAAATTGGATCCACATTTGGCTCCTCAGGCATTTCATAAACTCGGTCCATTGTCAAGGTTCTGAGCGTTTTGGTCTGGTCTTCAGAGAGAACCCTTCCCAAATCCCCTAAGAGAACCCTGAAGCCACTGCAGTCCAAGTATTGGTAAGAAGAGCTGTCAAGTCCAATTCCAGAACGGAGATCTAATAGAACAGGAGACCCCTTTCTTCTAGTCTCAAATTAGACTTGTTGAGGTCTGGGATGGAGAGCCCAGGAGTACCACTTTGAACTTGATTCTCGATTGGCTCAGGATTCCAATTGTCAACATACGTGCTCTGAAACTTGGACAAGGCAAAAGCAAGCATTTTTGTGCCCGGTCCAAAATCCAGTTCCAGGCAGTTGAAGGGCCATGGGGACAGCTGTTTCCGTGTGGGCTCCTCCTTTCTCAGCCACCCCCCCCCCCGCCCCCAGGCAGGAGGATAGCCGCCCAGTTGAGCACTAACACTCAGCAGCTCCTCTCAAGGAGTCCTGACCAGTGTGCCCTCTCAAATCAGCCAAGAACTGAGCCAGGGTAGTAGAGGGAGCGCAGCCTGAGTGGCTCTTAGCTTGCCTTCTCGCCCGGTTCTCTCTCAGGACCCACGCTTAGTCGAAGGTTCTCAGGATGGCTTCTCAGATTCCACAAGCTCCGCCCCCAAGGCAGCCGGGCCTTGGATCGAGGCCACAACCCTGTCACTGAGCGCAGTCTTCGGGAAGAGAAGCTGAGAGCGCGCGCGCGCGCTACAGGATTAAGAGAAAGCTGGAGGGGCTTCTTTCCCACGAAAAAAAGTTTGCTTGCGTGAAGCACGACGTGCGGGGCGCCAACCTGGCCGGGCAGATGTCGCCAAACTTGAGTGCCATCTGCTGCCGGATGCTGCAGGGGTCCTAGTTCAGCAGTGAGAGGACGGTGGCTTCGGGAACTAAGGCACTGATGACTGGGGCTGGCTAAAAGGGAGGAACAACTGGGGCCAAACAAAGCCGGCTTGAGAGTTCCAGGGCAGGATGCTCAGTGTGGAGAGGCACGACAAAAAGGGGCTTGGATCAATCTTCAGAAGCACTTCAATCTTCAGAAGCACTTCTCGCCAGGACTCCGGACCCCAAAGGGAGCCACAGCTATTGTCTTCCCCAAAGCAGCAGACGCCTGCTTCTACTCCGCCCTCCCTAACTAGCTTGCTCCCACACTCGCTCAACCCACGCTTGGGCAGGTGTGTCTCTCTCAGGGTTGAACTTCCCTAGGTCCTATTGCCCTCCAGATAATACCACCGTGCGGTTGAGGGAAGACCTGGGAGGCAATTGGGCCATAGCGTTTCCTTTCTAGGCAAGACTCTATGCAGCAGAGAGAAGATAGAAAATGATAGGGGAAGGTCAAGACTCCAGGTTAGCCCACAGACACAGAAAGCTCATATTATATGCCTCGATTTCTCCACTTGCAAAATGAGGCCAGTATAGGAACTTTAGAATGAACTTACAGGTCTTGGGCTGGAAGGTTCTGAAGAGGTGCCAAAATCTAAATAAACTGGAGAGGAGCCAAGAGAGCTGTTAATAAAAACTAAGAGGCGTGTCGTAAAAAAACCCTGAAAATAGCCCGGATTCTTAAGAGCAATACTTCCCCACCTCACTGAGCTTTTGTTTTCATGCCTTCCTTTGCATAATTCTAAACCAGAGAAACATCTGCATCCTGGTAGTAATATAAATGTAGCAGTGCCTGTGCCAATCTCATTTTGCTGCAGGAAGTTAGTAAAAAGAATCTATGTGAGGAGTGGCCAAGTAGCAGCCACCAAAATAATGAAAGACTTAGTCTTGTTTTCGTGTTGGTTTTTAAAATCCCTACAATTGCTGCCTCCTTCTCCAAGGGCTGATTCAGAGACAGATCAACTGATAAAGTGTGTTGCCTTTGAAACATTTGCCCCATCTTGGTCTGCACCTGTGCCACCAGCTGGGCTAGCAGGCTGATCTTTCCTCTTTTCTGTTTCACAAGGTGGCTTAACACTATCTGAGAACACCTCACACATAGTGTTGATTGTTTGGGACTTTCCAACTGGCATAGGTTCTCCACCAACAGTATATGATGCAGAACTTCTTGGGGGCTTTTTAGAAACCTATTCTCAAGATGGAATTCAAGTAAGGTGACAAACTCATCTCAAGTCTGTTGAGATAGGATGAGTTAGTCACTCTACCACTGAAGACTGAAGCTAGGAAAAATGTGGAATCCCAGTATTTTTCCTTTAGCCTGTTCTCCTTCCCTATGCCTTCATCACTCCCCAAATATATAAATCTTCAAGGCCTTCCTCCTTTGTTCCAAAACAACTCCTTTTGTCTGCCATTCAAGACTCTTTATAATCACCACACTAGTACTTCCCTCTCCAACTTTATTACCCACTTTACCCTACCACACACCCTTTGCTCCAGTCCAGTAGGTTGTATCACTTAATCATACCTACCTTGTTCACTCCCACCTCTGTGCCTTATTAAGGTCATTTACACACCCCTTCACTCTTTTTTCTATAGTCCAAAGCCGACCCTTCCTTTAAGGGTCAGCTCAAGTACAGGCATACTTTGTTTTGTTGTCCTTCACTTTATTGTGCTTGAAGGCAAGACCCTCCACTGACAAAAATATTACAAGTCACTTTACTGCAGTGGTCTGGAACTGAACCCACAAAATCTCCAAGATATGCCTGTACTACCTCCTCCAGTGGAAGCCTTCTCTCACTTCCCCAACCTTCACTTTTCCCTCTGTCTTTTTGCTACTGGCACATGCTATCTTGTACTAGTCCTTCAACAATTTCTGTGTTTTCCCTGCCCCTCCAACAAATATGTATACTCAGGGAGCGATGCTCAATTAACGTTTACTATAGTTCTTGTTGATAACAATAGTGATTGACAAATGGTGATGATAATGAAACTTCCTCCCCCATGCTTCCTCCAGGAAACCATGCTAGACTCAGGCATACTCATCTCTAAAAGATGTAGCCACTGTAGCCAGGGCATAACATCCCTTCATACACACACTTGCCTAAGCCAGCCATTCAGCTCACAGAGGATGCCAACCTACATGATCTGTCCTTCTCAAAGTTCCTACAGTGCTTTTTTTTGTCGATACCACAGTTTAGCACCAAATTACAAATTATTTCAAATGTATTAATTTTTACTCCACAACTAAATTATCATATGCTCCTTGAAGGCAGAGCCCCTGCTGTTACACTTTTTCTGGGTTCCCCCATGGCTGGTATAGATCTGTAAATTCCCTACCATCTGATCCCCCTCACCCACCTGCTTCTCTATTTTCAACCCCAGGACTCTCTGGCACTTTAGGTCACTAAATCCTCTGGTCTCTTATTTCCCTGTTCCATTGCTCTGCTGGGAGAAACTGAAATTTGCCGCATCTGTCCAACTCTCTTTCCTCTTTCTAGCAATCTCCAGACTTCAGCCCTTTACTCTTCATAGGACTAAAGACTGGAAATGTTGACAGTCAGGAGACTGCTGAGGCCCTGTGAACCCCGTCCCCATTAAAAGTACTGATCTTCCAAGGACTGGTCACCCCCCTAGGCTACCTGTCCCCTGACTGCTAAGTAGTGTTTAAGGGTCAATTTCCTCTTCTTCATGCAGAACCAAAGTTCTGTAGGAAAGGGTTACCCAAATTTGACTCCTCACCCACCCCTATCTCCAACTCTCAACTCAGCAGGAGCAAAAAATTGGTCTAAAAGCTCTTGACATCTTTATCAGGATTCAGAACCCCTCTGAATCATATAAGGCTTGGGGATAGGTTTGAGCTTTCAAAGTCACTGCAACCAGAGCTGATTTATAAGAGGTAGCTGGCATTCCCAAGGGGAGAGGACGGCGAGAGATGTGCAGCAAGTGGCTAATAGTCCAGTCACAGAACACTAGTTGGTGGGAAGTGATGTGCAAGGCCTGAAGAATCAGTAGCTAGGATGGAAGAATGGATTTCTTCTGTAGAATGATGAGTTTGGACTGTTAGAATCTTTAAAAGATACCCAATGCAAAATCATTCATGTATGTTCTGGGCCTTCTCTTTTCCCTGTAAGCTCCCTGAGGACAAAGACTTTTGCCTATCCTGTTCTAAGCCACTCCCTCATCAGTATCCTCCATAGGTGGAATCTGGGCCTGGAGTCAAAACACAAGGGAGTTCCCTGAAGCCCTCACCCCTAGCATTTTTATTTTTAAAAATATGCTAAAATGATCATCTCAGTTAGCATTGAAGGCAAAGAAATACTACCACAAACTGTAGCATGGAATTTGGGGGTGAAGGTTTTTTCCAGGCAGTTCTGAGGGAGGGAAGGGTTAGGAGGAGGGGTTATTTATTTAAGAGAAATGATTTATTCTTTAAATAATGACTGTATTGTGATATAATTTACAGACCACACTATTTGCTCATTTAAAGTATACAATTCAGTGGTTTTAGTACAATGTTGTACAGCCATTACCACTACCTAGTTCCAGAATATTTTCATCACCCCAAAAAGAAACCCAATACCCATTAAGTTTTCACTCGCCATTACTCCTTCCCCGCCCCCACCTCCCAGCCTAGAAAAATCACTAATCCACTTTCTATCTCTATGGATTTTTTCTATTCTGGACAGTCCATATAAATGTGATAATATAATATATGGCCTTTTGTGTGTCTGGCTTCTTTCACTTATCATAATGTTATCAAAGTTCATCCATGCTGTAGCATGTCAGTACTTCATTTCTTTTTATGGTGAATAATATACCATTGCATGGATATACCACATTTTATTTATATATTAATTTGTTGGTGGAATAAGGGTTTGTATTAGCCAGGGTTTTTCAGAGAAACAGAATGGGGAGGGGAAAGGAGAGAGAGAGATTTAAGGAATTGGTTCACACAATTATGGGGCCTGGTTTGTAGACATGCCAGCAGGCTATAAATTCAGGAAAGAGGTGATGTTGCAGTCTTGAGTACAAAAGCTGGAAACAGGCAGAATTTCTATGTTGCAGCCTGGAAGCAGAATTCCTTCTTCTTCAGGGGGCCTCAGTCTTTGCTCCTAATCTGTTTTATTCAACATCTACTAATTTAAATGTCAATCATATCTAAAAAAATACCTCCATAACACATCTAGACTGCATTTGACCAAACAACTGGGCACCATAGCCTATCCAAGTTGACACATAAAATTAACCATCATAGAGTTGTTTCTACTTTTTGGCTTTTATGAATAATGCAGCTAGGAATATTTGTGTACATGTTTTTGCATAAACATGTTTTCAATTCACTTGTATATATGCCTACAAGTAAAAAGTTGGATCATGTGTCAACTACATGTAAAATTTTGAGGGATTTCCAGACTTTTCCAAAGTGGCTGCACCATTTTATAATTCCATCAGCAGTGTATTTCTCCATATCCTTGACAACGCTTGTTATCTGTCTTTTTATTATAGCCACACAGTGGTTTTTGATTTGTATTTCTGTGATGGCTAAAGTGATTGATTGATTCTCTCTCTCTCTCTCTCTCTCTCTCTCTCTCTCTCTCTGTGTGTGTGTGTGTGTGTGTGTAAGTCATTTGAATACCAGCTGGCCACATTCTTTCAATTACTTCAATAAACATTTATTTGTAAATATTTATAATAGCAACAAGCAAGGCAAAGATCTCTGCTCTCGGGGAGTATAGAATACATTTGTCCTTTGAGGGTGTTGCTGTCCAGCATTTGAACCCCTTTATTTGGGGGAGAGAATATAGGAATCTTGATAGGAAGCAGGTCCCCTTTACAGTCGGGGCATAGGCATGTAACTTAGGCTCACTCAATTCAAGGATCCATCCCTTGAATTGGGAGCCAGTGACCCACAGAAGTGGACAATCTTCTCCAATTGAGACAGTCATGAAAATGTGCCTCTTGGTTCTTCCAATGTGGAGAGTGTAATTGACCTTTGCCCCAGCAGCTGTGCTCTCAATTCACTCCAATATTTGCTGCTTTGCTCTGAGGCTACACTGCTCCCAGCCAATGACTAAGCACTGGGATACTAAGTCAGGCCAATTTCTGGGAGACACAGGACTATGTGACCTGTGACTTTGGCAACAGGACATTCCATCAGCCTCACTAAACTTTATTAACACTGCACTTCAGTCTATGACTCTTCCTATCCAACCTTCTTTCCTTCCCTCACCCATAAGGTCAGATTTACACCAGTCAGACAGCTCTCCCAGTTTCCTCCAGCTTGCTCACTATTTTCTCTCACAAGCATTTTCCCCAAGAAATCTCTTCCAAGTCTAATCCCAGCTTGGTATCTGCTCCGCCAAGGACCTGAGCTAACACACTAACAGTGCTAGCAGTGGCAGTGGTAGTAACTATGGCAGCTGTGTAGCCCTGAGTCTGGTTTTCCAATCAAAGGTGTGATTTGTGAGCTATTCAATTTGCTTTCAAGACAAACATTTTCTGCTTAAATTAGCCAGTAAATTTCTTTTGCTCTAACTAAGAACCCTCTAGATCAGTGATGGGCAACCTTTTGAGCTTGGTGTGTCAAACTTCGCCAAAAAACTGAGCATAACTCGGGTAGTGTGTCACTTTGAGGAAAAAACATTATTTCGCAAATGTTTCATCCTCAGGAGCAGCAAATGTTTCATCCTCGGCATGCGGCCGCCTCAGCGGCTGCGTGTCATCAGAAATGGCTACGCGTGTCAGTGCTGACACGCGTGTCATAGGTTCGCCATCACTGCTCTAGATTATACAAGGAAGGGACAAAACATCCAATTATGACACAGCATGGTAAGGGTTATGATAGATTCACATGGTCTGTGGGAGGACATAGGGAGCACCTCATTCAGTCTTTATGAAATCTCAAATGAAATAACTGGAATTGCTAGTCAGCTCTTGTCACTAATTTTATAGGCCACCCCAAATTCAAATCTAATGATCATCTTCTCAATTTACCATTCCTTGGGCAGTAGTTCTTATAGTTAAATTCCCAGAATAATCATTTGGGGAGGAGGACTACTTGCAGATTTCAGGGTCTCATCCTTTGAGCAATGCAGGTGCTCAGAGAATCATACTTTAAGAAAAACTATCCTAGGGATAGTTCTACAATCTGTCCCTAGAATGATGTTTATCTGTTATCATAGTGTGCATTTCATAAATATTGGTATATTTATGGGCCAGAGCTAAGACAGACTTAAGAGTCATTTCATACACAAGGGACTGTCCCTGACACCAAAACCCTTGATTTCCTAAGGCTGCCCACAACAAATACACCTGTAGTTTTCTCCCTAGTAAAATTCAGTAAGAATTAAACTATCTGCACAACTTTCATATTCTTTCTTATGGGTCAAATTATGTACTTGTTGACATATGTACATATGACATGCTCAACCTATGACCAGGGGAAGGAGATATTCTATCAGTGCCAAGAAGAGACAGGGACTGCCCTGTCTGGGCTGCATGCTGGCTCAATGGATAAGCTAAGAGTAAAAATCAATAGGCAAGATCGTGAATCATGTGGTATTACCAGATCAAATCCCCAGCATGCCTGCCTCTCCTACTTGGCTTTACTATTAATGGGTCCCAAATCATAAAAGATTTTACCTCTAATTTTTAAAAGATGGAGTTATTATTAGTGGGAAAAGTCAGAACAGCCAGGAAAGTAGGTTAAATTAGGTTGGCAAAGTCAGACTCTAGAAAGAGAAATCAGGTAAAGACAGGGTAGGGAGATCACAGCAAACCAGTTGATGCACAGTCTTCTCAGTTGAGACAGAGATCAGGCCATGATGAAGAGTTTTGTTATAGACTGCAGTAAGAAAACAAACAAAACAAAAAAAAAAAACAACCACTGTGGGTTTTGATCTTGGATAGCTTCTAAATCTCTGTGTGATTTTAGCCCTTTCTGGGATCTCTAAGATCTCTTGGAGCTTTATATCCTGTGACATCTGTGTGGTTAGGCATGTCTAGGCATCCTAGAATCTGATTCCACATGTAGTACTGTGGTTTTATAACCATCAAGGAACCAAACAAGCCAATGATAGAAGTGTATTAAAGGATTTCTCCTAGAGATATATTCTCACATGTGAAACATAACATTACAAATCATAAGCATGATTTGTAATAGACAAATATGGACATCCACCAACAAAGACTGCTTAAATAAATTCTGGTACATCTCCAATAATTACGAATACTGTGCAGCCATGTAGCCATAAAGAAGCTTTGTATAGCCGAGCACAGGTGGAAGATGCAGCCGAAGAGAGAGAGAGGAATAGAAACATCAATTACAAGAATGATCAGCTGCCTCCTGCATGCCCCACTATTGGGGGTCAAGCCTGCAACCCGAGCATGTGCCCTGATCGGAGTTGAACCCTTGGTTCATAGAATTTCTTAGTATATTAGTGACATACACTCCTTTAAATCATCACCCGAGTCAGAAGAGAAACAGTCCAGAGATGGAAGACACTGACGATGCCTTGCCATACTAGCAGTCAGCAGATATGCGTCACTGCAGATTGCCCAGGACCAAACCAGAGAGGGTCGGACCTGCAATACCACCATTTGTCCACCATCCAGAACTGAAATATCATTGCTGTTATGAACACATTAACAACTGTTGGACATAGAAACCGGGACTCAAAAGAACTGTTGGCCCAGAAAGAAACTCACTATAGACTGATTCATTTGCCTCTCAGCATAACTATTATTGCTTGTCTCATTTTCGGTTCCTATAAGTGTATTCCTAGTATCACATGAGCTCACTCATCTAGGGGAAAAGATGAACAACATAGACTGAAGAACAAGAACAGCATTGATCAGACTGTCAGACCTCAGAGGGAAGGTAGGGGAGGGTGGGGACAAGGGAGATAAGATCAACCAAAGGACTTGTGTGCTTGCATATGAGCCTAACCAGTGATCACAGACAACAGGGGGAGGGGGGCTTGCGTGTGGGGGGGTTTGGGAAGGGAACGGGGGGAGGGGGTTGATGACAAATATGTGATACCTTAATCAATAAAGTAATTAAAAAAAGAAGCTTTGTATATACTGTTATGAAACATTATTCTATATATTAATTGAAACAAAGCAAGTTTTAGACTAGCATTTATGGTATGTTATAATTTATATAAAATGGAAGGGTGTATATATACAAGTATGAATATAATATTTCTGGGGGGATACATAAGAAACTGGTAACAGTGATGAATCCAGGGAAGGGAAAGGAGCAACTAGGGAGATGGTAGGGAAAGTATTAATCTGTTCAAAACATTTTAAAAAAAAACTTTAACCAACCATATCACAGACCCATCTTTTTAAACCATGTAACAGAACAAGTGAACAAGTTAGGAGTACCTTTGTTACTGAAAACAGAAAGAAGAGTTAAAGGCAAGTTCTTGGTTTAGCATGTCTCAGAAGTGTCTAGGTGGCTAGCTTGTTTCCTTCCCTGTCTGTCCTCAAGACTGGAAGGTACATCTTGAGTAAAGCCTCATGAAGCTGACTGTCAAAGGAAACTGAAGAGGCCAAGGGAAGCTTTTGTTCAGGTGAGACCAGCATGAAGAGAGAAGCAGCAGCCACGGAGTTAACAAACTACATACCAAGTTAGACACTGTGGACCCTGAGAAAGAACATACCTACTAAGAGGGCTTCTGGTGGCTAACTGGGCTCCATTAAAAAACAAAACAAAACAAAACAGAGCCTAGCAGCCATTTCTATGCAGGGGACTCTCACAAAAACTGCACTTCAGGGAGAAGCCTGTACTGAATTACCTGCCTCTGCACTGAACTGCCTATCTGCTCTGTGTTTCTGCCATCTGAGCCAGCCCTTATAAAGGAGTTTCTGGAATGCTATTTTAAGAAAGGATGGAGGCTTTCCCCATCCAGTCAGAGCTGTGCAGTATCCCCATTACATCATCACCAACCAATAAAGCAGCTCATTTCTGACCAATCAGGACAGTGCCTTTTGGACCAATCAAACTGCAACGATTTGAGTCCTCATTTGCATGAGGATGAACCAATCAGGGACTAGGGGTGGGGACTTTTGTCTATATAAGCCAGCTCCCCACTGGCTCAGGCCCTGAACTTACCATGTACATTGAAGATTGCATTTTTCTGGCTGAACTGAAACACCAAAGATATCTTGCCAGAGCAGGCAGGCATGGGAGCAGAGCTGTTTATTTTAAAACTAGAGGCCCGGTGCACGAAATTCGTGCAGGGGTGTGTGTGTCCCTCAGCCCAGCCTGCACCCTCTCCAATCTGGGACCCCTCGAGGGATGTCCGACTACCCATTTAGGCCCGATCCCGGTAGGCTCCCAACTGCTGCCTCCCAACTGCTTGCCTGCCTGCCTTCCTGATTGCCTCTAACCGCTTCTGTCTGCCAGCCTGATAACCCCTTAACCACTCCCCTGCCAACCAGATTGATGCTTAACCGCTCCCCTGCAAGTCTGTTTGCCCATAACTGCCCTCCCCTGCAGGCCTGGTCACCCCCAACTGCCCTCCTTTGCAGGCCTGGTCCCTCCCAACTACCCTCCCCTGCTGGTCTGATCGCCCATAACTGCCCTCCCTTGCAGACCTGGTCCCTCCCAACTGCCCTCCCCTGCTGGCCATCTTGTGGTGGACATCTTGTGTCCACATGGGGGCAGCCATCTTGTCTGTTGGAGTGATGGTCAATTTGCATATTACTCTTTTATTAGATAGGATTTTATTGAACTTATGGGGGTGACATTGGATAATAAAACTACCATATTTTCTGGCGTATAAGACGACTGGGCGTATAAGATTTTCCTGGGTTAAAAAGTCATCTTATACTCTGGAAAATACGGTAATAGTAAATAGTAAATAGCTTTTCGCCCAAGTCTCTCTCATGAATAGAGTGTCAGGTACCGTATTTTCCGGCGTATAAGATGACTTTTTAACCCAGGAAAACCTTATACGCCCAGTAGTCTTATATGCCCGAAAATACGGTATACAGGTTTCAGGTATACAATTCTACAACACATCATCTGTATACTGTATTGTGTGTTTACCACCCCAAGTCAAGTCTGCTTCCATCACCATTTATCCCACCTTTACTTTTCTTCTACCTCTTCCCAACCCACCTTCCCTCTGGCAATCACCATACTGTTGTTTGCCTCCATGAGTCTTTCTTTTATTTTCTTTGCTTAATATCTTCAACCTTCTCACCCAACACTTAAACACCTCCCCTCTGACAGCTGTTAGTCGGTCCTCTGTATCCATGAATCTATCTCCACTTTGTTAGTTTATTTTTTTCATTAAATTCCACATATAAGTAAAATCATATGGCATTTGTCCCTCTGCCTGGCTTATTTCATTTAGTATGATACTCTCTGAGTCCATCCATGCTGTCACAAAAGGTTAAGATTTTCTCCTTTTTTTTTACATCTGAGTAGTATTCCATGGTATAAATGTACCATGGATTTTTTTTCTTTCCTTCCTTCCTTCCTTCCTTCCTTCCTTCCTTCCTTCCTTCCTTCCTTCCTTCCTTCCTTTCTTCTTTTTTTTTATTAAGGTAATAGAGGCCTGGTGCATGAAATTCGTGCATGGAGGGGGGTTGTCCCTCAGCCCAGCCTGTACCCTCTCCAATCTGGGACCCCTCGAGGGATGTCCGACTGCCCATTTAGGCCCGATCCCTCTCACAATCCAGGACTGCTGGCTCCCAACTGCTTGCCTGCCTGCCTTCCTGATTGCCCCTAACCGCTTCTGCCTGCCAGCCTGATCACCCCCTAACCACTCTGCCAGCCTGTTTGCCCCCAACTTCCCTCCTCTGCCGGCCTGGTCACTCCTAACTGCCCTCTCCTTCAGGGCTGATCACCTCCAACTGCCCTCCCTTGCAGGCCTGGTCCCTCTCAACTGCCCTCACTTGCAGGCCGGGTGCCTCCCAACTGCCCTCTCCTGTTGGCCATCTGCGGTGGCCATCTTGTGTCCACATGGGGGCAGGATCTTTGACTACATGGGGGCAGCTATATTGTGTGTTGCAGTGATGATCAATCTGCATATTACTCTTTTATTAGATAGGATAGAGGCCTGGTACAGGGGTGGGGGCCAGCTGGTTTGCCCTGAAGGGCATCCTGGATCAGGTGGGGGTTCCCATGGGGTGTGGGGTGGCCTGAGCGAGGGGCCTGTGGTGGTTTGCAGGCTGGCCACGCCCTCTGGCAACCCAAGGGGAGGCCCTGGTATCTGGAATTTATTTTCCTTCTACAATTGAAACTTTGTAGCCTGGAGCGGAGCCAAGCCTGGGGCTCCCTCCGATGCCGGCAGCCATTTGTGTTGGGGTTATAATTGAAACTTTGTTGCCTTAAGCGGGTGAGTCCGGCCAGGGTGTGCGGAAAGTTTTGCTTCCCCTGTTGCCGGCGGCAACCCTGGCCTGCTCTCTCAAGCTCCATTCTGCCGCCATTTGTTTGAATTTGTTTACCTTCTATAATTGAAACTTTGTAGCTTGAGTGGAGGCTTAGGCCTGGCAAGGTCAGGCGGAAAGCTTGGCTTCCTTTGTTACCTGTGAAACCTTGCTCTCTGTGGCTGTAGCCATCTTGGTTTGGGTTGATTTGCATACTCGCTCTGATTGGATGGTGGGCGTGGCTTGTGGGTGTGCCGGAGGTATGGTCAATTTGCATATTTGTCTACTATTAGATAGGATTATATGTGTACATATCTTACCATTGCCCCCCCCACCCCACTCCCATACATGCCCTCACCCCCCAGTGTTTTGCATCCGTTGGTTATTCTTATATGCATGCATATAAGTCCTTTGGTTGATCTCTTATCTCCCCCACCTCTCTCTAACCTTCCCGCTGTAATTTGACAGTCTGTTTGATGCTTTCCTGCCTCTGTATCTATCTTTTTGTTCATCAGTTTATAATGGTTTTTTATTATCCACAAATGAGTGAGATCATGTGGTATTTTTCTTTCATTGACTGGCTTATTTCACTTAGCATAATGTTCTCCAATTCCATACAGGTTGCTGCAAATGGTAAGAAGTCCTTCTTTTTTATGGAAGCATAGTATTCCATTGTGTAGATGTACCACAGTTTTCTGATCCAGTCATCTGCTGACGGGCACCTAGGCTGTTTCCAAATCTTAGCTATTGTAAATTGTGCTGCTATGAACATAGGGGTGCATATATCCTTTCTGATTGGTGTTTCTAGTTTCTTAGGATATATTCCTAGGAGTGGGATTACTGGGTCAAATGGGAGTTCCATTTTCAGTTTTTTGAGGAAACTCCATACTGTTCTCTACAGTGGCTGCACCAGTCTGCATTCCCACCAGCAGTGCACAAGTGTTCCTTTTTCTCTGCATCCTCGCCAACACTTGTTGTTTGTTGATTTGTTGATGATAGCCATTCTGACAGGTGTGAGATGGTACCGCATTGTCGTTTTGATTTTCATCTCTCTGTACCATGGATTTTTTTTATCTATTCATTTACTGATGGGCACTTGGGTTGCTTCCAAATCTTGGCTATTACAAATAACACTGCAATGAACATAGGGGTGCATATATTCTTTTGAATTAGTGTTTAATGTTTCTTTGGATATATTCTCATAAGTGGAATTGCTGGGTTATGAGGAAGTTTCATTTTTAAATTTTTTTAAATAGATGTAGATGTTCCATCATCCACATTGATTTTTTCTTTTTTCTTTTTTTTTTTTCTTAAAGAGAAACATCGATGTGAGAGAGACACATTGATTGGTTGCCTCCCACATGCATCCTGATCAGGGCTGGGGATTGAACCTGCAACTCAGACTCAGGTATGTGCCTTTGACCTTGAATAAAATCCATGACCCTTCAGTGTCAGGGCACTAACCATTTACCTACACCCGCCAGGGCTTTATTTGGTGTGTGTGTGTGTGTGTGTGTGTATGTGTGTGAATCCTAATCCAAAGACATTCTAACCACTGAGCAATACCAACCAGGGCCCATTTTTAATTTTTGAGGTAACTCCATACTGCTTTACACAGTGGCTATATTTATGTCAATGTGCATTCCCACCAACAGTGCACAAGGGTTCCCTTTTCTCCACATCCCTGCCAAAACTTGTTTGTTGATTTATTGATGACAGCCATTCTAGCAGATGTGAGGTGATATCACATTGTGGTTTTAATGATCATTTCTGTGATTATTAGTGGTGATGAGAATCCTTTCAATTGTCTACTGACCACCAGTATAACCTCTTTGGAGAAGATATTTAGGTCCTTTGCCCATTTCTTAATTGCATTGTTTGTTTTTTGGTGTTGAGTTTTATAAGTTCTTTATAAATTTTGGATGTTAACCCCTTATCAGATGTTTCAGCAAATATGTTCTCCCATTTAGTGGGCTGTCTTCTCATTTTGTTAATGGTTTCCTTTGCTGTGCAAAATCTTTTCAGTTTGATGTAGCTTCATTTGTTTATTTTTCTTTTGTCTCCCTTGCCCTAGAAGCTATATCAGAAAAAATATTGCTATGAGAAATGTCTGAGACTTAACTGCCTATGATTTCTTCTAGGATTTTTATGGTTTTGAGTCTAACATTTAAGTCTTTAATCCATATTGAGTTTATTCTTGTGTACGATGTAGTTTCTTTCTTCTTTTTTTTCGTGTATCTGTCCAACTTTCCCAGCAGCATTTATTGAATTGTCTACCTTTACCCCATTGTATGTTTTTGCCTCTTTTGTCAAATATTAATTGCCTATAAAGGTGTGGGTTTATTTATGAGCTCTCTAGTCTGTTCCTTGATCTATATCTCTGTTTTTAATGGCAGTACCATTCTCTTTTGGTTACTATGTCCTTGTAGTATAGTTTGACATCAGGTAGCATGATTCCTCCTACTTTGTTCTTCTTTCTCAAGATTGCTGTGGCTATTCAGGGTCTTTTGTGTTTCCATATAAATTTTTGGAATATTTGTTCATGTTTTGTGAAATATGCCATTGATAGAAATTGCATTAACTCTATAGGTTGCTTGGGATAGTATGGGCATTTTAATATAATTCTTCCTATCCAGTGAATATAGTATATGTTTCCACTTGTATATTCTTCAATGTCTTATAATTTTCTAGTATAGGTCCTTTTACACCCTAGGTTAAATTTATTCCTAGGTTAGTTTTTTGTTATTTTTTGAAGCAATTATGAATGCAATTGTTTACTTAGTTTCTCTTTCTGATAGTTCATTATTGGTGTATAAAAATGCAACTGATTTCTGGGTATTTGTTTTCTATCTTGCTACTTTATTGAATTCATTTATCAGTTTTATTCGTGTGTGGTTTGTTTTTTTGTTTGTTTGTTTGTTTTTTTGGTGGAATCTGTATTGTTCCAATTTGAATGCGTTTTATTTTCCTTCTTGTATGATTGCTGTAGTTAGGACTTCCAGTACTATGTTGAATATAAATGGTGAAAGTGGACATCCCTGTATTGTTCCTGATCTTAAGGGAAATGCGTGTAGTTTTTGCCCATTGAGTATGATGTTGGCTGTGGGTTTGTCATATATGGTCTTTATTACATTGAGGTATGTTTCCTCTATTCCCACTTTGCTGAGAGTGTTTATCATAAACTAGTGGCCCAGTGCATGGATTTGTGCACAATGAAAGGAAATTAATTCAAAGAAATACTTTAAGATCACTATTCGCCCTTTCTCTATAATAGAAGTATCAACCAAATTCATGATCAACAATGACAGATGGAAACACACATGTGCGATTGGCACCAGCGATATATATATATATATATATATATATATATATATATATATATATACTTGCTTAATTAGTCCTGCTTTCTGATTTAGCTAAACTTTTTCCAGCCCAGTGAAGCACCCCAACTGCACTTTCAGGTAATTGTCAGCAACACAGCAGTAAATATCAACATGAAGCAGATTATTATTGTAAATCACACAGGGAAAACAAAGGGTAAAGTATTTACCTGCAGCAGTTTGACTATATTCTGCGCAGTGAGAAAACCTGAAGTCATTTTTCAAGGTTCACCATTTCTTACTTCTTTTCAGTCAGGTCAAGTTTCTAAGCTTTCTAAATCTCTGTTTTCCAGCTAATGAAAAGAAAACAGGATTCCGCCAAGTTTCCTATCCACCTACTCCAGGACTTCTGTGAGGATCAAATGAGATGAGGCACTGGGAAAACACTTCACAAACATTTGGTTAGAGTGTAAAATGTTTCCACCTGGCTAAAAAGCAAGCCGTGTTCCTGGGCTGAAGAAACTGCAAGGAGGCTAGTCACTAGGGAGAGGAAGCCAGGCATTGCTACGTGACATCATTGCCCGGCGCCCACAGTGACTGTTTCTGGGCTGGGCTGTGGGCCACATTTTGTGCCATGGGGTCTCAGCAGTGTTAGCTGCAATTTGGTGGGCTGTTTCTCTGGGGTGGTGGCAGGGCCTGTGTCCCAATTGGGGGAAGCTTAGTGTTGCTTTGTGGGTGCCAGGTCCGTGGTGCCATTTCTCTGTAAATGGCCAGTGCACGTCATGGCAGCTCCTGTGTTCAGCGTCTGCCCCCTGGTAGTCAGTGTGTCATAGCAACCAGTTGGATGGTCAGACACTTAGCATATTAGCCTTTTATATAGAGAGACTAGAAGCCCAATGCACGAAGATTCGTGCAAGAATGGGCTTTCCTTTCCCTGGCTGCTGGCACTGCCTTTCCACTCTGGCCCAGCCCCTTTCCACTCAGGCCCCAGAGCTGCCTTTTTCCACTCTGGGAGACTCCTCTTTCCACTCCAGCCCCGCCTTCCCATGCTGCCCAGAGGCCCTGAGAGACTAGTGGTGGGGCAGAACGCCTGCGTCCTCACCATGACGCAAGCGTTCCATCCACCCCCTTCACACGGCAACTGTGTATGCAAATTAACCGCCATTTTTGTTTGGTTCATTTGCATATCACTCCTGATTGGCTGGTGGTGTAGCGGAGGTACGGTCAATTTACATGTTTGTCTATTATTAGGTAAGATGGGTGCTGGATTTTATTAGATGCTTTTTCTGTATCTATTGATATGATCATGTGGATTTTATCCTTCATTTTGTTTATGTGATGTTTCATGTTTATTAATTTGCAGATATTACACTAACCTTACATCCCTATAATAAATCTCACTTAATCATGGTGTATGACCTTCTTAATGTATTGATGGATTTGGTTTGCTAATATTTTGTTTAGCTTCTATGTTAATCAGAGATATTGGCCCATAATTTTCTCTGTTTGTAGTGTCTTTATCTGGTTTTGGAATTAGGATAATGCTGGCTTCGTAAAATGAGCATGGGAGTCTTCCCTCCTCTTAAAATTTTTGGAATAGTTTGAGAAGGATAGATGTTAGTTCTTCTTTGATAGTTTGGTAAAATTCGCCTATGAAGCCATTGGGTCCAGGACTTTTGTTTGCTGGGAGTTTTTAATTACTTCTTCAATTTCACTAGTTGTCATCTATCTATTCAGATTCTCTGATTCTTCCTGATTCAGTTTTGGAAGATTGTACGTTTCTAGGATATTATTCATTTCTTCCAGCTTGTCCAATTTGTTGGCATATATTTGTTCATAATATTTTCTGACAATCCTTTGTATTTCTGTGATGTCAGTTGTTACTTCTCATCTTTCATTTCTGATTGTATTTTTGTGGGGAGTTCTCTCTTTTTTTTCTTGAGAAAAAAAAACAAAGGCTAAAGTAAGAGACAAAGAAGGACACTACATAATGATATAGGGAGCAATCCAACAAGAGAACATAACCTTATAAACATTTATGCACCCAACGTAAGAGGACTTAAATATGTAAAAGTTACAATGTAAGAGGACTTAAATATGTAAAAGTTAAAGTTTTGTCAGTCTTGTTTATCTTTTCAAAGAACTAACTCTTGGTTTCATTGACCCTTTGCATTGTTTTTATAGACTATGTCATTTATTTCTGCTCTGATTCTGCTCTTCCTTGTTCTCACTTTGGGCTTTGTTAGTTGTTCTTTTTTCAGTTCCTTTAAGTGTAAAGTTAGATTATTCACTTGAGATTTTTCTTGCTTCTTGAGGTGGGCCTCAAGAACTTCCCTCTTGGTACTGTTTTCCCTGTGACCCACAGATTTTGGGTTGTTCTCATTTTCATTTGTTTCAAAGTATCTTTTTATTTCTTCCTTGGTCTCATTGTAACCAATCCATTGTTTAGGAAAATGTTATTTAGCCTCCATGTCTTTGTGTGTTTTTCAGTTTTTGTCTTGTGATTGATTTCTAGTTTCATACCATTATAGTTAGAGAAGATGCTTAATATGATTTCAATCTTCTTAAATTTATTGAAATTTGTTTTGTGTCACCTAACATGTGGTCTACCATAAAAAATGTTCCATGTGCACCTGAAAACAATGTATATTCAGCTGCTTTGGGGTTAAATGCTATGAAGGTATCTATTAAGTCCATCTGATCTAGCATGTCATTAGAGGTCACCATTTCCTTGTTGATTTTCTGTCTGAAAAACTTATCCATTGATGTCAATGAGATGTTAAAATCCCCTACTATGACTGTATTACTTTCGATCTCTCCCTTTATGTCCATCAACATTTGCTTTACATATTTAGGCCCTCTTAAGTTGGGTACATAAATGTTTACAAGGGTTATGTTCTCCTGTTGGATTGCTCCCTGTATCATTATGTAGTGTCCTTCTTTGGCTCTTACTCTAGCCTTTGTTTTAAAGTCTATATTTTCATATATGTGTTGCTATACCAGCTTTTTTTCATTTACATTTGCATGAAATATCTTTTTTCAAACCTTTACTTTTACTCTGTATGTATCTTTTGTTCTGAGGTGGGTCTCTTGTAGTCAGCATATATATGGGTCTTTCTTATCCATTCAGCTACCCTATGTCTTTTGACTGGAGCATTTAAGCCATTCATATTTAAAGTGATTATTGATAGGCACATATTTATTGCCATTTTTATTCTTTATGCCTATGTTCCTCCCTCATTCTCTATTTCTCTTCTTCCAGCAGTCCCTTTGACATTTATTGCAATGCTGGTTTGGTGGTAATACACTTCTTTAGCCTTTTCAGTCTTGGAAACTCTTTATTTCACTTTCAATTTTAAATTACAGCCCTGCTGGATAGAGTAGTCTTGGCTTCAAATCCTTGCTTCTAATTACTTTGAATACTTGATGCCAATCCCTTCTGGCCTGAAATATTTTATTGAGTAATCAGCTGATAGTCTATTGGAGCTCCCTTGTAGGTCGTGAACTACTTTGTAAGTAACAGTTTGCCTTTCTTTTGCTGCTTTTAAGATTCCCTTTTGTCTTTTATCTTTGCCATTTAAATTATGATGGGTCTTTGTGCAGACCTCTTTGGGCTCATCTTGTTTGGGACTCTCTGTGCTTTCTGGACTTGTGTGTCTTTTTCCTTCACCAGGTTAAGAAAGTTTTCAGTCATTATTTCTTCAAATAGATTCTCAATCCTTTGCTCGCTCACTCTTCTTTTTCTGGTACCCCTATGATTTGGATGTTGTTATGCTTCATGTTGTCTCAAAGGTCCTTTAAACCTAATTCTTTTCCACTCATTTTTCTTTTAGCTGCTCTGATTCGGTGGGGTTTTTTTTTCTACCTTTTCTTCCAAATTGCTAATTCAATCCTATGCTTCATCCAACCTACTTTTTATTCTTTCCAGTGTATTCTTTATTTCAGATATTGTATTCTTCATTTCTGACTAGTCTTTTTTTTTGTTGTTTCTATGTCCTCTTTCATGCTATTGAGCATCCTTGTAACCATTACTTTGAATTCTGTATCTGATAAATTGCTTGCCTCCATTTAATTAATTTATTTTAAAGTAATTGTTATTATTAGTAGCAGTCACTTTTTTTGAAATATGTTTTTATTGCTTTTTAGGTAGGGACAAAGGGAGAGCAAGAGAGAGAGAAATATCGATGAGAGAGAAACATCAATAGGTTGCCTCTTGCACACCATCTACCAGGGATCGAGCCTGCAAATCAGGCATGTGCCCTGACTGGGAATTGACCCAGTGACCTCTTGGTGCATGGAACGATGCTCAATCCACTGAGCCATACCATCTGGGTTTGCATCCCTTTAATTTAGATATTTTTCTGGAGAATTTTCCTATTTCATTTGGGGCCTGTTTCTTTGTCTCACCATTTTGGCTGCCTCTTTGTGTTTGTTTCTATGTATTAGATAGATTTGCTGTGATTTCCAGTCTTCAAGGGGTGGCCTTATGTAATAGGTGTCCTGTGGGGCTCAATGACACAGTCTCCTTGATACCTGAGCTGGGTGCTCTAGAAGTGTCCCTTGTGTGCATTATCTGTGCCTTCATGTTGTAATTGAGTCTTTATTGCTGTTGGCCCATCTGTGCATGGGATGGACCCTCAGGCTGGATGACTGTGAGGCTCAACCCTGACCATAGCATGAGAGCTGCCGTGCAGGTGCTGACCACATGAAGCAGAATTGCCTCAGCAAGCTTTAGTGCCTGCTGAGATCTCCCTTTGGCTATGCTGTTTGTGAAGCTTATTGGATCCTACTCTGATGTTGTCTGAAGCTAGTCACTGGGTATGTTGGTTCTGGGCCTCTTGGGAGAGACTCTAGTGCAGGCCAATATCAGACACTGTCTGTGCATGACCCTGGGCAACCTATTTGGAGCTACAAGCGATCCACAGTTTATGGCTGCCTCCACTGGGCTTGGGTGTGCATGGGGAGGACCAAGCTGTACACTAAGTCTGGCTTTTACCAACACCAGGCCAGAGGGCAGGTCAGCAAAAGTCCCAAAACACCCCATGATCCGCCTCCACCTGCCTCTGCCTGCTGGCTGCCCATTAGGCTTAGTCACTGAAAGAGCCTCTGATGGAATCAAGATGACAAGGATAGTGGATCCCTCATGAGGTGTCTTTTAGGCTTCAGGTAAGGTGGTGGATGTGGTTCCCCACCTGAGTCACACAACTCTGTCTGTCCCAAATTTTTGCACTGAATTCAGTAGGGCAGAGCCAAATACTTTGTTCTAGTATTCAAGGCCGTCCATGGTCGGCTCAAACCCACCTAATTCCTAACATGAATGTTCTATTCTAGAATTGACTTTTTTTTTCTTCAAAATTCTCATACAGGAGGTATTTATAACTCTAAATCTTTTCTTACCCCCTCCAGCCCATTTAGAATGACCTTACTGCCTTGTCTCCTATGCAGACACTGCACATCCTTCAAGGTCACACCCAAGTTTCATCTGTTCTCTGTAAGTTCTACAGCCCATAAGGGTATTCTCTTTTTCTGAACAAAGTCTCTACTGTCTTACCCCAATCCATTTTGTATTTAACTGGTTTCAAGAGGATATGCCTTGCTTCCTCAATTAGACTGCTGGTTGACACTTCCCACACATGGCTCTTTAAATTTAAACTAATTATGATTAAATATAATTAAAATTTCAGTTCCTTTGTCACAGTAGCCACATTTTAAGTGCTCAGTAGCCACATGTGTATTGGTCAGTGCAGATAGAAGACATTTCCACATTACAGAAAGTTCTAATGGACAGCTTGTCAGGAGTCTGCTATGCTGTCACAGCTCTAGCTACCTTCTTACACACTCTCCCTATAACCATAGCTTGCTTCAAAGTTAAAGTAAAAATGTATCCTGACCACAAAAAATGAGAGATTTTCTCTTTTTTATTTATAATATCATTTTTTTTTTATTTGGGTGCTTTGTAGACAACATAGAATTGAGTTCATTTTAGAGAAATTATTTGTAGTGATTATTTTTTCAAGTTTTTAAATTGAATTTATTGGGGTTACATTGGTTAATAAAATTATATAGGTTTAAGGTATACAATTCTGTACTACACCATCTGTATATTGTATTGTGTGTTCATCACCCCAAGTCATATCTCTTTCTGTCAGCGTTTATCCCACTTTGAACTCTGATTCCCATTTCTAGTAATAATAAGTAGCTCAGAAGAGAAATCTCAGATATAAATAACACTCAGAATTTCTAAGTAAGCCTTAAAACCTGTGCCTTTTCTCAATTGTCATCCTCCTTATTACATTTGGCATTATATAGAGTAGATTTCCCTCTCCTACTCAAAATGCTCTCCTTTGCTTCCAAGATACTGTAACAATAGGAATGAGCATCACTAACTTATTGAGCTCTTATCACATGATAGACACTGTGCTAAGTGCTTTATATACCTCAACAACCATATTAGGTAAATACCATTATCACTATTTTATATATGAAGTATCTAAAGTTCAAAGAGGTTAATTGATTTGTTTAAGGTCACAGAGATGGTTAGTGGTGATGCTGAGTATATAAACCTCTTTTAAGGCTCCTTCTTGAGTCACTACTAGGTCAGATGTCCAAAATAGGCGGGGCAGACCATCAATTCCAACATCAAAGAACAACAACAAAAAATCATTCAAGACAGTCTCCTCTTTTCTTCCTTTTTTTTCCTGCCCTTCTAAAACTTTACTTTATTCTCCCTATCTTACATACCCCTCTGATAGATTTTCAAGGTCTTAACAGCCTGGGGAATTTAAAGCCAGTTAATAATTGAGAAAAGGTAACCACAGTAGGTCAGGGAGAGCAGGGACCGTGTACTGTCTTCCATTTTCAAGAATTCTGTTTTCTCCTAAATACCTTGTAGGTCAACATTAAAACCTGTGTTGCTCAAAACTTAGAATTTTGATTCAAGCACTCTGCCAATAGTCCGTTTTAATTACACTGAAGACCATTTATAGCTTTTATATTCTGTGACCAGAAACTGCAGCCAGAGCTAATCAGAGAAGTACTGAAGGAGTTCGGCTTTAGGTTGGAGCAGTGACCTGCTTACTAGTGTTTCACATTACCCTGTTTACTGATACTCTTAAGCAGGTCAAACTCAGTATTCCTGGCCAGTAGACAGAGAGTGAGGATGTAGGAAAAAAAGCTTACAGCAACCTTGCCCCCTACTTTGTGTAAAAGAATTAGTTAACCCTGTTGATCCCCCAAACTCACCAGGCTCCCAAAATGTGTTCTGAGTTGCACAAAGCCTAGCTATTGGAAACAGGGAGCTAAGATAATGATTGTGCAGACCCTTTGGAATTTGAAGCCTCCGTTACTTAGGTTAAAGAAAAATATGGAATATGGAAAATCTCTGTCCCCCTTATTTTGCTGTGAACTTTAAACTGCTCTACAAGATAAAGTCAGGTGGAGGAGGAGGAGAAGGAGAAGAAATAGGAATACTGGCTTTTCGTCTAGCTCTGCAACTAACTGGATTTGTCTGTGTGTTTGTATAAATATTTAGTAAGAACTTCTTTCATTTATTATCTACTAGAGGCCCGGAGCACAAAATTCGTGTGTGTGTGTGTGTGTGTGTGTGTGTGTGTGTGTCCCTCAGCCCAGCCTGCACCCTCTCCAAACTGGGACCCCTCGAGGGCAGTTGGACATTCCCCTCAAATCCAGGACTGCTGGCTCCCAACCGTTCGCCTGCCTGCCTGCCGGATTGCCCAAACTGCTTCTGCCTGCCAGCCTGATCACCCCCTAACCACTCCCCTGCCAGCCTGATCAATGCCTAACTGCTCCCCTGCCGGCCTGATTGCCCCTAACTGCCCTCCCCTGCCAGCCTGGTCACCCCTAACCGTGCTCCCCTGCCAGGCGGGTCACCCGTAACGGTCCTCCCCTACAGGCCAGGTCGCCCCAAACTGCTATCCCCTGCTGGCCCGGAAAACCGAAACTGCCTTCCCTTGCCAGCCTGGTCACCCCTAACTGCCTTCACCTGCTGGCCTGGTCACCCCAAATTGCCCTCCCCTGCAGGCCTGGTCACCCCTAACTGACCTCCCCTACAGGCCTGGTCACCCCCAACGGCCCTCCACCACAGACCTGGTCACTCTAAACTGCACTCCCGTGCAGGCCTGGTCACCACCAACAATCCTCCCCTGCAGTCCTAATCACCCCCAACTGCCCTCACTGGCAGGCCTGGTCCATCCCAACTTCCCTCCGATGCTGGTCAGGGAACCTCCAACTGCCCTTCACTGCAGGCCTGGTCACCTTAACTGCCCTCCCCTGCAGGTCTCGTCGCTCCCAGCTGCCTTTCCCTGCAGGCCTGGTTCCCGCCAACTGCCCTCACCTGCAGGCCTGGGTCCCGCCCAATTGTCCTCCCCGGCAGACCTGATCACCACCAAGCGCCCTCCCCTACAGGCCTGGTCGCCCCTAACTGCCCTCCCCTGTTGGCCTGGTGACCCCTAACTTTCCTCCCCTGCAGGCCTGGTAACACCCAACTGGCCTCCACTGCAGGCCTGGTCACCCCCAACTGACGTCCCCTGCAGGCCTAGTTCCCCCCAACGGCCCTCTCCTGGAGGCCCGGGTCTGGCCCAATTGTCCTCCCCTGCAGGCCTAGTCACCGCAAACAGCCCTCCGCTGCAGGCCTGATCCCTCCTAACTACCTTCCCCTGCAGGCCTGGTCACCCCAAACTGCCCTCCCCTGCAAGCCTGGTCACACTAACTGCCCTCCCCTGCGGGCCTGGTCGCCAGCAACTTCCCTCCTCTGCTGGCCTGGTCACCCATAACTGCCCTCCCATGCAGGCCTGGGTCCCGCCCAACTGTACTCCCCTGCAGGCCTGGTCACCCCAACAGACCTCCCCTGCAGACCTGGTCACCCCTAATTGCCTTCCCCTGTAGGCCTGGTCAGCCCCAACAGCCCTCCCCTGCAGACCTGGTGCTCACCCAACTGTCCTCGACTGCAGGCCAGGTCACCCCCAACAGCCCTCCCCTGCAGAGCTGTTTCCACCCAACTGCCATCCCATATACACCTGGTCACCCCTAACTGTCTTCCACAGCAGGACTGGTCAGCCCAAACTGCCCTCCACTGCAGGCCTGGTCACCCCTAACTGCCTTCTCCTGGAGGCGTGATCACCCCCAAATGCCCTCCCTTGCAGGCATGGTCCCTCCCAACTACCCTCCGCTACTGGTCTGCTAACCCCCAACTGCCCTGACCTTCAGGCCTAGTAATCCCCAACTGCCGTCCCCTGCAGGCCTGATGCCCCCAACTGCCCTCATCTGCAGGCCTGGTCACCCGCAACTGCCCTCCCCTGCAGGCCTAGTCAACCCTAATTATCTTCCCCTGCAGGACTGGTCACTCACAAAAGCCCTCCCCTGTCGGCCTGGTCACCTCCAACTGCCCTCCCTTGCAGGCCTGGTCACCCCCAACTGCCCTCTCCTGGAGGCCTGATCACCCCAACTGCCCTCCCTTGCAGGCATGGACCCTCCCAAATGCCCTCAGCTACTGGTCTGCTAACCCCCAACTGCCCTCACCTGCAGGCCAGGTAACCCCCAACTTCCATCCCCTACATGCCTGATCCCCCCAACTGCCCTCTGCTGCTGGTCTGGTAACCACCAACTGCCCTCTCCTACAGGCTTGATCCTCCCAACTTCCCTCCCCGGCAGGCCTATTTACCCCCAACTGCCCTCTCCTGCAGGCCTGGTCCCTCCCAACTGCCTTCTCCTACAGTCTTTGTCGCCCCCAACTAGCCTCTCCTGCAGGGCTGGTCGCCCCCAACTAGCCTCCCCTGCAGGCCTGGTCACCTACAACAGCCCTCCCCTGCAGGCCTGGTCACCCCAAACTGCCCTCCCCTGCAGGCCTGGTCACCCCCAACTTTCCTCCCCTGCAGGCCTGATCACTCCCAAAAGCCCTCCCTTGCAGGCCTGGTACCTCCCAACTGCCCTCTGCTGCTGGTCTGGTAACCCCCAACTGTTCTCTCATGCAGGCCTGATCCCCCCAACTGCCTTCGACAGCAGCCCTATTCACACCCAAATTCCCTCTCCTGCAGGCCTGTTGACCCCTAACTGCCCTAACCTGCAGGCCTAGTCACCCTAACTGCCCTCCCCTGCAAGCCAGGTCTCCAACAACTTCCCTTGTCTGCTGGCCCAGTCACTCAACATTGCCCTCCCCTGCAGGCCTGGACGCCACCAACTGCCCTCCCCTGCTGGCCTGATTGCCACCAAATTCCCTCCGCTGCTGGCCTGGTCAACCCCAACTGTCCTCCCCTGCAGACCTAGTCACCCCCAACTGCCCTCCCCTGCAGACCTGGTCACCCCTTAATTGCCTTCCCCCGCAGGCCTGGTCACCCCCAACAGCCCTTCCCTGCAGGCCTGGAGCCCACCCAACTGTCCTCCCCTGCAGGCCTGGTCACCCCTAACTGCTCTCTACTTGAGGCCTGATTACCCCCAACTGCCCTCCCCTACAGGCCTGGTTCCCCCCAACTGCCCTCCCCTGCAGGACTGGATCCCACCCAACTGTCCTCCCCTGCAGGCCTGGTCACCCCTAACTGCCCTCTCCGTGTGGCCTGATCACCCCCAACTGCCCTCCCTTGCAGGCATGGTCTGTCCCAACTGCCGTCCGCTGCTTGTCTGCTAACCCCCAACGGCCCTCACCTGCAGGCCTGGTAACCCCCAACTGCCCTCCCCGGCAGGCCTGTTTACCCCGAACTGCCTTCTCCTGCTGGCCTGGTACCTCCCAACTGCCTTCTCCTGCAGTCTTGGTCGCCCCCAACTGCCCTCCCGTCCAGGCCTGGTCACCCCAACAGCCCTCCCCTGCAGACCTCGTCACCCTTTAATTGCCTTCCGCCGCAGGCCTGGTCACCCCCAACAGCCCTTCCATGCATGCCTGGTGCCCATCCACCTGTCCTCCCCTGCAGGGCAGTTGGGGTGACCAGGCCTGCAGGGTCGGGCTGTTGGTCACCACCAACAGCTCTCCCATGCAGAGTTGGCTCCGCCCAACTGCCCTCCCATGCACACCTGGTCACCCCCAACTGTCCTCCCCTGCAGGCCTGGTCACCACCAATAGCCCTCCCCTGCAGACCTGGTCACCCCTTAATTGCCTTCCCCTGCAGGCCTGGTCACCCCCAACAGCCCTTCCCTGCAGGCCTGGTGCCCACCCAATTGTCCTGCCCTGCAGGCCTGGTCACCACCAACAGCCCTCCCATGCAGAGCTGGCTCCGCACAACTGCCCTCCCATGCACGCCTGGTTACCCATAACTGTCCTCTCCAAGAGGCCTGGTCTCCCCCAACTGACCTCCCCTACAGGCCTGGTTCCCCCAACTGCCCTCCCCTGCAGGCCTGGGTCCCACCCAACTGACCTCCCCTGCAGGCCTGGTCACCCCTAATTGCCCTCTCCTTGAGGCCTGATCACCCCCAACTGCCCTCCCTTGCAGGCATGGTCCCTCCCAACTGCCCTCCGCTGTTGGTCTGCTAACCCCCCACGGCCCTCACCTGCAGGCCTGGTAACCCCCAACTGCCCTCCCTGGGAGGACTGTTCACACCCACCTGCCCTCTCCTGCAGGCCTGGTCCCTCCCAACTGCCTTCTCCTACAGTCTTTGTCGCCCCCATCTAGCCTCCCATGCAGGCCTGGTCGCCCCCAACTGCCCTTCCCTGCAGGCCTGGTCGTCACCAACTTCCCTCCTCTGCTGGCCCGGTCAACCCAAACAGCCCTCTCCTGCAAGCCTGGTTGACCCCAACTTCCCTCCCCTGTAGGCCTGGTCCTTCCCAAATGCCCTCCCTTGCACGCCTGGTCAGCCTAACTGCCCATCCCGGCAGGCCTGGTCGTCACCAACTTCCCTCCTCTGCTGGCCCGGCCACCCCAAACAGCTCTCTTCTGCAAGCCTGGTTGCCCCCAACAGCCCTCGCCTGAAGGCCTTGTCCTTCCGAAATGCCCTCCCTTGCACGCTTGGTCAGTGTAACTGCCCTCCCCAGCTGGCCTGGTCGCGACCAATTTCCGTGCTCTGCTGGCCCAGTCACCCCAAACTGCCCTCCCCTGCAGGCCTGGTCACCCTAACTGCCCTCACCTGCTGGCCTGATTGCCCCCAAATTCCCTCCTCTACTGGCCTGGTTACCCCTAACTGGCTTCCCCTGCAGGCCTGGTCGTCCAAAACTGTCCTCCCCTACAGGACTGGTCGCCCCCAACTGCCCTAACCTGCAGGCCTGCTCACCTCAAACTGTCTTCCCCTGCAGGACTGGTCACCTACAACAGCCTGAACCTGCAGGCCTGATCACCCGCAACTGCCCTCCCTGGCAGGCCTGTTTACCCCCAACTGCCCTCACCTGCAGGCCGGGTCCCTCCCAACTTCCTTGTCCTGCAGTCATGGTCACCCCCAACTGCCTCCCCTGCAGGCGTGGTCGCTCCCAACTGCCCTTCCATGCAGGCCTGGTCGTCACCAACTTCCCTCCTCTGCTGGCCTCGTCACCCCAAACTGCCCTCTCCTGCAAACATGGATGCCCCCAACTGCCCTCCCCTGCAAGCCTGGTCCTCCCAAATGCCCTCCCCTACACGCCTGGTCACCCTAACTGCCCTCCCCTGTTGGCCTGATCGCCACCAACTTTTCTCCTCTGCTGGCTTCATCACCCCCAACTGTCCTCCCCTGCAGGCCTGGATGTGCCCAACTGCCCTCCCCTGTAGGCCTGGTCCCTCCCAACTGCCCTCCCCTGCAGGCCTGGTCACCCTAACTGCCCTCCGCTGCTGTCCTGATTGCCACCAAATTCCCTCCTCTGCTGGCCTGGTCACCCCTAACTGCCCTCCCCTATAGGCCTAGTTGCCCAAAACTGTCCTCCCCTACAGGACTGGTCGCCCCCAACTGTCCTCCCCTGCAGCCCTGGTCACCCCCAACAGCCCTCCCCTGCAGACCTCGTCACCCTTTAATTGCCTTCCCCCGCAGGCCTGGTCACCCCCAACAGCCCTTCCCTGCAGGCCTGGTGCCCACCCAACTGTCCTCCCCTGCAGGCCTGGTCACCACCAATAGCCCTCCCCTGCAGAGTTGGCTCCGCACAACTGCCCTCCCATGCACACCTGGTCACCCCCAACTGCCCTCCCCTGCAGGCCTGGTCACCCATAACTGTCCTCTCCAAGAGGCCTGCTCTCCCCAGACTGCCCTCCCCTGCAGGCCTGGTTCCCCCAACTGCCCTCCCTGCAGGCCTGGGTCCCACCCAGCTGTCCTCCCTTGCAGGCCTGGTCACCCCTAAATGCTCTCCCTTGCAGGCACGGTCCCTCCCAACTGCCCTCCGCTGCTTGTCTGATAACCCCCAACTGCACTCTCTGGGAGGATTCTTCACGCCCAATTGCCCTCTCCTGCAGGCCTGATCCCTCCCAACTGCCTTCTCCTACAGTCTTTGTCGCCCCCAACTAGCCTCCCATGAAGGCCTGATAACCCCTAACTGCCCTTCCCTGCAGGCCTGGTCTCACCAACTTCCCTCCTCTGCTGGCCCGGTCACCCCAAACAGCCCTCTCCTGCAAGCCTGGTTGACCCCAACTGCCCTCCCCTGTAGGCCTGGTCCTTCCCAAATGCCCTCCCTTGCACGCTTGCTCAGTGTAACTGCCCTCCCCTGCTGGCCTGGTCGCCAACAATTTCCGTCCTCTGCTGGCCCAGTCACCCCAAACTGCCCTCCCCTGCAGGCCTGATCACCCTAACTGCCCTCCCCTGCTGGCCTTATTGCCCCCAAATTCCCTCCTCTACTGGCCTGGTCACCCCTAACTGCCTTCTCCTGCAGGCCTGGTCACCCCTAACTGTCTTCCCCTGCAGGACTGGTCACCTACAACAGCCTGACCCTGCAGGCCTGGTCACCCCCAACTGCCCTCCCCTGCAGGCCTGGTCACCATAACTGTCCTCCCCTGCTGGCCTGATTGCCACCAAATTCCCTCCTTTGCTGGCCTGGTCACCCCTAACTGACTTCCCCTGCAGGCCTGGTCGCCCAAAAATGTCCATCCCCTGCAGGACTGGTCACCCCAACTGCCCTCCCCTGCAGGCGTGGTTGCTCCCAACTGCCCTTCCCTGCAGGCCTGGTCGTCACCAACTTCCCTCCTCTGCTGGCCTCGTCACCCCAAACTGCCCTCTCCTGCAAACATGGATGCCCCCAACTGCCCTCCCCTGCAAGCCTGGTCCTCCCAAATGCCCTCCCCTGCACGCCTGGTCACCCTAACTGCCCTCCCCTGTTGGCCTGATCGCCACCAACTTTTCTCCTCTGATGGCCTCATCACCCCCAACTGTCCTCCCCTGCAGGCCTGGATGTGCCCAACTGCCCTCCCCTGTAGGCCTGGTCCCTCCCAACTGCCCTCCCCTGCAGGCCTGGTCACCCTAACTGCCCTCCGCTGCTGTCCTGATTGCCACCAAATTCCCTCCTCTGCTGGCCTGGTCACCCCTAACTGCCCTCCCCTACAGGCCTAGTTGCCCAAAACTGTCCTCCCCTACAGGACTGGTCGCCCCCAACTGTCCTCCCCTGCAGCCCTGGTCACCCCCAACAGCCCTCCCCTGCAGACCTCGTCACCCTTTAATTGCCTTCCCCCGCAGGCCTGGTCACCCCCAACAGCCCTTCCCTGCAGGCCTGGTGCCCACCCAACTGTCCTCCCCTGCAGGCCTGGTCACCACCAACAGCCCTCCCCTGCAGAGTTGGCTCCGCACAACTGCCCTCCCATGCACACCTGGTCACCCCCAACTGCCCTCCCCTGCAGGCCTGGTCACCCTAACTGTCCTCCGCTGCTGTCCTGATTGCCACCAAATTCTCTCCTCTGCTGGCCTGGTCACCCCTAACAGTCCTCCCCTGCAGGCCTGGTCACCACCAATAGCCCTCCCCTGCAGACCTGGTCACCCCTTAATTGCCTTCCCCTGCAGGCCTGGTCACCCCCAACAGCCCTTCCCTGCAGGCCTGGTGCCCACCCAATTGTCCTGCCCTGCAGGCCTGGTCACCACCAACAGCCCTCCCCTGCAGAGCTGGCTCCGCACAACTGCCCTCCCATTCACGCCTGGTTATCCCCAACTGCCCTCCCCTGAAGGCCTGGTCACCTGTAACTGCCCTCTCCAAGAGGCCTGGTCTCTCCCAACTGCTCTCCCCTGCAGGCCTGGTTCCCCCCAACTGCCCTCCCCTGCAGGCCTGGGTCCCACCCAACTGTCCTCCCCTGCAGGCCTGGTCACCCCTAACTGCCCTCTCCTTGAGGCCGGATCACCCTCAACTGCCCTCCCTTTAAGGCATGGTCCCTCCCAACTGCCCTGTGCTGCTTGTCTGCTAACCCCCAACGGCCCTAACCTGCAGGCCTGGTAACCCCCAACTGCCCTTTCTGGCAGGACTGTTCACCCCCAACTGCCCTCTCCTGCAGGCCTGGTCTCTCCCAACTGCCTTCTCCTACAGTGTTGGTCACCCCCAACTAGCCTTCCCTGCAAGCCTGGTTGCCCCCAACTCCCCTCCCCTGCAGGCCTGGTCCTTCCCAAATGCCCTCCCCTGCATGCCTGGTCACCCTAACTGTCCCCCCCTGCTGGCATGGTCGCCACCAATTTCTGTCCTCGGCTGCCCCAGTTACCCCAAACTGCCCTCCCCTACAGGCCTGGACTCCCCCAACTGCCCTCCCCTGCAGGCCTGGTCACCCTAACTGCCCTCCCCTGCAGGCCTGGACTCCCCCAACTGCCCTCCCCTGCAGGCCTGGTCACCCTAACTGCCCTCCCCTGCAGGCCTGGTCCCAACAACTTCCCTCGTCTGCTGGCCCAGTCACCCAAAACTTCCCTCCTCTGCAGGCCTGGTCACCCCAAACTGCCCTTTCATGCAGGCCTGGTCACCCCCAACTGTCCTCCCCTGCAGGCCTGATCACTTCCAAAAGCCCTCCCTTGCAGGCCTGGTACCTCCCAACTGCCCTCTGCTGCTAGTCTGGTAACCCCCAAATGCCCTACCCAGCAGGCCTGATCCCCCCAACTACCCTCCACAGCAGCCCTAATCACCCCCAACTGCCCTCTCCTGCAGGCCTGTTCACCCCTACCTACCCTAACCTGCAGGTCTGGTCTCCAACAACTTCCCTCGTCTTCTGGCCCAGTCACCCAAAACTGCCCTCCCCTGCAAGCCTGGACGCCACCAACTGCCCTCCCCTGCTGGCCTGGTCCCTCCCACCTGCCCTCCCCTGCAGGCCTGGTCACCCTAACTGCCCTCCCCTGCTGGCCTGATTGCCACTAAATTCCCTCTGCTGCTGGCCTGGTCAACCCCAACTGTCCTCCCCTGATGGCCTGGTCACCCCCAACAGCCCTCCCCTGCAGACCTTGTCACTCCTAATTGCCTTCCCCTGCAGGCCTGGTCACCCCAAACTGCCCTCCCCTGAAGGCCTGGTCAACCCCAACTGCCCTCCCCTCCAGGCCTGCTTCCCCCCAACTGCCCTTCCCTGTAGGCCTTATTCCTGCCCAACTGTCCTCCCCTGCAGACCTGTTCACCCCCAACAGTCCTCTCCTGTAGGCCTGATCACTCCCAAAAGCCCTCCCTTGCAGACCTGGTACCTCCCAACTGCCCTCTGCTGCTGGTCTGGTAACCCCCAACTGCCCTCCCCTGCAGGTCTGATCCCCCCAAGTGCCCTCCACAGCAGCCCTATTCACCCCACTGCCCTCTCCTGCAGGCCTGTTGACCCCTAACTGCCCTAACCTGCAGGCCTGGTCACCACCAACAGACCTCCTCTGCAGAGCTGGTTTTGCACAACTGCCCTCCCATGCACGCCTGATCACTCCCAACTGCACACCCCTGTAGGCCTGGTCACCCTAAACTGCCCTCTCCAAGAGGCCTGGTCTCCCCCAACTGCCCTGCCCTGCAGGCCTGGGTCCCACCCAACTGTCCTCCCCTTCAGGCCTGGTCACCCCTAACTGCCCTCTCCATGTGGCCTGATCACCCCCAACTGCCCTCTTTTGCAGGCATGGTCCCTCCCAACTGCCCTCCGCTGCTTGTCTGCTAACCCCCAAAGGCCCTCACCTGCAGGCCTGGTAACCCCCAACTGCCCTCCCCGGCAGGCCTGGTAACCCCCAACTGCCCTCCCTGGCAGGCCTGTTCACCCCCAACTGCCCTCTTCTGCAGGCCTGGTCCTTCCTAACTGCCTTCTCCTACAGTCTTTGTCGCCCCCAACTAGCCTCCCCTGCAGGCCCGGTCACCCCAAACAGCCCTCTCCTGCAAGCCTGGTTGACCCCAACTGCCCTCCCCTGTAGGCCTGGTCCTTCCCAAATGCCCTCCCTTGCAAGCTTGCTCAGCGTAACTGCCCTCCCCTGCTGGCCTGGTCACTACCAATTTCCATTCTCTGCTGGCCCAGTCACCCCAAACTGCCTTCCCCTGCAGGCCTGTTCACCCTAACTTCCTCCCCTGCTGGCCTGATTGCCCCCAAAATCCCTCCTCTACTGGCCTGGTTACCCCTAACTGCCTTCCCCTGCAGGCCTGGTCGCCCAAAAATGTCCTCCCCTATAGGACTGGTCGCCCCCAACTGCCCTAACCTGCAGGCCTGGTCACCCCAAACTGCCCTCCCCTGCAGGCCTGCTCACCTCGAACTGTCTTCCCCTGCAGGACTGGTCACCTACAACAGCCCGACCCTGCAGGCCTGATCACCCCCAACTGCCCTCCCCTGCAGGCCTGGTTCCCACCAACTGCCGTCCCCTGCAGGCCTGGTCACCCTTAACTGCCCTCTCCTTGAGGCCTGATCACCCACAACTGCCATCCCTTGCACGCATGGTCTGTCCCAACTGCCATCCGCTGCTTGTCTGCTAACCCCCAATGGCCCTCACCTGCAGGCCTGGTAACCCCCAACTGCCCTCCCCGACAGGCCTGTTAACCCCCAACTGCCCTGTTCTGTAGGCCTGGTCCCTCCCAACTGCCTTGTCCTGCAGTCCTGGTCACCTCCAACTGCCCTCCCCTGCAGGCGTGGTCGCTCCCAACTGCCCTTCCCTGCAGGCCTGGTCGTCACCAACTTCCCTCCTCTGCTGGCCCGGTCACCCCAAACAGCCCTCTCCTGCAGACCTGGTCCTTCCCAAATGCCCTCCCTTGCACGCTTGCTCAGTGTAACTGCCCTCCCCTGCTGGCCTGGTCGTCACCAACTTCCCTCCTCTGCTGGCCCGGTCACCCCAAACAGCCCTCCCCTGCAGACCTGGTCCTTCCCAAATGCCCTCCCTTGCACGCTTGCTCAGTGTAACTGCCCTCCCCTGCTGGCCTGGTCGTCACCAATTTCCGTCCTCTGCTGGCCCAGTCACCCCAAACTGCCCTCCCCTGCAGGCCTGATCACCCTAACTGCCCTCCCCTGCTGGCCTTATTGCCCCCAAATTCCCTCCTCTACTGGCCTGGTCACCCCTAACTGCCTTCTCCTGCAGGCCTGGTCACCCCTAACTGTCTTCCCCTGCAGGACTGGTCACCTACAACAGCCTGACCCTGCAGGCCTGGTCACCCCCAACTGCCCTCCCCTGCAGGCCTGGTCACCATAACTGTCCTCCCCTGCTGGCCTGATTGCCACCAAATTCCCTCCTTTGCTGGCCTGGTCACCCCTAACTGACTTCCCCTGCAGGCCTGGTCGCCCAAAAATGTCCATCCCCTGCAGGACTGGTCACCCCAACTGCCCTCCCCTGCAGGCGTGGTTGCTCCCAACTGCCCTTCCCTGCAGGCCTGGTCGTCACCAACTTCCCTCCTCTGCTGGCCTCGTCACCCCAAACTGCCCTCTCCTGCAAACATGGATGCCCCCAACTGCCCTCCCCTGCAAGCCTGGTCCTCCCAAATGCCCTCCCCTGCACGCCTGGTCACCCTAACTGCCCTCCCCTGTTGGCCTGATCGCCACCAACTTTTCTCCTCTGATGGCCTCATCACCCCCAACTGTCCTCCCCTGCAGGCCTGGATGTGCCCAACTGCCCTCCCCTGTAGGCCTGGTCCCTCCCAACTGCCCTCCCCTGCAGGCCTGGTCACCCTAACTGCCCTCCGCTGCTGTCCTGATTGCCACCAAATTCCCTCCTCTGCTGGCCTGGTCACCCCTAACTGCCCTCCCCTACAGGCCTAGTTGCCCAAAACTGTCCTCCCCTACAGGACTGGTCGCCCCCAACTGTCCTCCCCTGCAGCCCTGGTCACCCCCAACAGCCCTCCCCTGCAGACCTCGTCACCCTTTAATTGCCTTCCCCCGCAGGCCTGGTCACCCCCAACAGCCCTTCCCTGCAGGCCTGGTGCCCACCCAACTGTCCTCCCCTGCAGGCCTGGTCACCACCAACAGCCCTCCCCTGCAGAGTTGGCTCCGCACAACTGCCCTCCCATGCACACCTGGTCACCCCCAACTGCCCTCCCCTGCAGGCCTGGTCACCCTAACTGTCCTCCGCTGCTGTCCTGATTGCCACCAAATTCTCTCCTCTGCTGGCCTGGTCACCCCTAACAGTCCTCCCCTGCAGGCCTGGTCACCACCAATAGCCCTCCCCTGCAGACCTGGTCACCCCTTAATTGCCTTCCCCTGCAGGCCTGGTCACCCCCAACAGCCCTTCCCTGCAGGCCTGGTGCCCACCCAATTGTCCTGCCCTGCAGGCCTGGTCACCACCAACAGCCCTCCCCTGCAGAGCTGGCTCCGCACAACTGCCCTCCCATTCACGCCTGGTTATCCCCAACTGCCCTCCCCTGAAGGCCTGGTCACCTGTAACTGCCCTCTCCAAGAGGCCTGGTCTCTCCCAACTGCTCTCCCCTGCAGGCCTGGTTCCCCCCAACTGCCCTCCCCTGCAGGCCTGGGTCCCACCCAACTGTCCTCCCCTGCAGGCCTGGTCACCCCTAACTGCCCTCTCCTTGAGGCCGGATCACCCTCAACTGCCCTCCCTTTAAGGCATGGTCCCTCCCAACTGCCCTGTGCTGCTTGTCTGCTAACCCCCAACGGCCCTAACCTGCAGGCCTGGTAACCCCCAACTGCCCTTTCTGGCAGGACTGTTCACCCCCAACTGCCCTCTCCTGCAGGCCTGGTCTCTCCCAACTGCCTTCTCCTACAGTGTTGGTCACCCCCAACTAGCCTTCCCTGCAAGCCTGGTTGCCCCCAACTCCCCTCCCCTGCAGGCCTGGTCCTTCCCAAATGCCCTCCCCTGCATGCCTGGTCACCCTAACTGTCCCCCCCTGCTGGCATGGTCGCCACCAATTTCTGTCCTCGGCTGCCCCAGTTACCCCAAACTGCCCTCCCCTACAGGCCTGGACTCCCCCAACTGCCCTCCCCTGCAGGCCTGGTCACCCTAACTGCCCTCCCCTGCAGGCCTGGACTCCCCCAACTGCCCTCCCCTGCAGGCCTGGTCACCCTAACTGCCCTCCCCTGCAGGCCTGGTCCCAACAACTTCCCTCGTCTGCTGGCCCAGTCACCCAAAACTTCCCTCCTCTGCAGGCCTGGTCACCCCAAACTGCCCTTTCATGCAGGCCTGGTCACCCCCAACTGTCCTCCCCTGCAGGCCTGATCACTTCCAAAAGCCCTCCCTTGCAGGCCTGGTACCTCCCAACTGCCCTCTGCTGCTAGTCTGGTAACCCCCAAATGCCCTACCCAGCAGGCCTGATCCCCCCAACTACCCTCCACAGCAGCCCTAATCACCCCCAACTGCCCTCTCCTGCAGGCCTGTTCACCCCTACCTACCCTAACCTGCAGGTCTGGTCTCCAACAACTTCCCTCGTCTTCTGGCCCAGTCACCCAAAACTGCCCTCCCCTGCAAGCCTGGACGCCACCAACTGCCCTCCCCTGCTGGCCTGGTCCCTCCCACCTGCCCTCCCCTGCAGGCCTGGTCACCCTAACTGCCCTCCCCTGCTGGCCTGATTGCCACTAAATTCCCTCTGCTGCTGGCCTGGTCAACCCCAACTGTCCTCCCCTGATGGCCTGGTCACCCCCAACAGCCCTCCCCTGCAGACCTTGTCACTCCTAATTGCCTTCCCCTGCAGGCCTGGTCACCCCAAACTGCCCTCCCCTGAAGGCCTGGTCAACCCCAACTGCCCTCCCCTCCAGGCCTGCTTCCCCCCAACTGCCCTTCCCTGTAGGCCTTATTCCTGCCCAACTGTCCTCCCCTGCAGACCTGTTCACCCCCAACAGTCCTCTCCTGTAGGCCTGATCACTCCCAAAAGCCCTCCCTTGCAGACCTGGTACCTCCCAACTGCCCTCTGCTGCTGGTCTGGTAACCCCCAACTGCCCTCCCCTGCAGGTCTGATCCCCCCAAGTGCCCTCCACAGCAGCCCTATTCACCCCACTGCCCTCTCCTGCAGGCCTGTTGACCCCTAACTGCCCTAACCTGCAGGCCTGGTCACCACCAACAGACCTCCTCTGCAGAGCTGGTTTTGCACAACTGCCCTCCCATGCACGCCTGATCACTCCCAACTGCACACCCCTGTAGGCCTGGTCACCCTAAACTGCCCTCTCCAAGAGGCCTGGTCTCCCCCAACTGCCCTGCCCTGCAGGCCTGGGTCCCACCCAACTGTCCTCCCCTTCAGGCCTGGTCACCCCTAACTGCCCTCTCCATGTGGCCTGATCACCCCCAACTGCCCTCTTTTGCAGGCATGGTCCCTCCCAACTGCCCTCCGCTGCTTGTCTGCTAACCCCCAAAGGCCCTCACCTGCAGGCCTGGTAACCCCCAACTGCCCTCCCCGGCAGGCCTGGTAACCCCCAACTGCCCTCCCTGGCAGGCCTGTTCACCCCCAACTGCCCTCTTCTGCAGGCCTGGTCCTTCCTAACTGCCTTCTCCTACAGTCTTTGTCGCCCCCAACTAGCCTCCCCTGCAGGCCCGGTCACCCCAAACAGCCCTCTCCTGCAAGCCTGGTTGACCCCAACTGCCCTCCCCTGTAGGCCTGGTCCTTCCCAAATGCCCTCCCTTGCAAGCTTGCTCAGCGTAACTGCCCTCCCCTGCTGGCCTGGTCACTACCAATTTCCATTCTCTGCTGGCCCAGTCACCCCAAACTGCCTTCCCCTGCAGGCCTGTTCACCCTAACTTCCTCCCCTGCTGGCCTGATTGCCCCCAAAATCCCTCCTCTACTGGCCTGGTTACCCCTAACTGCCTTCCCCTGCAGGCCTGGTCGCCCAAAAATGTCCTCCCCTATAGGACTGGTCGCCCCCAACTGCCCTAACCTGCAGGCCTGGTCACCCCAAACTGCCCTCCCCTGCAGGCCTGCTCACCTCGAACTGTCTTCCCCTGCAGGACTGGTCACCTACAACAGCCCGACCCTGCAGGCCTGATCACCCCCAACTGCCCTCCCCTGCAGGCCTGGTTCCCACCAACTGCCGTCCCCTGCAGGCCTGGTCACCCTTAACTGCCCTCTCCTTGAGGCCTGATCACCCACAACTGCCATCCCTTGCACGCATGGTCTGTCCCAACTGCCATCCGCTGCTTGTCTGCTAACCCCCAATGGCCCTCACCTGCAGGCCTGGTAACCCCCAACTGCCCTCCCCGACAGGCCTGTTAACCCCCAACTGCCCTGTTCTGTAGGCCTGGTCCCTCCCAACTGCCTTGTCCTGCAGTCCTGGTCACCTCCAACTGCCCTCCCCTGCAGGCGTGGTCGCTCCCAACTGCCCTTCCCTGCAGGCCTGGTCGTCACCAACTTCCCTCCTCTGCTGGCCCGGTCACCCCAAACAGCCCTCTCCTGCAGACCTGGTCCTTCCCAAATGCCCTCCCTTGCACGCTTGCTCAGTGTAACTGCCCTCCCCTGCTGGCCTGGTCGTCACCAACTTCCCTCCTCTGCTGGCCCGGTCACCCCAAACAGCCCTCCCCTGCAGACCTGGTCCTTCCCAAATGCCCTCCCTTGCACGCTTGCTCAGTGTAACTGCCCTCCCCTGCTGGCCTGGTCGTCACCAATTTCCGTCCTCTGCTGGCCCAGTCACCCCAAACTGCCCTCCCCTGCAGGCCTGATCACCCTAACTGCCCTCCCCTGCTGGCCTTATTGCCCCCAAATTCCCTCCTCTACTGGCCTGGTCACCCCTAACTGCCTTCTCCTGCAGGCCTGGTCACCCCTAACTGTCTTCCCCTGCAGGACTGGTCACCTACAACAGCCTGACCCTGCAGGCCTGGTCACCCCCAACTGCCCTCCCCTGCAGGCCTGGTCACCATAACTGTCCTCCCCTGCTGGCCTGATTGCCACCAAATTCCCTCCTTTGCTGGCCTGGTCACCCCTAACTGACTTCCCCTGCAGGCCTGGTCGCCCAAAAATGTCCATCCCCTGCAGGACTGGTCACCCCAACTGCCCTCCCCTGCAGGCGTGGTTGCTCCCAACTGCCCTTCCCTGCAGGCCTGGTCGTCACCAACTTCCCTCCTCTGCTGGCCTCGTCACCCCAAACTGCCCTCTCCTGCAAACATGGATGCCCCCAACTGCCCTCCCCTGCAAGCCTGGTCCTCCCAAATGCCCTCCCCTGCACGCCTGGTCACCCTAACTGCCCTCCCCTGTTGGCCTGATCGCCACCAACTTTTCTCCTCTGATGGCCTCATCACCCCCAACTGTCCTCCCCTGCAGGCCTGGATGTGCCCAACTGCCCTCCCCTGTAGGCCTGGTCCCTCCCAACTGCCCTCCCCTGCAGGCCTGGTCACCCTAACTGCCCTCCGCTGCTGTCCTGATTGCCACCAAATTCCCTCCTCTGCTGGCCTGGTCACCCCTAACTGCCCTCCCCTACAGGCCTAGTTGCCCAAAACTGTCCTCCCCTACAGGACTGGTCGCCCCCAACTGTCCTCCCCTGCAGCCCTGGTCACCCCCAACAGCCCTCCCCTGCAGACCTCGTCACCCTTTAATTGCCTTCCCCCGCAGGCCTGGTCACCCCCAACAGCCCTTCCCTGCAGGCCTGGTGCCCACCCAACTGTCCTCCCCTGCAGGCCTGGTCACCACCAACAGCCCTCCCCTGCAGAGTTGGCTCCGCACAACTGCCCTCCCATGCACACCTGGTCACCCCCAACTGCCCTCCCCTGCAGGCCTGGTCACCCTAACTGTCCTCCGCTGCTGTCCTGATTGCCACCAAATTCTCTCCTCTGCTGGCCTGGTCACCCCTAACAGTCCTCCCCTGCAGGCCTGGTCACCACCAATAGCCCTCCCCTGCAGACCTGGTCACCCCTTAATTGCCTTCCCCTGCAGGCCTGGTCACCCCCAACAGCCCTTCCCTGCAGGCCTGGTGCCCACCCAATTGTCCTGCCCTGCAGGCCTGGTCACCACCAACAGCCCTCCCCTGCAGAGCTGGCTCCGCACAACTGCCCTCCCATTCACGCCTGGTTATCCCCAACTGCCCTCCCCTGAAGGCCTGGTCACCTGTAACTGCCCTCTCCAAGAGGCCTGGTCTCTCCCAACTGCTCTCCCCTGCAGGCCTGGTTCCCCCCAACTGCCCTCCCCTGCAGGCCTGGGTCCCACCCAACTGTCCTCCCCTGCAGGCCTGGTCACCCCTAACTGCCCTCTCCTTGAGGCCGGATCACCCTCAACTGCCCTCCCTTTAAGGCATGGTCCCTCCCAACTGCCCTGTGCTGCTTGTCTGCTAACCCCCAACGGCCCTAACCTGCAGGCCTGGTAACCCCCAACTGCCCTTTCTGGCAGGACTGTTCACCCCCAACTGCCCTCTCCTGCAGGCCTGGTCTCTCCCAACTGCCTTCTCCTACAGTGTTGGTCACCCCCAACTAGCCTTCCCTGCAAGCCTGGTTGCCCCCAACTCCCCTCCCCTGCAGGCCTGGTCCTTCCCAAATGCCCTCCCCTGCATGCCTGGTCACCCTAACTGTCCCCCCCTGCTGGCATGGTCGCCACCAATTTCTGTCCTCGGCTGCCCCAGTTACCCCAAACTGCCCTCCCCTACAGGCCTGGACTCCCCCAACTGCCCTCCCCTGCAGGCCTGGTCACCCTAACTGCCCTCCCCTGCAGGCCTGGACTCCCCCAACTGCCCTCCCCTGCAGGCCTGGTCACCCTAACTGCCCTCCCCTGCAGGCCTGGTCCCAACAACTTCCCTCGTCTGCTGGCCCAGTCACCCAAAACTTCCCTCCTCTGCAGGCCTGGTCACCCCAAACTGCCCTTTCATGCAGGCCTGGTCACCCCCAACTGTCCTCCCCTGCAGGCCTGATCACTTCCAAAAGCCCTCCCTTGCAGGCCTGGTACCTCCCAACTGCCCTCTGCTGCTAGTCTGGTAACCCCCAAATGCCCTACCCAGCAGGCCTGATCCCCCCAACTACCCTCCACAGCAGCCCTAATCACCCCCAACTGCCCTCTCCTGCAGGCCTGTTCACCCCTACCTACCCTAACCTGCAGGTCTGGTCTCCAACAACTTCCCTCGTCTTCTGGCCCAGTCACCCAAAACTGCCCTCCCCTGCAAGCCTGGACGCCACCAACTGCCCTCCCCTGCTGGCCTGGTCCCTCCCACCTGCCCTCCCCTGCAGGCCTGGTCACCCTAACTGCCCTCCCCTGCTGGCCTGATTGCCACTAAATTCCCTCTGCTGCTGGCCTGGTCAACCCCAACTGTCCTCCCCTGATGGCCTGGTCACCCCCAACAGCCCTCCCCTGCAGACCTTGTCACTCCTAATTGCCTTCCCCTGCAGGCCTGGTCACCCCAAACTGCCCTCCCCTGAAGGCCTGGTCAACCCCAACTGCCCTCCCCTCCAGGCCTGCTTCCCCCCAACTGCCCTTCCCTGTAGGCCTTATTCCTGCCCAACTGTCCTCCCCTGCAGACCTGTTCACCCCCAACAGTCCTCTCCTGTAGGCCTGATCACTCCCAAAAGCCCTCCCTTGCAGACCTGGTACCTCCCAACTGCCCTCTGCTGCTGGTCTGGTAACCCCCAACTGCCCTCCCCTGCAGGTCTGATCCCCCCAAGTGCCCTCCACAGCAGCCCTATTCACCCCACTGCCCTCTCCTGCAGGCCTGTTGACCCCTAACTGCCCTAACCTGCAGGCCTGGTCACCACCAACAGACCTCCTCTGCAGAGCTGGTTTTGCACAACTGCCCTCCCATGCACGCCTGATCACTCCCAACTGCACACCCCTGTAGGCCTGGTCACCCTAAACTGCCCTCTCCAAGAGGCCTGGTCTCCCCCAACTGCCCTGCCCTGCAGGCCTGGGTCCCACCCAACTGTCCTCCCCTTCAGGCCTGGTCACCCCTAACTGCCCTCTCCATGTGGCCTGATCACCCCCAACTGCCCTCTTTTGCAGGCATGGTCCCTCCCAACTGCCCTCCGCTGCTTGTCTGCTAACCCCCAAAGGCCCTCACCTGCAGGCCTGGTAACCCCCAACTGCCCTCCCCGGCAGGCCTGGTAACCCCCAACTGCCCTCCCTGGCAGGCCTGTTCACCCCCAACTGCCCTCTTCTGCAGGCCTGGTCCTTCCTAACTGCCTTCTCCTACAGTCTTTGTCGCCCCCAACTAGCCTCCCCTGCAGGCCTGGTCACCCCCAACTGCCCTTCCCTGCAGGCCTGGTCGTCACCAACTTCCCTTCTCTGCTGGCCCGGTCACCCCAAACAGCCCTCTCCTGCAAGCCTGGTTGCCCCCAACTGCCCTCCCCTGCAGGCCTGGTCCTTCCCAAATGCCCTCCTCTGCACGCCTGGTCACCCTAACTGCCCTCCCCTGCTGGCCTGGTTGCCACCAATTTCTGTCCTCTGCTGGCCCAATGACCCCAAACTGCCCTCCCCTGCCGGCCTGTTCACCCCCAACTGCCCTCTCCTGCAGGACTGGTCCCTCCCAACTGCCTTCTCCTACAGTCTTTGTCGCCCCCAACTAGCCTCCCCTGCAGGCCTGGTCACCCCCAACTGCCCTTCCCTGCAGGCCTGGTTGTCACCACTTCCCTCCTCTGCTGGCCCGGTCACCCCAAACAGCCCTCTCCTGCAAGCCTGGTTGCCCCCAACTGCCCTCCCCTGCAGGCCTGGTCCTTCCCAAATGCCCTCGCTTGCATGCCTGGTCAGCCTAACTGCCCTCCCCTGCTGGCCTGGTTGCCACCAATTTCCGTCCTCTGCTGGCCCAGTCACCCCAATCTGCCCTCCCCTGCAGGCCTGGTCACCCTAACTTCCCTCCCCTGCAGGCCTGGTCTCCCAACAACTTTTCTCGTCTGCTAGCCCAGTCACCCCAACTGCCCTCCCCTGCAGTCCTGGTCACCCCCAACTGCCCTTCCCTGCAGGCCCGCTCGCCATCAACTTCCCTCCTTTGCTGGCCCAGTCACCCCAAACTGCCCTCCCCTGCAGGCCTGGTCACCCCTAACAGCCCTACCCCCCCCCAACTGCCCTCCCCTGCAAGCCTGGTCGCCCCCAACTCCCCTCCCCTGCAGGCCTGGTTCCTCCCAACTTCCCTCCCCTGCAGGCCTGATCCCGCCCAACTGCCCTCCCCTGTAGGCCTGGTCACCACCAACAGCCCTCCCCTGCAGGCCTGATCTGCCCAACTGCCCTCCCCTGCAGGCCTGGTCCCTCCCAACTGCCATCCTCTACAGGCCTGGTCACCCTATCTGCCCTCCTCTGTTGGCCTGGTCGCCACCAACTTCCCTCCTCTGCTTACCCGGTCACTCCTATCTGCCTTCCCCTGCCGGCCTGATTTCCCCCAACTGCCCCTCCTTGCAGGCCTGGTCCCCCCAACTCCCCTCCCCTGCAGGTTGTTCGCCCCCAACTGCCCTCCTCTGCCAGCCTGATCACCCCTAACTGCCCTCCCCTGCCAGCCATCTTGTGTCCACATGGGGCAACCATCTTTGACCACATGGGGGCGGCCATCTTGTGTGTTGGAGTGACAGTCAATTTTCATATTACTCTTTTATTAGATAAGATGCTTTTACAATAAACATTATAGGATATTTTACATACATGTATTTATACAGAATTTTATGCGACTTTTTAACTCAGCGAGGTTTTGATACATTTTACTCTAGTTCTTTGTTGCTACATGTAATTATCATTCATTTTAAGTGCTTTATGGAATTCCATCAAATGAATACACCATAATTTATATATTCACGCTGTTGTGGTCATTTGTTTTCCAGTTTTTACTATCACAAAGAGAACTCTTCCATGGACATTTGTTCATGCATGTGTATCCTTTTGTATACATGTGAGAGTTTCTATTGATTAAAAATCCATGAGTGGAATTATTTGGTCATAGGGTGTATATAAGTTCAGCTTCAGTAGATATTGTGAAATAACTTTCCAAAGAAGTTGTACAAATTTACACTACTACTGAGAGTTGATGAAAATTCCAATTGATTCATGTCTTTATCAATACACGGTATTTGTGTTTTTGTTTTGTTTTGTTTTGTTTTTAGCCACTCTGATGGGTATGTAATAGTATGTTGTGTTTTTAGTTTGAATTTCCCTGTTGACTAGTGAGCTGGAGCACATTTCATAGATTTGTCTTCTGATATGCTTTCTTAAAGCAGATATTGACAGGGATAAGAAATAAGTGAGAGGAAGTACATAGTGGGGAGTAGGACTGTAAAAAAATTAATAAAAATGAAACCACATTAAAATGGAGTTGGTGCCGAAACCGGTTTGGCTCAGTGGATAGAGCATCAGTCTGTGGACTGAAAGGTCCCAGGTTCGATTCTGGTCAAGGGCATGTACATTGGTTACGGGCACATCCCCGGTGGGGGGGGTGCAGGAGGCGGTTGGTCGATGTTTCTCTCTCATTGATGTTTCTAGCTCTCTATCCCTCTCCCTTCCTCTCTGTAAAAAAATCAATAAAATATATATTTTTTTAAAAATGGAGTTGGTGCTGCCATCCCAGAGGAACTGCCATGTATGTATTCTGCCTCAAACCTGTGGAATGTTAAAACAGGGCAAAATAACCTTGGAGTAGGCATAAACAGCATTGTGTCCCAAAGAACTGATGCAAAGATAACAAGAAAGCATATATTATGACTACTACACTGAAAATTTAAAACACTGTTTAGAATTAGTGTCACTATGTTAGCTTATCTGCACCACTTGAAATGCCTTCCTTCTATTAAAGTAATTGTTCCCCTTTACTTTCTCATAAATACTAATTGCATTTGTCTCCAAATTGGAAGACCATTTGGGCTTCTGCCTGAATCAGTGCTTTCTGAATAGCTTTTTTATTTTATTTTATTTTATTTTTTTTTGGGGGGGGGGTTTCAGAAAATTTACATTTTATTGTGTTCACTGATATGATTATTTTTAAATCTATCTTGCTATTTGATTTTTACTTATCCTATCTCTCCTTTTTTTAAAAAATTTCTTTATTGATTAAGGTGTCACATATTTGTCCTCATCCCCCCATTCCCATCCCACACCCCTCCCCACGGATGCCCCCACCCCCCTGTTGTCCTTAACCATTGGTTAGGCTCGTATGCATGCACACAAGTCCTTTGGTTGATCTCTCCCTCCTACCCCCACCTCCCCCACCCTCCCTCTGAGGCCCGACAGTCCAATCGATGCCTCCTTGTTTCTGGGTCTGTTCTTGTTCATCAGTCTATGTTGTTCATCATTTCCCCTAGATGAGTGAGATCATGTGTTACTAGAAATATACTTATAAGAACCGAATGTGAGACTAGCAATAATAGTTATGCTGACAGACAAATGAATCAGTCTGTAGTGAGTTTCTTTCTGGACCAACAGTTCTTTTGAGACCCAATTTCAATGTCCACCAGTTCCTTATGTGTACATGTCGACACTGACTTTTCAGCTCTGGATGGTGGACAAATGGTGGTAATGCAGGTCCGAATCCCTCTGGTTTGGTCTCGCCCGGACCCAGGGGCACGGCTTCACCCGGACTCAAGGGCGCGCGACCTCACCCGGACCTGGGACCCAACATCACCCAGGCCCCGGGGCGTGTGGCCTCACCCGGACCCAGGGGCGCGGCCTCACCCGGACCTGGGACCCAGCCTCACCTGGACCCAGGGGCGCGCGGCCTCACCCGGACCCAGGGGCGTGCGGCCTCACCCGGACCCACGGGTGCGCGGCCTCACCCGGGCCTGGGACAGCTTTTTTATTTTAATCCCAAGTGCTTGTAGCCTTTCATTTTGGCTTTTTATTTTTAGATTAACATGCCTAAGAAATTGGGATAGAAAGCAAACACTGTAGAAAGGAAAGCCTAAGGGCATTAAATCAAAATTTCTGAGCAGACCAGTTTTTCTGCAGACTAGCTAGGTATACACAGATTCAGGAGTGTCTTAAGTGCAGCAGCTACAGGTGCCATAAAGGTGCATGTAAAAGTGCACATAAAATATGTTTGAAGTCCAATAATAAAACACTCCTGGCAGCAACCTGGTCCAAGCTCTCCTTTCTACATCAGCAGCAGCTCCAATTGCTTCCTGGGATCTCTCATCAGTTTAGGTTCCCAACTGGCTATTAATGCCCCTGTCTCAAAAATGATAGCACTGGCTTTGCAGATTCCAGCTAGAAGGCCATATGATGTCAATGTTAAAGAGCACAGAAGGTTAAATATTCTTTCTCCCCAGCTTTATTGAAGTATAATGACAAAATACAATTATATATATTTAAGGTGTACAATGTGATGTTTTAATATTAAAATAGTGAAATGATTCCTACAATCAAGATAATTAACATATTTATCACTTCACATAGTCACTTTTGTTGGTACGTGCTCTTTCTACCTAGCACTAATCAAACAACTTTCCACAGCTCAGTGGTGGTCTTAAGGTAGCAACCTGTATTCGCAGTGTGTAATCCTGGACACTGGTTCCAAAGAGGGCAGAGCAGAACTTATTCACAAATTATTGTGTAGGTATGTTCTAACCTGTCTGGGGGCTACCTAAAGGACTGATACAAGCTTCTGGTCTCTGTTTTGTCTAACTCAGAACTCATTCAGGGGGAAAAAGTGATGGGCATTGCTTGAAAATATTGTAAGGCAAACAAAACCCTGCAGCTGCCTGGGGTAAAGATTATGTTGAGCAATGCAATATACAAAAGCCTGGGAGGAAAAGAGGGAGAAAATTCCTTTGAGAAATTAGAACATTCAAAAGTGTGTGTGTATACTGGGGAATTTAGAAAGCCAAAGGCATATCCAGGGAAAAATGCATGCTCAGAAAAGACTTTAAGGTTTCACTTCTGGTTAATTTCCAAGTTGAGTTCAAGTAGGAAGTGAAGTCTAAGTCCAAGGTGTAAACAGCCTGAATGAGGACTGAAGGAGTCATTGAACACAGAGCTAATCTGCAAAGACTGAAAAAAGTGAGATGTTTGTTTGTTTTAGGTCCTAGTGTTCCAAGAAATCTCTTCAAAGTACTAGGTGAAAATGAGCTAAAATATAGACTTCAGTGACAACACATAACATGGAATACAGTTTTTGCAAAAATAATTTGGAAAGATCACTAAGTAAACAAATGACAACAACCCTCAACAATCAAAAACAGAAAACCCAGGGGAACAAGGAGAAGGTGATTTCCAGAGTTACCACATTATATATATATATATATATATATATATATATATATATATATATATATATATATATATATTTACATTTATTTTTTAAATTTATCTTTATTGTTGAAAGTATTACATATGTCCTCCTTTTTTCTCCCATTAACCCCCTCAACCCTGCTCCTTCCCCGCCCCCAGGCCTTCACTGCACTATTGCCTGTGTCCATGAGTTATACACATATGCATATAAATTCTTTGGTTAATCTCTTTCTGCCTCCTCCACCCTCTGAAATTTGTCTGTTCCATGCTTCCATGTCTCTGGATCTGTTTGTCAGTTTATTTTGTTCATTATATTCCATTTATAAGTGAGATCATCTGATACTTGTATTTCTCTGATTGGCTTATTTCGCTTAGCATAATACTCTCCAGGTCCCTCCATGCTGACTCCAAAGGTAAGAGATCCTTCTTTTTTATAGCTGCATAGTATTCCATGGTGTAAATGTACCACTGCTTTTTTATGCACTCATCTACTGATGGGCATTTAGGCTGTTTCCAGATCTTAACCATTGTAAATAATGCTGCTATGAACATAGGGGTGCATATTTTCTTTCTGATTGGTGTTTCAGGTTTTGTAAGATACTAGTGACCCAGTGCACAAAATTCGTGCACATTAAAAGGGAATTAGGTTTTCTAGAGAGACTCCTGGAAGATGGCTGCCGACTGGAAGGCAGAATGCAAGGTAGTGTGTGAGTGAGAGAAGGAAAGGAGAGTGTGTGGACACACAGGGAGTGTATATTTGTGGGTGAGGGACAGCTATACTCCAAGGGACTATGGGGGATTGCCAGACCGAGTTCCCCTGATCAGGCAGCCTCCACTGCTACTGAAATCTCTCCCAGAGCAACCGGCTCTGACATGGAGACTGCACCATCTTGAAGGGGAGAGTGGCTGTTATCAGAAGACTATACTTCCCGGGAATCTACAACAACAACACCCAAGGAACAGCTGTGAACCCAGGACACCAGACCTCAAGCAGCGCGCATACGTGGACTCAGAGGAGCTCTGCACCTTCTCACGGAAAGGTCGGATTTCGCCTAGAAAAAGGTGAGGTCTGTGATCCAGGCAGGAGAGAGAAACACGCACAATGGGAAATCTGCGCACCACAGAATCCGCGGCCGTTGAGGGTAGTGTGATCCGCGAATGTGGAAGCGGATCTGCAGGGCTGCAAACAGAAGGGAACTCTAAAAAGCAACCCATAGCTGGACTGGGTGCGAAAAGGCAGCCTAAAATTTAACAGTGTGCCAGCTGCTTAGTGCCAGCGGGGGGGAAAAAGACACACAGAGACATTCAAAGAGTTGCGCACAGTGACAGAGGGTAAAAGTCGTGAGTATGCGCACTTACTCTGGCTCTTTATTTCTCTTTAAATCCTTGCTTTTGATTACTAATCCCAGTACATAGGATCTCCCAGTTGGGGACACTCTCAGAGACTGCAGGGGAAAGTTGTTTTTGTGGAACCTGGGGATCAGAGCAGGGAGTAATGATCAGAGAACCAGCTCTGGGGCAGTCCATGCTCCCAAACCAGTATTAAGTGCGACAGTGAAAACAAAATCTAAATACTGTCTAGATAGGACTTATAGCCCTGGAGGTCAATCCAGAAACACTGCCACCCAGGGGTTGAATCACAAATTGACTCTTGTGTAAACACAAATAAAGAAGTCTAAGAAACAAAGAATTACTGCCTGCTGGAAAATCAGGACTGTGGTTGACAACACAGAAGAGCAGTTGAACGCAGGGAACTTCAATACTGTCCTGACTACCAGACAGGAAACAGGTGTACCAAACAGAACAGTAGAGGAAGTGAATGACCTTCACTACTGCACTTTTTTTTTCATCTTTTACTTAAGAAACTAATTTTGGCCCTGACCGGTTTGGCTCAGTGGATAGAGCATCAGCCTGTGGACTCAAGGGTCCCAGGTTCGATTCCGGTCAAGGGCATGTGCCTTGGTTGCGGGCACATCCCCAGTAGGGAGTGTGCAGGAAGCAGCTGATCGATGTTTCTAACTCTCCATCCTTCTCCCTTCCTCTCTGTAAAAAATCAATAAAATATATTTAAAAAAAAAAAAGAAACTAATTTTTTTATCATTTTTCCTCACTTGATTTTACCTTTTTAATTATTATATTTTTATTTTTAATCAGTATTATTACAACTATTATTTTATCTTTTTTTTAAAGTGTCATTTTATTTTCTCTTTATTTTATTTTATTTTATTTTGGGATTAGTGTTCTACATTTTTTTTTAATATACATTTTATTGATATTTTACAGAGAGGAAGGGAGAGGGATAGAGAGTTAGAAACATCGATGAGAGAGAAACATCGATCAGCTGCCTCCTGCACACCCCCTACTGGGGATGTGCCCACAACCAAGGTACATGCCCTTGACCGGAATCGAACCCGGGACCCTTCAGTCCGCAGGCCGATGCTCTATCCACTGAGCCAAACCGGTTTCGGCAGTGTTCTACATTTTATTTTAATTTTTCCTTTAGTATCATTTTACTCTATCTCAACTTTACCTTTATGCCAACACTCTCTTCCTCACTTTTCCCCTTTTGTTGTCCTGTTTCTCTTACCCTATTCCACCTTTAGATTTTCCCTATTCCTTCTTTTTACGCCCATTTAAAAATTCACCCTATTTATATATCTAATTCCAGATTCCCTGCTCTAAGTCCATACACACCTCTCTCTTCTTTCTTCACTATCCAATTCTTTTTTTTCTCTCTGCCTTTTTTTGTTTGTCTGTTTTTGTTGTGGTGGTTACTGTTGTTTTTGTTGTTGTTGTTGTTCTGTTTTGGTTTTATGTTCTAGGGTTTTGTGTTTTATTTTGTTTTGTTTTGTCTTGCTTTCTCTCTGTCCTATTGTTGTTCTTTGCTTGATTGTTGATTAGATTGGTTATTGTTGTGCTTATTGGTGAGATTGTTACTCTTTTGTTTTTGTTTTTATTTGTTTTTTTGTGTCTGTTTTTCCTCTCATCGCTTGTTATTAGTTGTTGTTTGTAGTTTGCATTCATCTCTGGGTGTTTGTTGTTTGCATTTTTTGGAATTAGTGGTTGTTCTATTGGAGTTTTCTCCCCATATAAATAGTTCCCTCCCCTTTTTATTCTCTTATTTTCTCTCTTACTTTTTTTTTCCTTTCTCAACATCATTTTTGCACTCCTTTTTTTTTTTTCTTATACCCTAATTCTTTTTTCTCTGGTAGCCACCTTTATTTGGAGTTATTAGTATAGTGAATACGTTGCTGTTGTGTGTTGTGTTTTGTTGTGTTGTATTTTGTGCCTTTAAATAAACGCAGGAGAGAGAGAATGAGATAACCAGATAACCAGAGAACAGAGATCATGGGGAGAGAAAGAAACAGCCTGGATAAGAAAGAAAAGCAGGCATCACCAAAAAGGAAGTAAACGAAATGGAGGCAAGCAATATGTCAGAGAAAGAATTAAAAGAAATGGTCATAAGGTCGCTGAAAAGAATGGAAGAAAAATTCAACAATATGTGTAAGAACCAAGAGGAAATGAAGAAGAACCAAGAGGAAATGAAGAAAAACCAAGAAAAAATGAAAAATGACATCGCTGTGATAAAGAACTCAATAGAAAGCATCAACAGTAGACTAGAAGAAGCAGAGGACCGCATCAGTGAACTAGAAGACAAGGTAGAAAAAAATACCCAAGCAGAGCAGCATCTAGTAAAAAAACTTAAAAAACAGGAGGAGAGCCTAAGGGAACTTTGGGACAACATCAAACAAAACAACATCCACATAATAGGAGTGCCAGAAGGAGAGGAAACTGAGCAAAGAATAGAAAACCTGTTTGAAGAAATAATAACAGAAAACTTCCCTGATATAGGGAAGAAAAAAACCCACACAAATCCAAGAGCTCACAGAGTCCCAAACAAAATGAACCCCAAAAGACCGATGCAAGGCACATTATAATAAAATTGGCAAACACCAATGACAAAGTAAGAATATTAAAAGCAGACAGAGAGAGACAGAAAGTTACCTACAAAGGATGCCCCATCAGACTAGCGACTTATTTCTCAACAGAAACACATCAGGCCAGAAGGGAATGGAATGAAATATACAAAGTCATGGAAAGGAAGGGTCCGAATCAAAGAATACTGTACCCAGCAAGGCTATCAATCAAAATTGAAGATGAAATCAAGAGCTTCACAGACAAAAAAGGACTAAGAGAGTTTATTACTACCAAACCAGCAATGCAAGAAATGCTAAAGGGTCTGCTATAAAAAGAAGAAATAGGAAGCGAAGAAGGAACACAGGTGTAAAGAATAAAAATGACACCAAACAAGTACCTATCAATAATAAATTTAAATTTAAATGGATTAAATGCCCCAATTAAAATACATAGTGTAGCTGAGTGGATAATAAAACATGAACCATATATATGCTGTCTACTGGAAATCCACATCAGAAAAAAGGACTCATACAGGCTGATGGTGAAAGGATGGAAAAAGGTTTTTCAGGCAAATGGAAATGAAAAAAAATGCTCGGGTATCAATACTTCTATCTGACAAATTAGATCTCAAAGGGAAGGACATAATAAGAGATAAGGAAGGCCACTTCATAATACTAAAAGGAAAAATCCAACAAGAAGAAATAACACTGGTAAACATATATGCACCTAATACAGGAGCACCCAAATACATAAAAAAATTTCTGGAGAATATCAAGGGAGAGATTGACACCAATACAGTCATAATAGGGGACTTTAATCCATCACTATTACCATTGAACAAATCCTCTAAACAAAAAAATCAGCAAATAAACATGAATCCTAAATGACTCACTAGATCAGATGGACTTAATTGACATCTTCAGAACATTTCACCCCAAAGCCATAGAATATACATTCTTCTCAAGTGCACATGGATCATTTTCAAAGATGGACCATATATTGGGTCACAGGCAAAATCAATTCAAATTCAAGAAGATAGAAATCATATCAAGCATCTTCTCAGATCACAATGGCATAAAACTGGAAATCAACTACAATAAAAACATTCCAAAAAATCAAACACATGGAGAATAAACAGCATGCTATTAAACAATGACTGGGTTACCAGAGATATCAAAGAAGAAATAAAAAGCATCATGGCAAAAAATGACAATGAAAACACAACAATCCAAAATCTATGGGACACAGCGAAAGAAGTCTTGAGAGGGAAGTTCATAGCTCTACAAGACTACTGCAAAAAAACAAGAAAAAATGATAATAAATTACCTACCCCTACAACTCAAAGAGTTAGAAAGAGAGCAACAAGAAAAGCCCAGTGTAAGCAGAAGGAAGGAAATAATCAAGATCAGAGCAGAGATCAATGAAATAGAGACCAAAAAAGCAATACACAAGATCAGAAAAACCAATAGGTGGTTCTTTGAAAAGATAAACAAGATTGATGAACCTCTACCTAGGCTCAACAAGAAGCAAAGAGAGAGGACCCAAATAAACAAAATCAGAAATGAAAGAGGTGAAATAACAAGCAATCCCACAGAAATACAAACGATTATGGAAAAATACTATGAACAACTCTATTACAACAAAATGGACAACCTCGATGAAATGGACATATTCCTAGAAAAATACAAGCTTACAAAACTCAACCAAGAAGAATCAAAAAACCTGAATAGGCCGATAACTACTGAAGAAATTGATACAACGATCAAAAATCTTCCAGCAAACAAAAGCCCTGGTCCGGACGGCTTTACAGGGTAGCTCTACCAAGCATTCAAAGAAGAACTAAAACCTATCCTCCTCAGACTATTCCAAAAAATTCAAGAGGAAGGCACACTTCCAAGCTCTTTCTATGAAGCCAGCATTACCCTTATCCCAAAACCAGATAAAGACACCACAAAAAAAGAGAAATACAGGCCAATATCCTTGATGAAATAGATGCTAAAATCCTCAACAAAATTCTAGCAAATCATATTCAGCAATACATTAGAAAGATCATACACCATGACCAAGTGGTATTTATACCGGGGATGCAAGGATGGTACAATATCCGCAAATCAATAAATGTGATACATCACATAAACAAACTGAGAGACAAAAATTGCATAATCATATCAATTGATGCAGAAAAAGCATTTGACAAAATTGAACACCCTTTCTTGATAAAAACTCTCAGCAAAGTGGTAATAGAGGGATCATACCTCAACATAATAAGAGCCCTATATGACAAACCTACAGCCAACATCATACTCAATGGGCAAAAACTAAAACCATTTCCTCTAAGAACAGGAACAAGACAAGGATGCCCACTTTCACCACTCCTGTTCAACATAGTATTAGAAGTACTAGCCATAGGTATCAGACAAGAAGAAGAAAGAAAAGGCATCCAAATTGGAAAAGAAGAAGTAAAACTGTCCTTATTCGCAGATGACAAGATACTATACGTAGAAAACCCCAAAGACTCCATAATAAATCTACTAGACCTAATAAATGAACTTGGCAATGTAGAAGGATACAAAATTAATGCCCAGAAATCTATGGCCTTTTTATACACCAATAATGAACTCACAGAAAGAGAAATTAAAAACACAATCCCATTTACCATTGCACCAAAAAAATTAAGACACCTAGGAATAAACTTAACCAAGGACGTAAAAGATACAGACTCGGAAAACTACAGGACATTGAAAAAAGAGATAGAGGAAGACATAAACAAATGGAAGAACATACCATGTTCATGGATTGGTAGAATCAACATCCATATGTCCATACTACCTAAAGCAATCTATAGATTCAATGCAATACCTATTAAAATACCAATGGCATATTTCAAAGATCTAGAACCAGCTCTCCAAAAATTCATCTGGAACAAAAAAAAGACCCTGAATAGCCACAGCTATCCTGAGAAAGAACAACAAAGTTGGAGGGATCACAATACCAGACATCAAGTTACATTACCAAGCCACAGTTCTCAAAACTGCTAGGTACCATCACAAGAACAGACATATAGATTAATGGAACAGAATAGAGGACCCAGAAATTGACCCAAGCCACTATATTCAATTAATTTTTGACAAAGGGGGCAAGAGGCTACAATGGAGTCAAAACAGTGTCTTTAATAAATGCTACTGGGAAATTTGGTCAGATACATGCAAAAAAAAAAAAAAAAAAAAGAAACTAAATCACCAACTTACACCATACACAAAAACATTCAAAATGTCTAAAGGACTTGAATGTAAGACGGGAAACCATAAAAATCCTACAAGACTCCATAGGCAGCAAAATTGCAGACATATGTCATAGCAATATCTTTACAAACACAGATCCTAGGGCAAGAGAGACTAAGGAGAAAATAAATAAATGGGACTACATCAAAATAAAAAGCTTCTGCACAGCAAGAGAAACCATCAACAAAACAACAAGCAAAGTGGGAATAGAGGGATCATACCTCAACATAATAAGAGCCCTATATGGGAGAACATATTTGCCAATGTTATCTCTGATAAGGGTTTAATCTCCAACATTTACAGGGACCTCATACAACTTAACAAAAGGAAGATAAACAACCCAATCATCAAATGGGCAAAGGACCTAAATAGACACTTTTCTAAAGAGGACATTCAGAAAGCCAAGAGACACATGAAAACATGCTCAAAGTCACTAATCATCTGAGAGATGCAAATCAAAACAACAATGAGGTACAACCTCACGCCTGTCAGAATGGCTATCATCAACAAATCAACAAATGACAAGTGCTGGAGAGGATGCAGAGAAAAAGGAACCCTCCTTCACTGCTGGTGGGAATGTAGACTGGTGTAACCATTATGAAAAACAGTATGGCATTTCCTCAAAAAATTAAAAATGGAACTTCCATTTGACCCAGTAATACCACTTCTAGGAATATATCCCAAGAAAACAGAAACACCAATCAGAAAGAATATATCCATGTTCATAGCAGCACAATTTACAATATCTAAGATTTGGAAATGGCCTAAATGCCCATCAGCAGATAAGTGGATTAGAAAACTATGGTACATCTACACAATGGAATACTATGGTGCTATAAAAAAAGAAGGAATTCTTACCATTTGCAGCAACATTGGTGGAACTGGAGAGCATTATGCTAAGTGAAATAAGCCAGGCAGTGAAAGAAAAATACCACATGATCTCACTCATTTATGGATAATAAAGAACATTATAACCTGATGAACAAAAAGATAGATACAGAGGCAGAGAAGCATTGAACAGACTGTCAAATTATAGCCGGAAGGCTGGGGAGTGTTGCGGGGATGGTAAGAGATCAACCAAAGGACTTGTATGCATGCATATAAGCATAACCAATGGACACAAGTCACTGGGGGTGGGGTGGGGTGAGGGCATGTGCCAGCGGGTAGGGGAGGCTGGGGGAAGGTCAATGGGGAAAAAAAGGAGACATATGTACTATCATTTGTAATACTTTAAACAATAAAAAAAAGAAAAAAAAGGGAATTATAGGAAATACTTTAATATTGCTATTTGCCCTTTCTCTATAATAGAAGTGTCAGAGATGAAAGAAAATTAGTAAAATGTATATGAAAATCGTCCTCCTGACAAGAGTCTGGGCACTCCACAGTAACCAGAGTCAAGTCCCTGCCCACCCATGTGTGCCTCGAAATCACCCAGCCAGCCCCACCCGCATTGGGCTAGATTCAGACCCAGCTGGCCCCACCCCCATCAAGCCCTGCTGGGTGGGGTGCACGGCCTCAGGTCGCCTGGACCAGTGCTGGGGTGGGGGGCGTGGCCTGCGGTCCCCTGGCCCAGGCTAGGGGGCATGGCCTGAGGTCCCCTGTCAAGCCCCGCCAGGTGGGGGGGCGCAGCCTCAGGTCCCCCGGCCTGGTGCCGGGGCAGGGTGTGCATCCTGAGGTCCCCCATCATCCCCCACAGGCAGGGGGCACGGCCTGAGATCCCCCGTCAAGCCCTGCATGGCGTGGGGCATGGCCTCAGGTTCCCTGGCCTGGTGCCGGGGCAGGGTGTGCATCCTGAGGTCCCCCATCATCCCCCACAGGCAGGGGGCATGGCCTGAGATCCCCCATCAAGCCCTGCATGGCGTGGGGCATGGCCTCAGGTTCCCTGGCCTGGTGCCGGGGCAGGGGGCATGGCCTGAGGTCTCCAGGCCCAGCACTGGGGTGGGGGTGTGGCTTGAGGTCCCCCGTCAAGCCCTGCCAGGTTGTGGGCATGGCCTGAGGTCCCCCGTCAAACTCCACTAGGCGGGGAATGCGGCCTGAGGTCTCCCATCAAGCCCTGCTGGGCAGGGTGCATGGCCTGAAGTCCCCCAGCCCAGTCTGGGATGGGAGGTGCAGCCTGAGGTCCCCTGTCAAGCCCTGCCAGGTGGGGGGTGTGGCCTGAGGTCCCCCATCAAGCTCTGCCAGGCAGGGGGTGCAGCCTGAGGTCCTTCAGCCTGGCACCAGGGCGGGGGCATGGCCTGAGGTCCCCCGGCCCAGCGCCAGGGTGGGAGGTGCCGCCTGAGGTCCCCTGTCAAGCCCCATCAGGCTGGGGGCACAGCCTCAGGTCTTCTGCCCCAGCCCAGCACCACGCAGCCTCAGATACCTGCTTATTGTTGGTTAAGGCTTGTTTCGGCAACTTGGCCTCTGCTGTGGGTGCAGCCATCTTGTGTTACAGAATCCCTGCCTCCACTGTGGGCACAGCCATCTTGTTATGGCGTGATGGTCAATTTGCATATTCCCTCTTTATTAGGATATTCCTAGAAGTGGGATCACTGGGTCAAGGGGCAGTTCCACTTAAAAAATTTTTGAGGAAACTCCACACTGTTTTCTATAGTGATTGTAACAGTCTGCATTCCCGCCATCAGTTTATTATGGTTCCTTTTTCTCCGCATCATTGCCAACACTTGTTGTTTATTGATTTATTGATGGTAGCCATTCTGGCAGGTGTGAGTTGATACCTCATTGTCTTTTTAATTTGCATCTCTCTGATGATTAGTGACTTTGTGAATTTTTTTTCATATGTCTCTTGGCCATCTGTATGTCCACTTTGGAGAAGTGTCTATTTAGGTCCTTTGCCCATTTTTAAATTGTATTGTTTGTCTTCCTTTTGTTTAGTTGTATGAATTCTTTATATATTTTGGAAATTAACCCCTTATCAGATGTATCATTGCCAAATATGTTCTCCCATACAGTGGGCTCCCTTTTCATTTTGTTGATGGATTCTTTTGCTGTGAAGATTTTATTTTTATGTAGTCCCATTTGCTTATTTTTTCCTTTGTTTCCCTTGCTCCCAGAGATATATCAGCAAACATATTGCTACAAGAGTTGTCTGAGATTTTGCTACCTATGGTTTCTTCTAAGATTTTTATGGTTTCACGACTTACATTTAAGTATTTTATCCATTTTTATTTATTCTTGTGTATGGTATAAGTTGGTGGTCTGTTTTCATTTTTTTTGTATATACCTGCCCAATTTTTCTAGCACCATTTATTTAAAGACTGTCTTGACTCCATTGTATGCTCTTGTGTCCTTTGACAAATATTAATTGAGCGTAGTGGCTTGGGTCAATTTCTGGGTTCTCTGATCTGTTCTGTTGATCTATACGCCTATTCTTGTGCCAGTACAAGGTTGTTTTGTTTACAATAGCTTTGTGGTATAATTTGATATCCGGTATTGTGATCCCTTTTACTTGTTCATTCTCAAGGTTGCTGTGGCTGATTGGGTTGTTTTGTGGTTCCATATAAATTTTTGGAGTATTTGTTCTAGATCTCTAAAATATTCCATTGGTATTTTAATAGGAATTGTGCTATAGTCAGCATATATATGGGTCTTGCTTTCTTATCCATTCAGATGCCCTATGTCTTCTGATTGGAGCATTTAAGACATTTACTAGTAAAGTGATTAATGATAGGCACTTATATATTGTCATTTTAATTCTTTATGCCTATGTTCCTCTCTCTTTGTTTCTTCTTCTTCTTATAGCAGTCCCTTTAACATTTCTTGCAGTGCTTGATTTGGTGGTAATAAGCTACTTTAGCATATTTTGTCTTGGAAGCTCTTTATTTCATATTCTATTTTTAATGATAGCCTTGCTGGATTGAGTAGTCTTGATTTTATGTCCTTGCTTTTCATTATTTTGAATACTTCATGCCAATCCCTTTTGGCTTGAAATATTTCTCTTGGGAAATCAACTGATAATCTTATGGGAGCTCCCTTGTAGGTCATGAACTGCTTTTCTCTTACTGCTTTTAAGATTCCCTTTTGTCTTTTATCTTTGCCATTTAAATTATGATGTGTCTTTGTGTAGGCCTCTTTGGGTTCATCTTGTTTGGGACTCTCTATGCTTCCTAAACTTGTGGTTTTTTTCCTTCATCAAGTTAGGGAAGTTTTCAGTCATTATTTCTTCAAATAGAACCTAAATCCCTTGCTCTCTCTTTTCTCCTGTTGTTGCACTTCATGTTGTTCCAATGGTCCCTTAAACTATCCTTATTCTTTTAAACTCATTTTTCTTTTAGCTGCTCTGATTGTGTGTGTGTGTGTGTGTGTGTGTGTGTGTGTGTGTTTTTCTACCTTGTCTTCCAAATCACTGATTTAATCCTCTGCTTCTTCCAACCTACTGCTTATTCCTTCCAGTGAATTCTTCATTTCAGATATATTATTCTTCATTTCTGATTAATCCTTTTTTAATGATTTCTATGTCCTTTTTCATGCTGTTGACCAACCTTATAACCATTACTTTGAACTCTATATCTGATAAATTGCTTGCCTCCATTTAATTTAGCTCTTTTTCCGAAGAGTTCTCCTGTTATTTCATTTGGGGCCTGTTTCTTTGTCTCCCCATTTTATTCCCTTTTTGTTTATTTCTATGTATTATATAGATCTGCCATGACTCCTACTCTTCCTGTGGTGGCCTTATGTTATAGGTGTCCTGTGGGATCTAGTGGTACAGTCTCTTTGATCAAGTGAGTTGGATACTCAAGGAATGTCCCTTGTGTGGGTTATGTGGGCCTTCCTGTTGTAATTAAGTCGTGATTGCTATTGGCCCATTCATGTCTGGGATCGACCCTCCTGCATGCTGACTGTGAGGATCAATCCTGACCAGAGTGTGTGAACTAATGTGTAGGTCCTGACCACATGAAGCCAAATTCGCCTCAGCAGGTTTTGGTGCCTACCTAGATCTCCCTTTGGATATGCTGATTGTGAAGCTTATTGGATCCTACTCTGATGTTGTCTGAAGCTGGCCACAGGGTGTTTTTGGTTTGAGATGTCTTGGAGGAAACTCTGGTGCAGGCCAATATCAGACACTTCCTTGACTGGCCTACCAGCTCCTGTTAGGCTTAGTCACTGAAAGAGCCTCTGGCAGTACTCAAATTGCATAAAGTAGGTTTACAGTGTGTTACCATGTAGGGGTGAGTAGTTGTCCAACGAGGGGGAGGTGCTTGTCAGGCTTTGGGGAAGGTGAAGGGTTGTGTTTCCTGCCCCAGAGCCACACAACTCAGTCTGTCCTGGATTTTTGCCCTCACTTTGGTCAGGCAGAGCCATTAGGAGTTGGGCAGGTGGGGCCTCTGGTGCCCTAAGGGTGGTTCTGACAGGTCTCCAGTGAGGAAAAAGAGCCAGTCCAGTTCGCGTGAATGAGTGGGGAATGACCCCAGCCCCAAAGCCACTCAACTCAATCACTGACTCCCCCTGAGTCTGCCCAGACCTGTACAACCTGGTCAAGGCAGCTGTCTCCTCAGCAGGGTGTTTCTCTATAGTGTGGGGCAAATGGGGTCCAAAGGGTGGGACTATTACTTTCCCCCAGGCTCATACTACACAGAATGTAGTTCTCCACCCAAGAAAGATGGCATCTGCAATATGGGAGAATGAGTAAGCATAGGGATCCTTCAGCTCTCTCCCTAGAACTGCAAACCCCAGTCTCTCCTTATGTGACTCCAGTCTGCTCAGTCCTCCCTCTGATAGAGCCCAGGGTGAGTGGCTGTGAACAAAATGTTGTATGTTGACCCTTTAAGAGGGTGCCTGTGTCTCTAGTGGACTCCTGTTTCTCTCCGACAGATAGAAACCCCATTTTTCACAGCCAGATATTATGTGGGTACTCCTTCATGGCTCTGGTGCTCTGGGCTTGGAAGCCTGGCTTTGGCTTGAGATCCCATGCTTCTCAGGGGGATACCCCACAGCTAATGGAAAATGATAATCTGTACAAATAATTCTTCTGGAATCTCAGCCACTGCCTGTAGGAGCAGGGCCAGCCTGTTTTGTGTCTCTGCCCTTCTAACCAGTCTCGATGTGGCTTCTTCTGTAATTCCTTGGTTATAAGACTCTCTTAAGCTAGTCTTCAGATGGTTATCCAGGATGACTGTTCTATAACTTAGTTGCAATTCCAGTTTGATCCTGGGAGGAGGTGAGTATAGCTTCCACCTACTGCTGCCATCTTGGATTCTTGACCTTTGTTTTAAAGTCTATTTTGTCTGTTGTAAGAATTGCTACTGCAGCTTTTTTCATTTCCATTTGTACAAATTATCTTTTTCCATCCCTTTACTTTTGGTCTGTGTGTGCTTTTCTATCTGTAATGGGTTCTTTTAGGCAGCATATGCATGGGTCATGTTTTCTTATCCATTCAGCCACCCTATGTCTTTTGATTGGAACACTTAATCCACTTATATTTAAAGTAATTACTGATAAGTATGTAGTTATTTACATTTTATTAATTGTTTTCTTATTGTTTTTGTAGTTCTTTTCTGTTCCTTTTTATTCTCTTACTCTCTTCTCTTGTATGCTGATAACATTCTATAGTGTTGTGTTTGTATTCCTTCCTCTTTACTTATTGTATATCTCTCTGTGTGTATAGATTTATTATAAGGTATTGGTTCATGCAATTTTGGAGTCTGGTAAGTTCCAAGATCTGTAAGATTAATATACAAACTATAGATCTAGGAGAGTTGATTGGTGTAGTTCCAGTCTGAAGGTAGCAGGCTCAAAACCCAGGAAGAACAACTATTTTAGTGTGAGTCTGAAGTCAGGCAAAAAGCCAGTGTCCCATTTTGAATGCAATTAGGCAGAGAATCCTCTTTTTCTCAGGGGAGGGTCAACCTTCTTGTTTTATTCAAGCCCTCAATTGACTGTATGAGGCCTACATATTGGGGAAAACAATTTGCTTTAGTCAGTCTATTTAAATGTTACTGTCATCCTTACTCACCCTCACAGAAACACCCAAAATTATTTTGATGAAATATCTGGGCATTTCATGGTCCACTTAAGTTACACATAAAATTATCACAGGATGTGTATTAAAAATGTATGAAACAAGTTCATTGAAGTAGGTAGTATATGTGTGCTGACCAAAGTAATTTTGGAAATAAGTGGAGTCTGTAACATTAAAGGTAAAAGGAACTGTATATAGAACTATACTCTAGCTGATCAAGTGGCTTCCCATGGGGGGTATATGAGTTAACAATTCTGATACTGTTATACATGTATACTGGAATTAAACAATCAAGTAAATAGATTGTAGATGGTAGAAGCCAGGTTTTTCATTGTTGTAATGGGAGGTTACAGCCAAGTAATGGGAGAAGGCTAGAATGATCCACACTGTGATGGGTTATAGTTGAAAACATCAGTATAATCTCATGTCTAGTTCAATATAGATAAACATGGTCACATAAATGTTTATAGATATGTGTATGCACCCATGCTAGTATACCTACATATATTTCCTTGCTCTGTCATCTGAGAGGGCCTAGAAGCAATGTGAATCCAGTAGCAATGAGCATATCTAGTACCCAGATGTCAGTTTCTAAGATCATTCTCTAATGAAAGGATCCAGGGCTCCTTGGAGAAATGGCTGATTCTAAGACTAGGGCACAGAATACAGAAGATGAGCCTGAAGCCTCTCACAGTGCCAGCAAGAGAGGATGTTCTAAAAAAAAATCCACAACACTGGATATATGTCAAAGGGATACAGAAGTCAATTGAAAGAACTCCAGATACAAAAGCTGGAACAAATTGAGCAAGTAAATAAAGTAGTATTGGATTATAACTCAGTGTATAAAATGAATACCTATTAGCCCATACTGTATTAATAAATGATTTCATAAACAAATGGATGAGACTAGATAAACCTCCTATAGAAGAATCCCAAATAATTTATGTAGATACTCCACCCTCAAGGAGGTAGAGCATAACTCCCCACTTTAAGTGGAGGCTGCACATAGTAACTTTCTTCTAAAGTATACAGCATGAAAAGAATAAAGTAACTCTACTGTGGAAAGACCTGATAAATACCACCTCAGTCAGGTGATCAAGGTCAACATCATCATCAATAAGTCATATTGATAGCATGTACTCATGATATGATGTGATGAGAAGGGCCTTTACCTCTGTAGTTTTCCTCCCCAAAACACATAAATCCAGTGTAATATTGAGAATAATACCAGACAAATACCAAGTGAGGACATTTTACAAAACTCCTGACCAGTGCTCCTGTCTAAGTCATCAAAGTCTGCACAACTGTCACAACCAAGAGTAAGCTAAGGACACTTGACAAGTAAATGTACTGTGGTATCCTAAATGGGATCTTTGGAAAGAAAAAGGACATTAAGTAAAAACTAAGAAAATGTGAATAAAGCATGAACTTTAGTAAATAATCACATATCAACATCAGTTCATTCATTGTAACAAATGTGCCATACTAGTGTAAGGTATTAAGAATGGGGGGGGGGTACCCAAAGCAATCTACAGATTCAATGCACTCCCCATCAAAATACCAACAGCATATTTCACAGACCTAGAAAGAACTCTCCAAAATTCATCTGGAATAAAAAAAAGACCCCGAATAGCCACAGCAATCCTGAGAAAGAATAAAGTAGGAGGGATCTCAATACCAGATTTCAAGCAGTATTACAAAGTCACTGTTCTCAAAACAGCATGGTACTGGCACAAGAACAGACATATAGATCAATGGAATAAAATAGAGAATCCAGATATCGACCCAAACCACTATGCTCAATTAATATTTGACAAAGGAGGCATGAACATACAATGGAGTCAAGACAGTCTCTTCAATAAATGGTGTTGGGAACATTGGACAGATACATGCAAAAAAATGAAACTAGATCACCAACTTATACCATACACAAAAATAAACTCAAAATGGATACAGGACTTAAACATAAGATGGGAAACCATAAAACTACTAGAGGAATCCACAGGCAACAAAATCTCAGACATATGCCAAAAGAACTTCTTCACTGACACTGCCCCTAGGGCAAGGGAAGCTAAAGAGAAAATTAACAAATGGGACTACATCAAAATAAAAAGCTTTTTCACAGCAAAAGAAACCATCAACAAAACAACAAGAAAGCCCACTCTATGGGAGAACATATTTGCAAATGCTATCACTGATAAAGGTTTAATCTCCAACATCTACAGGCAGCTTATGCAAGTTAATAAAAGGAAGATAAATGATCCAATAAAAAAATGGGCAACGGACCTAAACAGAATATTTTCAAAAGAAGACAGAAGGAAGGCCAAGAGACACATGAAAACATGCTCAAAGTCACTTATTATCCGAGAGATGCAAATCAAAACAACAATGCAGTACCATCTCACACCTGTCAGAATGAATATCATCAACAAATCAACAAACGACAAGTGTTGGCGAGGATGCGGAGAAAAAGGAACCCTCGTGCACTGCTGGTGGGAATGCAGACTGGTGCAGCCACTGTGGAGAACAGTTTGGAGTTTCCTCAAAAAACTGAAAATGGAACTCCCATTTGACCCAGTAATCCCACTCCTGGGAATATATCCGAAGAAACTAGAAACACCAATCAGAAAGGATATATGCAACCCTATGTTCATAGCAGCACAATTTACAATAGCTAAGATTTGGAAACAGCCTAGGTGCCCGTCAGCAGATGACTGGATCAGAAAACTGTGATACATCTACACAATGGAATACTATGCTGCCATAAAAAAGAAGGAATTCTCATCATTTGCAGCAACCTGGATGGAATTGGAGAACACTATGCTAAGTGAAATAAGCCAGTCAAGGATAGAAAAATACCACATGATCTCACTCATTTATGGATAATAAAGAACATTATAAACTGATGAACAAAAAGATAGATACAGAGACAGTAAAGCATCAAACAGACTGTCAAATTACAGCGGGAAGGTTAGGGAGAGGTGGGGGAGATAAGAAATCAAACGAAGGACTTGTATGCATGCATATAAGCATAACCAATGGACGCAAAACTCTGGGGGGGGGTGAGGGCATGTATGAGTGTGGGGTGGGGGGGCAATGGTAAGATATGTACACATATACTACCTCAATAAAAAAATATATTTGTTAAAAAAAAAAAAGAATGGGGGGGGGGGCTAGACACATACCCTGGTTACAGGCTCAATCCCTGGCCCTGATAGGGGTGCATGCAGTAGGCAACCAATCGCTGAATCTCTCTCACATCAATGTCTCTCTCTCTCTCTCTCTCTCTCTCTCTCTCTCTCTCTCCCTCCCTCCCTCCCTCCTCCCTCCCTCCCTTCCATTCTTTCTAAAAATTAATGGAAAAATATCCTCGGGTGAGGATTAACAACAACAAAATAATAGGAAAGACTGGGTTCAGGAAATATGAGAACTCTCTGTAGTCTCTTTGTAATTTTTCTGTATATCTAAAACCATTATAAAATAAAGTTTATTTTTTAAAAGTTCACAGTGACAGGTGGTTACTAGTCTTATTGTGGTGACAGGTGGTTACTAGTCTTATTGTGGTATATAAAAGGCTAAGTGACCGTCACATCCAAAACAACCAAATGGATGACTGAACAGGCTGTGTGGGGCAACCAGGCCAGCAGGGGGGTTAGGGAGGGGCAACTAAATGACTGAACAGCAGGCTGCGTGGGGTGACCAGGCCCACAGGGGGGCAGTTGGGGGTGACCAGGCCGGCAGGGTGGGGCAGTGAGGGGCGACCAGGCTGGCAGAGGGTGGCAGTGAGGGGTGACCAGGCTGGCGGGGGGGGGGGAGTTGGGGGTGACCACGCTGGCAGGGGGGGCAGTTGGGGGTGACCAGGCCAGTAGGGGGGACAGTTAGGGGCGATCAGGTGGGCAGGCAGGTGAGCAGTTAGGAGCCAGAGGTCCTGGATTGTGAGAGGGATGTCCGACTGCCAATTTAGACCTGATTCCCAGGATCGGGCCTAAACAGGCATTTGGACATCCCCCAAGGAGTCCCGGATTGGAGAGGGTGCAGGCTGGGCTGAGGGGACCCCCACACACACACAAATTTTGTGCACCGGGCCTCTACTAAGGTATATAAATATCAAATCACAATGTTGTACACCTGAAACTAATATAATATTGTATGTCAACTTACTTTTTAAAAAGTTCACTGAAGAAAAATAGTTTGGCTAGAAGAGATGGAAAGGTCAGTTTCTCTGATACCTGAGTTCTCAACTAACATAGGCTGTAAGACTCTTAACCTAATATATTATGGACTCTGAAGCCAGACCACCTGGGTTTCAATTCTGATTTACCACTTACTAGCCAGGTAACCTTGAACCTCATCTCTCTCTCTCTTTTTAAAATTTACTCTACTATACTTTTAATTGTTATTTTAGAGTGTACTCTTTCTAGTCATAAAAAAATGTTTGCTGTGAACCTCATCTTGTAAAAGTAGGAATGATAGCCCTTACTTTTTGGTCATTTTGTAATAAGGATTAAATGTGTTAATATGTATAAAGTGCCTAAATGAGTGCTGGCACATTGTAAATTCTCTGTCAATACTTTTTAAACTAAAAAAAAAAAAAGATGACTAAAAGTTCATTTAATAATCAGCTGTACATCATACCAGGTAGGGAGATGTGAGTTTGGTTGCTATGAACCAGGCAGTGGTTGCTATAAATATGTCAGAACATTGACAGCCATTGTTAGGTCACTGCTATATCCTCATAAGTGGGCAACTGAGCTGTGTTAATCTGGCATGAAGGCTAGAAATCTCAACATATCTTCCTATTACTCTTCACATCTTATGTCTTTCATCCATAAAGAACCAGTAATCTGATCAGTAATTAACCACCTCAAGGTAAGCAAAATATATCATTATCTCCATTGTACAGATAAGAAATCTGAAAACTGTATTTTGAATTTAGGTGATTTCATCCCAGGGTACCCAGGGGAGGCACTGGAAATGACAGAAAGGACCAATCCCTAGTCTAATCATTTTCCTCCTTGGTTATCCCATTAATCCTCCCTTAGGATAAGGTTTTGCTTTGTTTTTTAATCGTGTTTTTTTTTTAAAGGAAACAAATTCTTGTTCTCCTTTTGTCCATATTCTTTTCTTTAAAATATATTTTATTAATTTTTTACAGAGAGGAAGAGAGAGGGATAGAGAGTTAGAAACATCGATGAGAGAGAAACATCGATCAGCTGCCTCTTGCACAGCCCCTACTGGGGATGTGCCCGAAACGAAGGTACATGCCCTTGACCGGAATCGAACCTGGGACCCTTGAGTCCGCAGGCCGACGCTCTATCCACTGAGCCAAACCGGTTTCGGCTAATTTTTTTTTTTTTGAGAGTATTACAAATGTTCCAGTTTTTCCCCCCTATTGTCCTCCTCCACCCGGTTTCTGCCCCATCCCAGGTCTTCACCACCCTATTGTCTGTGTCCATAGGTAAGATTTTTGGTTAATCTCTTCCCGTTCTCCCTCCCCCTTTTCCTCTGGGATTCGTCAGTCTGTTCCATGCTTCCACACCCCCGATTCTGTTTTATTCACCAGTTTATTTTGTTCATTGGATTTCTTGTTCATTTATTTTGATTTTTAGATTCAATTGTGGATAGATATGTATTTATTGCCATTTTATCATTCATATTTTTTGTTTCTTCTTCTTCTTCTTCTTCTTCTTCTTCTTCTTCTTCTTCTTCTTCTTCTTCTTCTTCAATACTCTTCAACATTTAATATCATACTGGTTTGGTGGTGATGAACTCCTTTACCTTTTTCTTATCTGTGAAGCTCTTTATCTGACCCTCAATTCTATATGAGAGCTTTGCTGGGTAGAGTAATATTGGTTGTAGGTCCGTACTATTCATCACTTTGAATATTTCTTGCCACTCCCTTATAGCCAGCAAAGTTTCTCTTGAGAAATCAGCTGACAGTCATATGGGTGCTCCCTTGTAGGTAACTAACTTCTTTTCTCTTGCTGTTTTTAAGATTCTCTGTCTTTAACCCTTGGCATTTTAATTATGATGTGTCTTGGTGTGAGCCTCTTTGGGTTCTTCTTGTTTGGGACACTCTGCATTTCCTGGACTTGTAAGTCTATTTCTTTCACCAGGTAGGGGAAGTTTTCTGTCATTATTTCTTCAAATAGGTTTTCAATATCTCTCTTTCTGTTGTCCCCTCTGGTACCCCCATAATTGGAATGTTAGTATGTTTGAAGTTGTCCCAGAGGCTCCTTACACTATCTTCATATTTTTGGATTCTTTTTGCTCTTCTGATTGGGTGTTTTTTGCTTCCTCATATGACAAATTGTTGATTTGATTCTTGGAATCTTCTACTCAACTGCTGAATCCCTGTAACGTGTGTGTGTGTGTGCGCGCGTGCGTGTTTTAATAAGGTGCAAAACTGCCATTCTCTGGAGCATTTTCTCAATCCCTTGAGATTGTGCTTCCTGGCAATTTTCAATAGTTTGGTTCAAATAAACTCACAAAAATTCCCTGTAGATTTGCATGTTTCTTATGTTGACAGTTCTAATCTCAATTTTCCATTAACCAGCTAGGGACTGTATCAGCCTCTCAAGTGGAGAATATGACTGTGGAAAGTGCCTAGGACAGGGCCTAATATGTACCAAGGACAAATGGTATCTATAATCCCAGTGGATGTGGCCACCTAAATGTACAGGCAGAGAATGCCACTGTGTAAATGAATATGCACAAGTGGCATTCTCTGCCTATGGAGCAGTACTCAGGCAGCTGGCTTCCTCCCAGGAGTAGTTGAGGGTGAAGTAGGGGCGGGGGACTAGGGGCTGCGGTCTTTGTCTGAGGGGGCTGGCTGCTGGTTGGCTTGGCCCCACCCCAGCCACTTGGAGAGGCCAGGACCAGGCAGGAACATTCACATGTAAACAAATCTCTAGTGAACACACAAAATAGGGGACACCAAAAATAAAAGGTGATTACCGTCTCTGCTCCCCAAAACTCATGGCCTAAAGAAGTTAATAAAACCAAGGCCTGCTAAATGAGTTTTATACCCTTTACATATATTACCTCATTCCATTTCTCATAACCACTCTAGGAGGGCTCTTTTATTACCACAATCTGACTGATAAGAAATAGAGGCTGACACAGGCCAAGGATATTCCCAAGATCCCTCCTAGGACAATGCCAACACCAGCTCAAGGGAAACCTGCAGACTCCTGAATGAGTGCAATCACCTACCTTCTGGAAGAGACTGGTTCAAGCTAGGGCTAAGGGGTAGGGGAAAGAGGGCAGGAGGAAAAAAGGGGCAATGGGGGACTGGGGGAAGGGGGGCTCTTCAGCTGGCGGCCCTGGTGGAAAAGGCTCTAATTCAATCCCTGGACTTGAAAGAGGGCAAACAGGACCCAGAGCCAACCTTGCTAAGTAAGGACATGCAGAGGGAGGGAGTTGTGCACGAGGATGGCCCTGCAGAGCCAGCTCTAGTCAGGGTGCAACAGACCACCAGGAAGAACACTGGGCCCTGGCTGCAGCCCTGTCTGCCTGCCTCACCCTTCAACTCTATTCCTGATCGCACCTATCCAGGATCCTCAGGGCCCTCCCAGGAGACCAGCTCCACACCCTGGCCACCAGGGCAACAGGGAAAAGGGCATGTGCTGTGGTGAGTCCCTCTGCAAACATGCTGAATCCTGGAGGCTGGGCTCCTTCTGGGCTATGTTGTACAGCCCTGCAGGCCAGGGCTAGGTTCTCTGGCTCCAGACCCTTGGCTCCATCAAACCCCTTTCAGCAATTCCAGTGGCCCAAGGCCTTCCCTCACGCCTACCTTCTACACAGAGCCTGGAGATCCAAAACTAACCTTCCCTCAGCCAGCCACAGGCCAGGCCCTTCAGGGCTTAGACCGCAACAATCTGAATCCCCTATAACTTGTTCTTTATTTCATTTAGTACAGTGGTTGGCAAACCGTGGCTCGTGAGCCACATGCAGCTCTTTGGCCCCTTGAGTGAGACTTCCACAAAACACCACGTGCGGGTGCGCACGTACAGTGTGATTGAAACTTCGTGGCCCATGCGCAGAAGTCAGTTTTCGGCCTGGGCGAGTCTATTTTGAAGAAGTGGTTCTAACGCCGAGCCACACTCAAGGGGCCAAAGAGCCGCATGTGGCTCGCAAGCCGCGGTTTGCCGACCACTGATTTAGTATATGCTTAATTTATGTCTGGTCCTTTTTCATGTCTTTGACCTCCTAAGATTCTTGAAAGTCTCATCAAGAGCCTTGAAGTAATCTTATAACCATGGTTTTGAACTCTGTATCCAGTAGTATGCTTGCTTCCATTTCTTTCATTTGTGACATGTTTCTTTGTCTCCGCATTTTGGCTGCTTCCCTGTTTGTTTCAATGTATTAGGTAGAGCTGTTATGTCTCCTGGAATTGGAAGAGTGGCCTTATATAGTAAGTGTCCTGTAGGGCCCAGTGGCTGAGCCTCCCCAGTCATCTGAGCTGGGCCGTCTAGGTGCACCCCCTATGTGTGCCCCTGTGTGGGCTGTGTGCACAGTTTTGTAGTTGAGCCTTGATTGCTGTTGGCATCTTTGGGAGGAGTTTACCTACAGGCCAATTGGCTGTGAGAAGCAGCTGCAACTACAATGGGAGAGCTGCTGTGCAGCAAGCAAGGCCCAACTGTGAAGCAAGGCAGGCTGGTGCTTGGGCCTTTTATAGATAGGTTTGGGGCATGCTGTTCTCAGCTGCAGCTTGTTTGAGAGATTTTTAGCAAAGTCTGAAGCCTGAGCCAGGACAGGCCATTCATAAGGCAAAACTGCTGCAAACAGCTTGGATGGTGCTGCAAATTGGATGGGTTGAGGTCTCAGGTAGTCCTCAGGGTGGAGCTAAGAGTGTGCTCCAGGCTGATTGAGACTCAGCTATGACTGCCAGTCAGCCTTGTGGCATGGGAGGTCCCAGCACAGGAACAATGACCCTTGCAAGCAACCCTGTCTAGGTGAAAGCCTCCACTGAGTTCCTACTCTGATGTCAGACAGTCCAGCTCCTCCTCATATGTGTCTGGATCCCCCAGAGCCACCTGGTGCTGGAACTTAGAGGTATAAAGTCCGAGTTCATGTTCCGGCCTTTTAAAAGGAACAGCTGGGTCTCCAGCAGCCAACATGTTTCTCATCCTCAATCCTCGCTGGTTTTTACAGCCATAGTTGTGGGGACTTCTCTTCCCAGCTCTGGGACCCTGGGATGGGGGTCTGGGACCCCTTGCTCCTTACAGGAGGCCTCCACAGAGATGATATCCCTCCAGATTAAAAAAGTGGCACATGTGGGTGTCAGACCAGCCTGTTCAGCGCCTCCACCCCTCCTACTAGTCTCAGTGTGCTTTCTTTTTTACTTCTGTTGTTGGAGGACTTCCATTCAGCCAGCTTTCAGGTGGTTCTGAATGATGGTAGTTCTGTATTTTAGTTGTAATTTTGATGTGGTTATGGGAGGCGGCGAGTACAGGCATTTACCTACACCACCATCTTGGTTCTCCCCTTAGGATAAGTTTTAAGGAAGAACTTGTATGATGCCAGTTTGACCTTTCCTGGTGGCACTAACAAATACAGAGAGCCTAAGCTCAAGTTAGGAGGCTCTTCCCATTATAAGGATATAGACATGAAGCTATTAGTGGCCTTGTCTCAAAGAGAGATGGCTACTGTGGAACCCAGACAGTCAGGTTCTGGTGATTCAGGCTCAAGGTCTTATCAGCTTTATGAACAAAGCTGGAGGAAAGCTGGTTTTGATCACAGGCCATATATAAGGTTTCCCTTTTGTCTAGCATAAACCAGAGCCATTCTCCAGGAAGTCCTTATGGGAAGCCAAATGATCTCCTAGGGAACAAACTGTACTCTAAGAAATGCTATGAAATGTGAATCCTTATTTGGGAATGACAATTCTACAAAACAGTGGATGACTCTGCTGTTATTCAATGATAAACTGGCACATACAGTGTGCTCATCAGAGAGCTAAGCAAAGCCCATCTGAGGATCAGCTGAAATACGTTGGTAGCCCAACCAGAGTGCCCCCAGCTCTGAGCTCCAATATATTAGTCATTAGGGAAATGTAAATCAAAACCGCAATCACATACCACTACACACCCCCTAGGATGGCTATAAACAAAAGACAACAAGTGTTGGCAAGGATGTGGAGAAATTGGAACCCTCCTGCACTGCTAATGGGAATGTGAAATGTTGCAGCCACTTGGAAAAACAGTCTGGCACTTCCTCAAAAGTTTAAATGTAGAGTTATATGACCCAACAACTACACTTCTAAGTATATGTATCCATGAAAACATATGTCAACAAAGTTGTACAAAAATGTCTATAGCAGCATTATTGACAAGAGCCAAATGTCCATAAACTAATGAATAAACAAAAAGTGGTATATCCATACAATGGGATATTATTTATCTATAAAAAGGAAAAAATACTAATATATGCTACAACATGGATGAACCTTGAGGTGATTGTCTAAATTATCCTTTTTACTTAGACATTCACTTCCAAATATGGTTGCACTTTGAAAACTCTTGGAGAGATTATGAAACTCCCTGGGAATCTTTGAGAGTGGGGCACCTGGACTGATGTTTGCAATCTATTAGACTAGATGATCTCTAAGGTCCCTTACAACCCTAGGAATTTTATGAAATCTATGACAATTGATCACCAACATTTTTTAACCAGAGGCAATAAGAGAACCAAGCACAGTAGATAGTTGTCACTTAGAACAGGTTTCCCAATAAATAGGTCCTTGAAATCTAAGCTGGTTCTTCTCCAAGGCTTCACCCCACCCCACCTATGGTTGAATGAAGATATTCCCAACAGGGATGATCTATGGATGAAGGGAAGGCCACACCTGATGCCATCATGCCTGTGTAGGTTGCTTTAACAAGAAACCATCCCATTTTGTAGGAATATGCCAGTAGAATTGAGGATTACCCACCCCTCACTCTATAACATTTATAGATAAGGGTGGCTAGAATAAAGTAATGGACTTCTGTCAGTCCAAGCCTTTCTGTTTATCAGCACCTATGTAGTCATAAGCTGACAAGTTCAATGTTAATAATGAGGCTAATTTCTTATTTACTTGTTTCCATTAATATTACAGAACAAAGCTGAATCATGTTCAAGCTAGTGACATCCTGCTGGCCTCAACTAAATACTGATGGAACACGAAGGTAATATTGTAATTATTACCTTAGACCTATTCCACCATTTCCTCCAATGTATCTGCCCACAGTCCCTCATGGGACAAATCATGATATACTGTATATATTGTTAGGGGAAGTGATTAGTCAGTGTCTGCAAGATTGAGGACAAGGTTTGAGGAGAATGGCTAATTCTGCAAGGCAAGTGACTCAGGAAGAAACACATCTTTGGAGACCTTGGGAAGGGATTCCTATATAACCTTCTACCACCTTGGCTGTGCCTTTTATGGTACATTTATTGGGACTACTGTAGGAAGATCCCCAAACACCAAGGAAGAGTAGACTTCTTTGTTTAGCTTAAGAACTGACTGCTTTTAATGCTTTGTCTCATTTTTCTTTTCCATTAATAGGAATGTGACCATCATCATCATCGGTCTGGAGAATGCCGGAAAAACTGTTTTTGTGGAGGCCTTCCGCAGACATAAGGACTTAGGAGCATTAGACACTGGTGAGGTCTCTCATGGGCCCCAGTGACAAATGAAATAATTATTCCTTCCTGGCCTTACTTCACAGCCATCAGGTTCCCTCTTTTGAAGATAAGCACTTTCCAATACACATACACAATCATCTCCTGGGATATTATCAGCTTGTTCATGTAATGTCTGTCACCATCTCCCTTTACAAGATATCCTAATTGAACACCCTCATATAGTGTCAGTATGAATGACAAACTATGTAAAGCACTGCAGTCAATTATGAAGGATAGCATGTTTGAAAAAGTGTCTAGTTTCAGAGCTCAATTAAAGTAGAATTTGGTCTTAAGAAGTTTAATAGCATTAAATACTTTATGACAGTTAATATAGAGGAACTTGAGAAATGTTGTCAGTTTAATACCAGATTTCCAGTTTAATACTTTGACATTTCAAGAAGCAGTTACACAGAATTGCAGGGAGCTACTATTCTAGTTGTGAAGACAGATAAATGCTAGTCAGTCAAAGAGCCCAGCACACAGGCTGGCATAGGATGCCCTCCACTGATGTTTATTAAATAAAAGTAGGGGTATGATGATGTGGCTGAATTTTATATCACTTAGAAGCCTTCAGCAAAGTCCAGGAAAGGGCTAACCTGACTCCTCTGCCACTGGTGTACTGGAAAACTGCATCGATTTTCTTGAACTACAGCAACAGGCTGCTGGCTGATCTTTCCATCTCTAGTTGTCCCCCCAGCATTCAGTCAACACAGTTGCCTGAAGGACTTAAAATTTGATAATGGCACTCTTTTTCTGCTCAAAAGCATTCAATGCCTCCACATTTATTCAAAATAAAATTTAAGTTCTGTAGAGGCACACAGGGTCCTCTATGATTTGGTCTCTGACTTCTCTTCCAGCTTCATTTCTCATGCTCTCTGCATGTGACCTGATAGAGCCGAAACAAATGACTTGTCATTCCTCTGCCATCATACTGATCTATTTCACATACCTATGCCTTCTGTAATGCTGTCCCACTACCTAGCATTTTATCCTCTCCATTATCTACCTGGGTGGGGCCTGGGAATCTATATTTTAAGAACTCTCTAGGTGTTTTTGATGGGCAGCCAGCTTTGGGAAGCACTTGTCTGTAATTAGCCATATGCTATTTTGTCTTTGAGAATAGTGTCTGCTTTCCATTCCGATTCCTAGAGGATAGAGCCTGGAGTTGTAAATTCATTCACAGAGAAGTTTCTAATGGCCAAGAAGCAAAGTTCCACTGATGTCATGAATGTCTCCTGTATGGACTCAGACATTCTAAGGAATGTCTCAGTCCATACAGGACTACTACAGTCAATCTATTAGGCTGCTCTGTACGCAATATGCAATAGCTCACCTCTCCTGTTCCTGCAAATGTTTATGATTTCAGATAACAGATTATAGCCTAGGAAGGAAATCCCAATCTATAAGTAGTAACTTGTGTTACTATAAGTAGTAACTTGGAAGCTATAAACTATCTGCGATCAGAAACCATTATTCTCAATGACACCATATACTATAACTGTTTTGTCTGGAAAGGTCACGTGGGGTGAAAAACCCAAGGATGAGCATAAGCAGGTGCCCTAAATGATGAAATTTAGGGCAGTGCCTCTCAAACCTGGCTATACATTTCAATAACGTGGGAAGCTTTTAAAAAAAAGAACATGATACTTGAGCCCCACCCCAGATCTATGGCATCAAATCCTCAGAGAAGGAGATCTAGTGTCATAGTTTTTAAAAGCTCCATAGGTGATCCTAAGCATAATTAGTACTGAAAGCCAAAAATCAGAATAACGTGGGATTCTTTTACACTTAATTAGTGGGACCTGGAGGCTCAGATACTTTGAACTGGACGGGGGGGGGGGCATGGAATCAAAATCTAACAAGCAGCACCAGATGATGCTGAGACACAACAGGCATGGATTTATTTGCTCTCTAGGATAGTGGGTCTCAAACTTTAAAGTGCAGAAGTATCACCTACAGATTTTGTTAAATATAGGAGTTTGTTAAACATGCAAATACTTGGGTCCCAGCACAGAGATTCTGATTCAATTGATGTAGGATAGGACTTTATCACCGCCATGTAACTCAGAAGCCGACAGTACCCAGACTGCTGTGCTTTATGAAATACTCTACCAGGGATATAGAGATGAATTAGACGCATTACCTGTCCTCAGGGAGTTTATGAATTAATAGAGGAAATAAGAGAAATGTAAAGTGTCAGGGAACAACAACTTCTCATGGCTTCTAGAGTTCGCCAACAATACATTGCATCAATACTTTAAACAATAAAAAAAATAAAAATAAAAAAACAATAGATTGCATTATTGAAGGAATTGGTAAGGTTTCAAGTAAAAAGAAAAAATAAGGAAAATGTTTTGGTTAGACAGGGAAAAATAACTTAAAGCTTGCCTTCATGCTGGAAACAAATTAAAACTATCTTTATTCATTTATTATTTTAAGTAGGCTAATGCAGACATAGAAAATATCACATCAAAGTTGTAACTTAAAAATGTGTGTTATCTGAAAGCTATAATTAAAAAGAGCATTGACTTGAAAACAGAAGTTATAAGATCACATTAAGATGTAATAATGATAATATATGCTTATATATATAAATATATACACATGTAAATGTCTATATAATCATACATTACCAAATATTTGAAAGCATTTTACTAACTTCTCAGCTAAATGATTCATCTGGCAATCCTATAGAAAATGTCACAAGTAGATCTGAGATTAGAAATAGAAAGCTACTAATTCTGGTCTTAGAACTCCCAAGTCTGAGTATAGAGAACGTATAAAGTCATTTTGTTGCTTATGTGGGCAGAAATCTAGGTCAGAACTTTCAGTTCAACGGGCTGGAATTTGTAGAAAGACTGTCCTTTTGAACTGCACTTCTATGGGAGAAGAATAGGTATGGAATGCCCTATGGGACTGTATGATCTGGCCATGGCCTTGACAGGGCAAATGTATCTGAATTTGGTATGGTTTCTTAGAAGAGATATGAAAAGTACTTCATATTCACCCACAATAACAGGCACCATAAACATGCATTGAACACCTACTGAGTGTAAACTAATGCAGAGCCCCTCCCTCACTATTTTAGTTGGGGAGACATGGCATGCACAGAGTGAGGTGAATGACCAGCTTAACAGACCATGTGCTCAACGAGGGAGAGAAAGTGGAGCTGGGCTGGTCAGAGAAGCTTCCCTAAAGAAGCCTTCCTGAGCCTTGAAAAAAGGGTAGGAGAGAAGAGCCTCCTGGTCATTCATTTATTCACTCATTCATCAAATTCATTCAACAAATATTTACTGAGCACCTCTGCCCTTGGCATCGTGAATATAGCAGTGAATAAAATTGAAAGGGTCCCTGTCCTATTGCAGTGTATAATCCATATTAGTAAACTGTTGAATTTATAACACTGTCATATGTACTATTATAGTGATAAGCCCAGAAGAAAGGTACCTTATCCAAACTTGTGGATGGCAGTGTGAGTTAGGGAAAAATTTCTAGAGGAAACAAGATCTAAATAGATTTTTTAAAATAGGTATTAACCAAGGAAAGAGCAGTGTAAGAAATGTTCTAAGCTGCAAAAATAGCATCTTGTGAAGGCCCAGGGCACAAAAGAGCATGGCATTCTTGTGTAGTGGGGGGAGAGTGAGCTAAGAAGCAGAGGGAAGAAAAGACTGGGTGTGTACCAGGGACACTGTGGACACCAGACAGGGTAGAGATAGGGCTGGCAGGTTAGGAGACAAAGGAGTCTGTATTCTCTCCTGGGAGCAGTGGCCACTCACTGAAGATTACTGAGCCAGGAGAGGGTCGCCTGGGCAAAGTGCTGGTTTAGGAAAATGAATCCATCAGTGAACAGGATGGCAAGATGCCTCAGTACCATTCCTCAGGGCAGGCTCTAGTCAACATTTGTTTAACAAATTTTTTCATCTAACTATATCCCTCTGCTTTGTGGTTGCTTCTCCTCTCTTCCCTTAGGCATAGTACTTCCTAGCAAGATAGACAGCTGTATGAAATCTCCTATGAAATCTAAACTGACTACAGTTCTGCTAGATGAATATGAAGTTTCTATCTATGACCTGAATGGAGATATGAAGGGACGAGAAATCTGGCCCAACTACTACGCACAAGCACACGGGCTTGTTTTTGTCCTGGATTCCAGCGACTTAGGACGCATGCAGGAAGTGAAGACCACTTTATCACATCTGCTGTCTGATGCAAGAGTGGCAGGAAAACCCATCCTACTGTAAGCCTCTGCCTTTGTGCTCAATTTCCCCTTCCCATTTTGTGCCTTCAGAAGACAAGTAGACAAAGGAAGAGCTGGGTGGTCCCTTTGTCACATCCGGCTAGATCTCCTCTTCCCTTCAGCTCAGTGTGTGTGTGGAGGGGGTAACCCAGTCCTCTGGGGTCTGTTTTTAAGAGCTACTTTCTACTACACACTGCCATGGGTGAAAATGTTACCTAATTGTGCAAATGTAATTTTGAAAGCAAGCATCAAAGGGAAATGGAGAGTAATATCTGGATTTCCTACCTCCATCCCTTGACTCTTCCTGAAGATTTATCTTCCTGAATTTGTTTCTCTTTTTTGGCTTCAGTCTCTACCCCTGAAATGGTGGTAGAAAACCACCCCTATTTTGTATAATTAATGCCAATGGCCTCCTCCCTTCACAGACTGCCCAAGAGTCATGTAACTAGCACTGATTCCCGGGTGATACTTCAGATGGCCCAATCAATCATCACTCCCACTCCCTTTTTGCATTTTTTGTTCCTCATTAGCACCCCCAACTCAAGTATGAACAGAGTTTGGCAGAGGCTGTTTAAAAACTCCAAATCTGTTCATATCCCAGTTAGTAATTCTAATTAAAGTTCGATGGCATAGTGTAGAGATGAAGCAAGAAATTAGATCTGGGGACGATCTTGATTCAAATTATTTGTGCTATTCTTTCCTCCATTGAGAATTGGCTAGAAAAAATGTCTGGTTCATCTCATTGTGTATGTCTTTAAAGCTAGTTCTTGAATATGTAGCAATTGTACTATAATAGGTTCTCCCCCTATTTCCCTTATTTTCTTGCCTCTATTTGTTTTACTCTTCCTCTCTTCTTCCTACCCTCTCTCTCCTGTGCCCTGCTCTAGACTGGCAAATAAACAAGACAAGAAGAACGCCCTCTTACCTTGTGATATTATTAAGTATCTATTCCTGGAAAGGATAATGAACGACAACAAGTTCATGTGCCGATTGGTAAGTGTCAACCCCTCCCCTCCTTTACCCTCTCAAGCCCAGCTGATGCTTACCTTGCCCCATTCCACAATCAGACCCATATGCTAGATCTCAGGCAAAGCCTCTTCCTGCCAGGCAATATCTATAGTGGTGATTTCTGACTCGATGATGATAATAATATCACACTCTTAACCACTCTCACATCTGTTTTCTTATTAGACCTTCAAAATTGCTCTGTAAATCTGGAAGCTTCAATATCCTCATTTTATGGATGAGGCTCAAAAACTCTGAGTTCCTTGCCCAAAGTCACATATCTAAGACATTACACCATAACCACTTTATTAAATGACCTTAGCTTTTTAAGCTTTTACTTACATTCTCAGGTGTGAATACTGGGTTCTCCTAGGAAGTCTTAAAGCCTCTCTAGGTACTTCAGAGCTTATGTGTACCTCTTCTCCTTGGCTGAGAGTGAGAGGGATTTGGATCCCCAGTGGTCTCAGGTTCCTGAGCTGGAGTCTTCTCTTTTGGTCACAGGAACCCTGTTCAGCTATTCAAAACCTCCAAAGTAGCAACCATCAGCCCCTACTTGAAGGGCTGCGCTGGCTGTTAACTGCCATTCAGAATAAACAGGAAGAGTTGTGTGCTCACCAACAGTCACTCACCTCAAGTACCCCAACCTCCAAGGACACCACAGGCTCTGAGGATGAATGTGCATCAGTCAGGTACTGAGCTGCCTCTATTAGGTTGATAAGGCCCAGCTAGCATGGCTCAGTGGTTGAGAGTCTACCTATGAACCAGGAGGTCATAGTTTGATTCCCGGTTAGGGCACATGCCCGGGTTGAGGGCTTGATCTCCAGTGTGGGCATGCAGGAGGCAGCCAATCAATGATTTTCTCTCATCTTTGATGTTTCTCTCCCTCTCCCTTCCTCTCTAAAATCAATAATAAAAATATAATAATAATAAAAACAGATGCAGGAATCAATATTCAACATAAGCAGGGAGTTCTGGGAGGTGCTTGGATTCTGTGTGGTTCTGAGCAAGTCGTTCAAGATCAATTGGCTCAAATGGGGCTAAGTCAGTGACCATAAACTTTCCAGCATTGTTAGGTACACCCTCCCCCTGGCACAACTTGAGTGGTCACATTAGTGGGATGAGTTGCAGAAAGGTAAAGTCAAACTATCAACATTAGAGCCTTTCTAAAACAGGATTTTTATTCCCTGATTTGCCATGTGGAGAAGAAAAGGAACACAAGCCCCTTAAGGAACTTCTAGGCAATAGTCTCTATATGAATGTCCTGGAGCCACCCCACATTCTCTACTTGCAGTTCTCTGATCCAATAATAAGAAAATATGGGGGAGAAGAGGAATATGAAAAAGAAAAATAAGAAAACAAGAGGTGATCAAGGTTTTGAGGAATAAAAGGCTAAAATGTCCTCTTGCTCTGTTGTCCTTTTCATTGTTCAAATACATATGCAGGAATGGGGTAACAGCTGAATTTAATTAAGGAGCTTGAAGTGTGTCTATTTTCACTATTGCTTTGTCCTTTCTATGTTCCCCAGCTTCCCTGCCAACATAGAAATGACGGAAGAAAAAGAAGAGCCTCTAGGAAAAAATTCAGTGGAAACTAGGCCCCTAAAGCCAATCCTGCAGGTAAATGGCTCTTTAAATATTATTGCCCCAGGGACCAATCTCTAAACTGTTGGGCACCAACTGACTTTTCCCCCTTCATCTTGCTGTACAGAAAGAAGGCTTAAGATTAAGACCTAAAAAGAATGTATCAGTGACATTTGCTTTAGATGAACCCATGGAGGAAGATGAACGTTCTGAGGTAAATGGAGCTCAAAACACTACTGAGCTTCACTACAAATATAAAGCTGATGTTCAGTTCCCAGCAACTTACACCAATGATGACGATGAGTACGACGACTATGATGATGATGATGATGATGATGATGATGATGATCTTTTTGAAGGTAATGCTAGATCAGTGGTTAGTCAGAGAAGAAAAAATACAGGTGTCCCCAAAAATGTATACGCACTTTGAATAATGATTAATTCCAAGGGGTTAAATCTGAAAAGAAAGAAACATCAATTGAGCTATCAGCTGTTAAGTGTGTATACATTTTGAAGGGACACCCTATATAGAGACCTTTTTCTCACAATGTATAAAACAGTATTCTTATTTTGAGTCTGAAACTATTTTCTCATACTATGGTTGGTGGTCAGGAGAAGTGGATGAAGGACAGAGAGAGTCCTTGGGTACCACCACCTAGTACTCCAGTATGATGGCTCAGCACTGGCTGACACAAGCTCTTTGTCTGAATGGGTATAGGTTATAATTTATATATCACTTAAAAGTTATAATTTCCAGTGGTGGAGGTACAAATTGACACAATCTTTATGGAGAGTACTTTGGTTGTCTTCTCCCTTTTGTTTTCACTCTTTTTTTTTTTTGCCTCATTTTTATTTTACTTTTTTAAAATTTCTTTATTGATTAAGGTATTACATATGTGTCCTTATTCCTCCATTACCCCCCACCTCCTATTCATGCCCCCACCCCCCTGTTGTCTGTGTCCATTGATTAGGCTTATATGCATGCATATAATTCCTTTGGTTGATCTCTCCCCCTTACCCCCACTGTCCCCTACCTTCCCTGAGGTTTGACGTTCTGATTGATGTTTCTCTGTCTCTGGATCTATTTTTGTTCATCAGTTTATGTTGTTCATTATATTCCACAAATGAGTGAGATCGTGTGATATTTATCTTTCTCTGCCTGGCTTATTTCACTTATCACTCTTTCAATATATATATATATATATATATATATATATATATATATATATATATATATATATATATATATATACTAGAAGCCCGGTGCACGAAATTCGTGCACGGCGGGGGGTTGTCCCTCAGCCCAGCCTGTACCCTCTCCAATCTGGGACTCCTGGAGGGATGTCCAACTGCCCGTTTAGGCCCGATCCTGGTGGGATCGGGCCTAAACGGGCAGTCGGACACCCTCTCACAATCCAGGACTGCTGCCTCCCAACTGCTTGCCTGCCTGCCTTCCTGATTGCCCTTAACCGCTTCTGCCTACCAGGCTGATCACCCCCTAACCACTCCGCTGCCGGCCTAGTTGATGCTTAACTGCTCCCCTGCCAGCCTGTTTGCCCCCAACTTCCCTCCTCTGCCAGCCTGGTCACCCCTAACTGCCCTCTCCCTCAGGGTTGATCACCTCCAACTGCCCTCCCTTGCAAGCCTGGTCCCTCTCAACTGCCCTCCCTTGCAGGCCTGGTCCCTCACAACTGCCCTCCCTTGCAGGCCGGGTGCCTCCCAACTGCCCTCTCCTGCTGGCCATCTTGTAGTGGCCATCTTGTGTCCACATGGGGGCAGGATCTTTGACCACATGGGGGCAGCTATATGTGTGTTGCAGTGATGATCCATCTGCATATTACTCTTTTATTAGATAGGATAGAGGCCTGGTACAGGGGTGGGGGCCAGCTGGTTTGCCCTGAAGGGTGTCCTGGATCAGGGTGGGGTTCCCTTGGGGCGTGGGCAGCCTGAGTGAGGGGCCTGTGGTGGTTTGCAGGCCAGCCACGCCCCCTGGCAACGCAAGCAGAGGCCCTGGTATCTGGAATTTATTTTCCTTCTACAATTGAAACTTTGTAGCCTGGAGCAGAGCCAAGCCTCCTGCATGCTCCACCGGCAGCCATTTCTGTGGCAGTTAATTCACCTTCTACAATTGAAACTTTGTAGCCTGGAGCAGAGCCAAGCCTGGGGCTCCCTCCCAGGCCCACAGCCATTTGTGTTGGGGTTATAATTGAAACTTTGTAGCCTTAAGCGGGTGAGCCCGGCCAGGGTGTGTGGAAAGCTTTGCTTCCCCTGTTGCCGCCCGCAACCCTGGCCTGCTCTCTCAAGCTCCATTCTGCCGCCCTTTGTTTGAATTCGTTTACCTTCTATAATTGAAACTTTGTAGCTTGAGTGGAGGCTTAGGCCTGCAACGGCTATGGAAAGCTTGGCTTCCTTTGTTAACTGGGAAACCTTGCTCTCTGTGGCTGTAGCCATCTTGGATTGGGGTTAATTTGCATACTCACCCTGATTGGCTGGTGGGCGTGGCTTGGCTGGTGGGCATGGCTTATGTAGCAGAGTGATGGTTAATTTGCATATTACCATTTTATTAGAGAGGATAACTTTAAAATTGTGGAAACCCTGTGAACCAATCATCTAATTTCTTGATCTATATCCAAAGATAATTACACAAGTACCCCAAAAAGGATGCTTGAGATTGTCCAATTACAGTATTATGTACAATAGCTAAACATTAGAAACAGTCTAAATGTCTAACAATGCAAAACAACTAAATAAAGTATGGTACATCTATACAATGGAATACTATGCAGACATTAAAAGGGCTATTGTTGACTTATATTTACTGACATGGAAAGTTTTCCACAACCTGATGTTTTGTTAGAGAAAAAGGGAAGTCAGAGCATAGCATGTAAAGCATGATGTTTACACACACATAGAATATCTGGAGAAAAATCACTAAAACATTAGCAGTGGTTTTCTCTAGGTGTGATATACTAGGAGAGAAGTAAAAGGCCTAGGTGCCTTTCTTTGGATTTTTGTCTTACTGGAAATTTTCTTTTTATAACAAGCTATATGATTTTTCCCAATATAATAAAGGCATTAAAGAAAAATAGCTGTGAGGACTTGAAGGCCTATTGTTCTTATTTTGCCCCTCATTCTCAGTGTTTGCTGGGACCCCAGTCACCATGATGGTCAAGTATCAATATTATAATTTCATCTCTGCTCTCCAAGGGATCTGGCTCTCAGGCTACCCCAGAGTCTTAGATTGTTATATCTATACAAAGGGGCCTGGACTTGCCCAGGGACACTGAAGAAGAGAGGGGCACTGATCTGAAACGAGGGGTGAAGATGAGAGTTGAGTAGAAGAAATCTGATGGAAGAATAGAGGAAGTGTTTTTCTAGATATCTGAAATTACCCCTAAATCTCTGTCCAAAATTGAAATCCATTTTTCTTTTCTATAACCTCAGAACCCAGCCCAAAAAAGAAAATGCCTACCTGGTATGTAGAGGAGATGATGCTGGAAGATGCCTTTGAAGACATCTTTGAAACCTGTGGTTAGTATTCCTTAAAGGAAGGGGAGAAGGGAAAAAGCAAGAGTGAGAGAAAGTCCAGGCCAGAGGGTAGGTGCCTGCTGAGGTGGAGTCTACACTCCCTTAGAAAGTGGCCAATACCCTCATAATCTGGAGTGGTCTGGGAAGGACAGGAAACCTGGAGCTTAGCTTTGCTTGCAGTGACTGGCTGTTTTCTGTCTCTTCTTTGACTTTTAACAGAGTACTAAAGAGAAAAATGGAGGGACATGAAAAGAAACATCTAATATCCCTCCCTCAGTAAATGCACTCATCTCAAGAACCATTAGGATGATTTCAGTTTTTTGATTTCTATTTAACTAATACCTCTACAGTCTCATACAACTCCACCTACTCTAACATCGCATTCCTGAGAAATCCCATCCTTCCTGTACATCTATCCATCAAATGAATGTTACACCCATGGAGAGGCTCAAGAACAGTTAGCATCCATTTGAGAATGAAGACAACCTTGACAAAGAATAGAGACCTTACATTTTTGCACCCAGATGCTCCCCAGGAAGCCTATGAACAACATGTCCTGGCTGACCGACTGAAATTGAGTCTTAAAAGTACAGGGCCAGTTTAGAATTACATTTTTCCCCTACAGTTTTTGGATATAATGGGACTGGCAGAAATAAATAGAACTTTTATGCTGAGAATATGGTCTGCTGAAACATTTTTCATCGTGCCTCCAAAAACAACTGTTTTAAATTCCCAGCTACTGTCAGTGAAGTCTGGCAACAACTCTTTTCTGTCCCTTCAGGAACAGTGACAGCTGCCTCTCCTAACACTTTGGTTAAGTATGCAAAAATTGTACAAACTTGAACACACTCAGAGCTCTATGCCAACAAGGGTAGTAGTAGTGGAGGTAATCATTATTCTCACAACACTGATTATTTTCACTATCAGTATTACAGCCACCACTTATTGAGTGGCTTATAAATGTCAGGCACAGCACTAAGTTCTCCACATTCATTATCATATTCATCACAACCCTTGAGGGTAGGCACTATACCTGCCTGCATTTTACAGATAAGGACAGAGACGTTAAATAATTTGCCCAAGGTCCCAGAGCCTGTAAGAAGCAGAGCAAGAAACTAAACCCAGATCTGACTCTAGAGATGCTTTGGCCAGAAAGATATGTTTATACATTTCTCAAACTCCATCCAGAAAGATAAAGCTATATCCAGGAAAAATGCTGAAACTTAGCCATGCCCATGTCATGAGAATTATGTTGATAGCAATGAGTAGTAGTCATAGACAAGGCTGACTGGGCACTTCCGTTTTGCCAGGTGCTGAGCTAAGTACTTTACAATACATTAATGCCTTTCATCTTCACAAGCCTATGAGGTAGTTCTATTATCATCATCTTAGAGACACAGACACTGATGTTCAGAGAGGTCAAATCATTTGTCCCAAGGCACTCCCTAGGAAGCAGCAGAACTGGTTTTCAAACTAAGGTCCAACTCCATAATTCATATTCTTAACTCCTACTTGATACAGTCTCACCAGGCAGTATAAACCAACTAGCCCATAACTGTTTCAGAGAGATAAAAACTTGGAGAGTCTGACACTAAGTCTGTGTAATTTCCTATTATACATTGCAATATGGCCTCATCTCCAAGGGAACCACCCCAGGAACCTTGTGGATCTGACCAGATTCTGACCGGGATTCAGCTTATTAGTCATAGAGCTGGAAGGAATGTTATAGAGCCTCTAGTCCAAACCAGTTGTTAACCAGATGAGGAACTTGGGGTACAGAGATGTTGACTTGCCCAAGACTTTACAGCTGTTCACTGACAGCTGCTCCTAAAATTCATGTCTGTGTGCCTGAGCCAGGGCTCTATCCCCCCTATCCAAATATAGTCATGAATCACTTAATGAGGGGGATACATTCTGAGAAATACGTGGCTAGGCAATTTTGTCATTGTACAAACATCATAGGGTGTACTTACACAAACCTAGCTGGTATAACCCACTATATACCTATGATGTAGCCTATTGCTTCTAGGTTATAAACCTGTATATCATGTTACTGTACTGAATACTTTAAGCAATTGTAACACACTGGTAACTATTTGTGTATCTAAACATATCTAAACATAGGAAAGGTACAGTAAAATATTTTATAAAAGATAAAGTGTGTGTGTGTGTGTGTGTGTGGGTGTGTGTACATGCATGTACACACATTGTGGGGGCTAGGGGAGGGCTGTGGAGGAAAGCACTGTCTGAGAGAGAAAAGACATTAGGAGGAATGAGTAAGGAATTGAGAAAGGGAAAAAAGAGAAGGGGAGAAAAGGGGAGAGCATAGATCAAAAGAGATGCAGAGAAATAAAGCTTGAGAGGAGAAATAATAAAAGGAAGAGGTGAAAGAGAGAGAGGGAGTGAGGGAAACAGAGGGTTGGCGGGTGGGGGGTTGTGATCTCCCAGGCTCCCTTCCTCCCCCTGGCAACTCCAGGCCCAAGCCTGGGGCAGGAACATGGTGAATAGAAAACATGCTGAGTCTTCTCGTCTATTTAAACCACCCAGAACTACCAGTATAGACTTGTGAAGATAAAAGGCATTAATCCAACATCTTAGTAGGGTTCAGCCTTTCCTTTCAACATCGCAAAGAAACTTTTTTCTTATACTCCGTATAACCCGCTATCATATATTCAATCTATCATTGACCCAAACGTCATTATGTAGCACATGATCTACATCTTCCCTGTGTCGTCTATGGCCACTCTTTACCCACCTACATCCCTACAATTTTCCCAATAGTATCACTGACCATGCTGACAATCATTCTCACCCAGGGATACAACAAATATCTACTAAAGAAGAATTTTATCAGACAGGAGACTGTAATTCAACAAACCAAGGTTTTTAAGAAGATTGTACAATCCACATTTCTTTATGGCATGTGTGTTTATGAAGCAGGCATACTTTCTTGACCGAGAAGGAAGGGGAAGTGTAACTAAAAGGGGGATAGGAGTGCCATCTATGAATGTGTGCAGGATGAATTTAGTTTGAAACAAGCTCTGACCGAATTGAATTTCAGTATATTGAGACACTTCCCTTTATACAATGTATGTGTCAACCAAATTTTTCTACATGGAATCCATCAATCACAGGAAGTTACCTAAAGAATATTCCCCAAATACAGCCAACATGTTCTTATTTATTTTTGAATGAATCTTAATTTTGTTACTGCAGGCTGTTACAGTATTGTAGAACCCCTTATCAAGCTAGCTGATCTGGGAATTTCTCCAAGTGAAGACAGGAATAAGAGTACCTTACCTACCTCATAGGCTTGTTGTGAGGATCAAAGGGGACAATCCATATCAAAATTCTTAGCATAGAGCTTGGCACATAATGAGTACCTCATTACATATTAGTTACTGTTATTTTGATTAGGGGGAGGAGATTAGATCATTAGATAGATATACCTCTTTTCTGCAAAGAACAACACAAAGAGAGATGTCTTAGAGTCTAAGGTACAAAGAGCACAGAGAATCTAGGGTACCTATAATCACTGCCAACCACTGGCTCTCATCCTTGTCCTTGAGAATCCTAAATGTGCCAAAGAGCTCTTACAAATCTGTCTCAGCATGGCAACTGAGAGACCAAGATTAACAATAGTTTATTGAGCCCAGAGAGCATATTTTCTTGCAGGTAAGTGGTTGCCTTGGAGTTTCTCTCCTTTCATTGTCAAGGTCTTGGCCTCCTTCCTCAGGACTTTTAGGGACTAGCTCCTGTTAGAGTCACTTCAAACATATGAACCTGGTCCATCATTCAACAAGCCACACATGGCTTTGGGTACTTGTCCATTTTGTTTTACAAGACAGGCCTGGACTTTCAGACTAGAGAAGTCAATATACGTAGGTAGAGGGGTCTCTCTGCTCTGAATGGTTTTCAACTACTCAACTCTGGTCACCACTCTACATTCACATTTTGTTTCTACCAATCCTGTGGTACCCCATTATCAGGTTTGTTATCCACTATGATCTTCAGGACATGGGTCATATAGTTAGTACACAGTAAGGGGTAAGGAAGAATTGTGATAATTTAGGGTTGGAGCATGCAAACCAGTAGTAGCTAACCTAGCTATAAATCCCCTGGAGATATGAATATTTGGTGCTAGGGCCCACCAGCTGTGTTTTGAATATCACTCTTCCCTCCTAGTAACCTATCATAACCACTCGTTTTCAAGGCAGTTGCTACTGGCAAGACTTAAGCAAATGCAACAAACACAACACCACTCTTCTCAAGAGAACTGTACCAACTAGTATTCTTTATAAAATTTTATTTTTTATTGATTTCAGAGATGAAAGGAGAGGAAGATAGAGATAGAAACATCAATGATGAGAGGGAATCATTGATTGGCTACCTCTTGCATGCCCCCACTGGGGATCAAACCTGAAAACCTAGCATGTGCCCTATCTGGGACTTGAACCATGACCTCTTGGTTCACAGGTCGACCCTCAACCATTGAACCATGCAGGCTGGACCGAACTAGCATTCTTAACTATAAAATGCCATTGACCATGGGTGGAGTAGATGTCAAGCCTGTAATCACTGTTTTGTCATCACTCACCTCTAAAACATTTTTGGTGGGGGGCTTCAGGGGTCTTTATTAAGTGATGCTTTAGTCTCAGTCTGCTAGGGACTGGGAATATGGGTGACCCCACTTCCCCCAGGTTGTCCCAGATTTGGTGTCTTGGAGGAAGGAGGAAGGAGGAAGGAAGCGTGCTCTCCTCTGAGGACAGCCTGGAAAGCTAGGCTAATGCTGGAGTGGGGGACAGCAGAGCTGAGATCCCCAACCCACACCCTCAGGGGGAGGGGCAGAAGTAATCCTGGTCAAAGCCACCCACCCACAGCCCTAATGCTGCTCCATTCACTGACCTAAGCTATTCATGATCTTTGTTCCCATAGTCACCTCTACACTCCAAAATCTAGCCCCATGCTCAGCCCCACCAGGCCTTCATTCCTGGGGGAGGGCAAGGAAGGAAGCTTATCAGGATGTGGGCCCTTGACTGGACAGCTTTAAGGGGCCTTACCTTTCTCTAGATAATCAGGAGGGTGGTGGCTTCAAACTGCACACCTTCTCCTCTTACTGGCATCCCACTCTGTCCCAACACAGAAGCCAAGAGCACAAAGAACAGTGACTGTGGTGAAAAGGAAAATGGGGGGGCTTTCAACCTAGTTCAGTATCTGGTTAAAACTGTAGTCTTACTTCCCCACTCTGACTGACTTGGTTGGAGCTACAGAGCCTAATCCCAGGGCCCCGCCACAGCTGACTTGGGCAGAGCTGTGGAGCATGTCCCCAAGACCACACCAAGACTGACTTGGACAGAGCTGCAGAGACCCTCAGGAACCCACCACAGGAGGAGATATATAGGCCAGAGCCTCCCTACGAGTTCAGCTCAGGCTTTGGATCCGGAATTCCCCTGGACTAGCAGATCTGCGAAATAAAGGTTAAACTTTCCTCCCTCAGAGTGCTAGCTGATCATTCTCCTGTGCATTCTGCCACAACATTTGGTGCATTGTCTGAGAAACATCACTTGAGCTGGCTCTTAGGTCACTGCTGAAGAGAGCAGACTTCGGGGCACTAGCTTCAGGCTCTGGGACCCAAGGAAGGCATGTCATCGGCAAATTCACTGGTTCCTGAACTCACGGGGCCCAGAAGGACTGTGGTGACTCCACGCTCCATCGGACCCAAAACAGGCAGTTAACACCTTTCTGGGACTTCCCAGGAGGGAAGTCAAAATCAGACGTCTGAAACTAAGTTTTTCCCCAGGGAAACTGGTTCGAGTTCTGGCCTGTCTTATGGGACAGAAGAGGTAGCTGGCCCCTACCTAGGTAATTATTTACCTCTGGATAGCTCTGATCATCTGGAGGAATGGCTTCTAGATGGTATTCACTGTCTCTGGGACTTCCTAGGCAGTTTTCTACTGCTTCTGTTCAGGGACTTTTTCTGTATCTCTGCACAATTGAAACTGATTTTGCAAATGCAGGGTATTCTGTGGTGTAAATGTGGTGCGTGCCGGTGTAAAAGTGTTTATTTACTGATGTTTTTTGTTTCTGTGTTGTTGTTTTTTAACCCTTCTAAACCTCTCCCGTGTTTCCGTAGTGATTCAAAGTTTTTAGTTGGTAATGTTATCTGTCTTTATTGTTTAAATATGCCTCTTTGTTGTTTAAATTGCTTAGCTAGTGAAATTTCCGTTTGTGTCTCTTAAAAATATGAATGTATTGCTAATTTGAGGAATGTTAATTATTTACATGCCACATAAAAATTAAGGCTAAGAGTTCTAAATATCTGGAAAGAAAGTATGGCTTTGGTGTAATGTAGGAAGGTAAAGAGAAATGTTGAAAGAAAGTTGAATGGATGACAGGCCAGTAAGCCGGGACAAGTAGAATAGGGAAACTGAGCAGAAATCCTGTCTTCCCTAAATCAAGGACATTGGAGCCATCTTGTACATTGGAGCCATCTTGTAAATCCTATCTTCCCTAAACCAAAGACACTTGGGAATAAATGATTTGCATTTTGCCTCCCTAAACAGAGGTTAAATAGGTTATGTCAATGTACTCAGGGAGACTGATAGCAGAAATATGATTAGTGTCATTTGCTGTCCACACACAAGGACAAATGAAGTTAGAAAATAAGCCTTATTTTGATTAGTTCTTTTATTCAGGTATTTTTTTAAAAAAGAGGAGGCAACTGGTCCTTCCCTGCAACATGGGTAATAGCTCCTCCTCAAACTCTACTGTCTTAGAATGTATGGTAAGGAATTTTAAAAAGGGGGTTAGTGGGGACTACGGGGTAAAACTAGTCCCCTGGGAGTTAAAAAGGATGTGTGAAATAGACTGGCCATCTTTTGGAGTAGGATGGCCACCAGAGGGCACATTGAATGTCCCCATGATCAGGAATGTTCACAGAATTATCACAGGAGACCCAGGTCATCCAAACCAGTTCCCTTATATTGAACAGTGGCTAGAAATAGCAGAGCTTAAGCCACTTTGGATCCAGTTTTGTGTATATAAGGAAAAAGGGCAGGCCCCGCCGAAGGAGAATAAGTCTCCTATTCTGAAGGAACCCTCTGAGGAAGCCCTTCCAGTTCTACCACCTCCATATGTGCCTCAAGCAGTACCCAGTGCCCTTTTGCCTAGCCAGGGAAGATTAGATACACCACCTCCTTCCATCTCCCCGCAACCAGACTCTCCAGAGCCAGCTGGACGCCATTTGCGCTCAGCTGATTGGGGACCCAAACCACTACCAGCTTTCCAGATGCCTCTCCTAGAAATGCAGGGTCCTCATATAATTGGAGAAAATGGGACCCCACAGAAGGGGGATCAGTCTTTTACTATCAGCCTTTCACTATGACTGATCTCTTAAATTGGAAGCATCACACTCCTGCTTATTCCGAAAAACCTCATGCCATAGTTGACCTTCTGGAGTCAATTTTTCAGACCCATAAGCCCACCTGGGTCAACTGCAAGCAACTCCACATGCTTTTTAACACTGAAGAGTGCATGAGAATAATAACAGAAACTCAAAAATGGCTCCACATCCAGGCCCCGCCAGGGACATTAGGCAGACAGATGGGCCAGGGAGGCTCTCCCAGATGTGGAACCCAGATGGGACCCGAACTAGGAGGACAGGAGGGCCAGATTAGAGAGATACTGGCTGGCCTTCCTCCAGGGGCCCTGGGCTGGGGCCAAGAAGCCCACTAATATGGCCAAGACCTCTAAGGTTTTCCAGAGGCCTAATGAAACTCCGGCAGCCTTTTATGAGAGACTCTATGACCATAAAGACAAAGCTCACCGAGGCGCCAGCCCTAGGGCTCCCAGATGTGACACGGGACTTTAACCTTTTTGTTCATGAGAACAATGGGGTAGCCCTAGGAGTTCTGACTCAGGAGTTGGGACCCTGGCAGAGGCCAGTAGCCTACCTCTCCAAACAGATTGACCCAGTTGCCTCCGGGTGGCCACCATGCCTCAGGGCCCTTTCAGCCATGGCCTTATTAGTCAAAGGGACAGACAAAGAAGGGAAGGAATATGGCTGCCAATGGGAAGGCAGACTGCAAGATAGTGCATGAGAAAATGAAGGAAGAGTGTGTGGTCGCACAGGGAGTGTTTGTTTGTGAGTTGAGGGACAGCTATACTCCAGGGGTCTGTGGAGGATTGCCAGATGGGTTGGTTCCCCTGACCAGGAAGCTTCCACTGCTGCTGGGAACCCTCCTGGAGTGACTGGCCCTGACACGGAGACTGCGCCATCTTGAAGGGGAGAGTGGATGTTGTCGGAAGCCTGAAAATCCCAGGAATTTACAACAATGTCACCCAGCGAACAGCTGCGAACCCGGGAACACGGGTCCCCAAGTGGCACGGAGCTCTGCGCCTCCTCATGGAAAGGTCAGATTTCGCCTGGGATAAGGTGAGGTCTGTGATCTAGGCAGGAGAGAGAAACGTGCACTGCAGGAGCTGGAGGATCCGGGGAAGTCTGTGCCCAGAAAAGTCCGCGGCCATTGGGGCTGGCATGATCCGTGAATGTGGAAGGGGATCTGCAGGGCTGCTGACAGAAGGGAACTCTAAAAAGCAACCCATAGCTGAACTGGGCGCAAAAGGGCAGCCTAAAAATTTTAACAGTGTGCTGGACGCTTAGACCCAAGGGGAAAAAAGACTGCAGACTTGCGCTGCAGCGCCAGAGTTCGCACACTTACTCTGGCTCTTCTTTCTCTTTTCTTTTTTCTTTTTCTTTTTCCTCTTTAAATCCTTGCTTTTGATTACTAAACCCAATACATAGGATCACCCAATTGGGGACACTCTCAGAGAATGCAGGGGAAAGTTGTTTTTGTGGAACCTGGGGATCAGAGTGGGGAAATAACGACCAGAGAACCAGCTCTGGGGCAGTCCATTCCCCCAAACCGGTATTAAGTTCCACAGGGAAAACAAAATCTAAACACTAGCTAGAGAGGACCTATAGACCCAGAGGTTAATACAGAAACACTGCCACCCAGGGGTTGAATCACAAATTGACTCTTGTGTAAACACAAACAAAGGAATACAAGATATTAAAAAACACTGCCTGCTTAAAAATCAGGACTGGCTTACAACACTGAGGAGCAGTGGAATGCAGGGAACTGCAATACTGTCCTGACTAGGAAACAGGCGTGCCAAACATAACAGTAGAGGAAGTGAATGACCTTCACTACTGCACATTTTATTTATTTTTATTTTTTTCATCTTTTACTTAAGAAACTATTTTTTTCTTTTTTCCTCACTTGATTTTACCTTTTTAATTATTTCATTTTTATTTTCAATCAGTATTATTACTACTACTATTTTACCTTTTTTTTAAAAAAAAGTATCATTTTATTTTATTTTGTGATCAGTGTTCTACATTCTATTTTCATCTTTCCTTTAGCATCATTTTACTGTATGTCAACTTTACCTTTATGGCAACACTCTCTTCCTAACTGTTTCCCTTTTGTTGTCCTGTTTCTATTACCCTATTCCTGCTTTAGATTTTCCCTATTCCTTCTTTTTACCCCGTTAAAATTTCACCCTACTTATATATCTAATTTCCAATCCGCTGGTCTAAGTCCATACACATCTCTCTCTTCTCTTTCTTCACTATCCAAATTTTTTTCTCTGTGTGCTTTTGTTGTTGTTTGCTTGATTGTTGACTATATTTTTTATGCTTTTTTGTAAGGTTGTTTCACTTTATTTGTTTTATTTTTCTTTGTTTTTTGTTATTGTTTTCCCTCGCCTCGCTAGATATTAGTTGTTGTTTGTAGTTTGAATTCATCTCTAAGTATTTGTTGCTGGTATTTGTTGGGATTAGTGGCTGTTCTATTGGAGTTTCTCCCCATATAAATAGTTTTTCCCCTATTCTTTTTTATTCTCTTTCTTTTTTTTCCCCTTTTCCCAAATTCATTTTTGCACTCCTTTTTTTCTCTCTTCTTCTTTCTTTATTATTCCCTAGTTCTCTTTTCTCTGGTGGTGACCTTTATTTGGGGTTATTAGTCTCATGAATACATTTGTGTTCAGTGCCTTCTGCATTGTGCCTTGTTGTGTTGCATTTTGTGCCTTTCAATCAATGCAGGAGAGAGAGAACTACATAACCAGACAGCCAGAGAAGAGATATCATGGGAGACAAAGAAACAGCCCGCATATAAAAGAAAATCAGGCACCATCAGAAAAGGAAGTAAACGAAATGGAGGCAAGCAACCTGTCAAAGAAAGAATTCAGAGAAATGGTCATAAGGTGGATGAAAAGAATGGAAGACAAATTCAACAATATCTGTAAGAACTGAGAGGAAATGAAGAAGAAACAAGAAGAAATAAAAATGACATCGCTGCTATAAAGAACTCAATAGAAAGCATCAACCGTAGACTAGAAAAAGCAGAGGACCGCATCAGTGAGCTAGAAGACAAGGTAGGAAAAAAATACCCAAGCAAAGCTGCTTCTAGAAAAAAAATTAAAAAGCAGGAGGAGAGCCCAAGAGAATTTTGGGACAACACAAAACGAAACAACATCCATATAATAGGGGTGCCAGAAGGAGAAGAAACTGAGCAAGGAATAGAAAATCTATTTAAAGAAATAATGAGAGAAAACTTCCCTGATATAGGGAAGAAAAAACCCACACAAATCCAAGAAGCTCACAGAGTCCCAAACAAAATGAACCCCAAAAGACCGATGCCAAGGCACATTATAATTAAATTGGCAAACACCAACGACAAAGTAAGAATCCTAAAAGCAGCCAGAGAGAGACAGAAAGTTACCTACAAAGGATCCCCCATCAGGCAACTGTCTGATTTCTCAACAGAAATACATCAGGCCAGTAGGGAATGGAATGAAATATACAAAGTCATGCAAAGGAAGGGTCTGAATCCAAGAATACTGTACCCAGCATGGCTATGAATCAAAATTGAGGGTGAAATCAGGAGCTTCACAGACAAAAAAGGACTAAGGGAGTTTATTACCACCAAACCAGCAATGCAAGAAATGCTAAAGGGTCTGCTATAAAAAGAAGAAATAGGAAGCAAAGAAGGAACACAGGGGTAAAGAATAAAAATGGTGACAAACAAGTACCTATCAATAATAACTTTAAATATAAATGGATTAAAAGCCTTAATCAAAAGACATAGGGTAACTGAGTGGATAAGAAAACATGACCCAATTATCTGCTGTCTACAGGAAACCTACCTCAGAAAAAAAGACGCACACAGATCAATGGTGAAGAGATGGGAAAAGGTCTTTCGGGCAAATGGAAATGAAAAAAAAAAGCTGGGGTAGTAATACTTATATCTGAAAAATTATATCTCAAAGTAAAGGACATAAAAAGAAGGAAGGCCACATCATAATACTAAAGGGAGCAATCCAACAAGGAGAAATAACTCTGGTAAACATATACGCACCCAATACAGGAGCACCCAAATTCATAAAAAATCTTCTGGAGGATATCAAGGGAAAGACTGACATCAATACACTCATAGTAGGGCCCTTTAATACCCCACTGACACCACTGGACAAATCCTCTAAACAAAAAATCAGCAAAGAAACAACAATCCTAAATGACTCACTAGATCAGATGGACTTAATTGACATCTTCAGAACATTTCACCCCAAAGCCACAGAATATACATTCTTATCAAGTGCACATGGGTCATTTTCAAAGATAGACCATATATTGGGTCACAGGCAAAGTCTCTTCAAATTCAAGAAGATAGAAATCATATCTAGCATCTTCTCAGATCACAATGGCATAAAACTGGAAATCAACTACAATAAAAACAATCCAAAAAAATCAAACACCTGGAGACTAAACAGCATGCTATTAAACAAGGACTGGGTTACCAGAGAGATCAAGGAAGAAATAAAAAACATCACGGCAACAAACGAAAAGTAAAAGACAACAATCCAATATCTATGGGACACACTGAAAGCAGTCTTGAGAGGGAAGTTCATAGCTCTACAAGCCTACTGCAAAAAAAAAGAAACAATGGTAATGAATTACCTAACACTACAAACTCAAAGAGTTAGAAAGAGAACAACAAGAAAAGCCCAGTGTAAGCAGAAGGAAGGAAATAATAAAGATCAGAGCGGAGATAAACAACATAGAGACCAAAAAAAAACAAAAAAAACAATATAAAAGATCAACAAAACCAAGAGCTAGTTCTTTGAAAGGATAAACAAGATTGATGAACCTTTAGCCAGGCTCACCAAGAAGCAAAGAGAGAGGACCCAAATAAATAAAATCAGAAATAAAAGAGGAGAAATAACAACAGACCCCAGAGGAATACAAAGAATTGTTAAAGAATACTATGAACAACTCTATTCCAATAAACTGGACAACCTGGAGGAAATGGACATATTCCTAGAAAAATACAACCTTCCAAAACTCAATCAGGAAGAATCTAAACAGCTCAATAGGCCAATAACTATGGAAGAAATGGAAGCAGTCATCAAAAATCTTCCAGCAAACAAAAGCCCGGGGCCAGATGGCTTCACAGGGGAGTTTTACCAAACATTCAAGGAAGAACTAAAACCTATCCTCCTCAGACTATTCCAAAAAATTCAAGAGGAAGGAACACTTCCAAACTTCTTCTATGAAGCCACCATCACCCTAATACCAAAACCAGATAAAGACAACACAATGAAAGAGAATTACAGGCCAATATCCCTCCTGAACATAGATGCCAAAATCCTCAACAAAATTCTAGCAAATCAGCTCCAGCAGTACATCAGAAAGTTCATACACCATGACCAAGTAGGATTTATCCTAGGGATGCAAGGATGGTACAATATCTGCAAATCAATAAACGTGATACATCACATAAACAAATTGAGAGATAAAAATCACATAGTCATATCAATTAATGCAGAAAAAGCATTTGACAAAATCCAACACCCTTTCTTGATAAAAACTCTCAGCAAGGTGGGAATAGAAGGATCATACCTCAACATAATAAAAGCTATATATGATAATCCCACAGCTAACCTCATACTCAATGGGCAAAAACTAAAACCATTTCCCCTAAGAACAGGAACAAGACAGGGATGCCCACTCTCACCACTCCTGTTCGACAATGTACTAGAAGTGTTAGCCATTGCGATTAGACAAGAAGAAGAAATAAAAGGCATCCAAATTGGAAAAGAAGAAGCAAAACTGTCCTTATTCGCAGATGACATGATATTGTACATAAAAAACCCTAAAGACTCCATCAAAAAACTATTAGACTTAATAAATGAATTCGGCAATGTAGCAGGATACAAAATTAATGCCAAGAAATCTATGGCATTTCTATATACCAATAGTGAACTTACATAAAGAGAGACTAAAAAAGCAATCCCATTTACAATCGCACCAAAAAAATTAAGATACCTAGAAATAAATTTAACTAAGGAGGTAAAAGACCTATACACAGAAAACTACAGGACACTGAAAAAAGAGATAGAGAAAGACATAAACAGATGGAAGAATATACCATGTTATGGATTGGGAGAATCAACATCATTAAAATGTCCATACTACCCAAAGCAATCTATAGATTCAATGCACTCCCTATTAAAATACCAATGGCATATATCACAGACCTAGAAAGGACTCTCCAAAAATTCATCTGGAATGAAAAAAGACCCCGAATAGCTGCAGCAATCCTGAGAAAGAAGAACAAAGTAGGTAGGATCTCAATACCAGATTTCAAACTGTATTATAAAGCCACTGTTCTTAAAACACCCTGGTACTGGCACAAGAACAGACATATAGACCAATGGAATAGAATAGAGAATCCAGATATCGACCCAAACCATTATGCTCAAATAATATTTGACAAAGGAGGCATGAACATACAATGGAGTCAAGACAGACAGTCTCTTCAATAAATGGAGTTGGGAACATTGGACAGATACATGCAAAAAAATGAAACTAGACCACCAACTTACACCATACACAAAAATAAACTCAAAATGGATAAAGGACTTAAACATAAGATGGAAACCATAAAAATACTAGAGGAATCCACAGGCAGAGAAATCTCAGACACATGCCGAAGCAATTTATTCACCGATACCGTTCCTAGGGCAATGGAAACTAAAGAAAAATAAATGGAACTACATCAAAATAAAAATCTTTTGCACAGCAAAAGAAACCATAAACAAAACAAGAAAACCCACTGTATGGGAGAACATATTTGCAAATGTTATCACTGATAAAGGTTTAATCTCCAACATTTACAGGGAACTCATACAACTTAACAAAAGGAAGATAAACGATCCAATAAAAAAATGGGCAACGGACCTAAATAGATACTTTTCGAAAGAAGACAGAAGGAAGCCCAAAAGACATATGAAAACATGCTCAAAGTCACTAATTATCTGAGAAGCAAATCAAAACAACAATGCGGTACCATCTCACACCTGTCAGAATGGCTATCATCAACAAATCAACAAATGACAAGTGCTGGCGAGGATGCGGATAAAGAAAAAAATCTCATGCACTGCTGGTGGGAATGCAGACTGGTGCAGTCACTGTGGAGAACAGTATGGAGTTTCCTCAAAAAACTAAAAATGGAACTCCCATTTGACCCAGTGATCCCACTCATAGGAATATATCCCAAGAAACTAGAAACACCAATCAGAAAGGATATATGCACCCCTATGTTCATAGCAGCACAATTCACCATAGCTAAGATTTGGAAACAGCCTAAATGCCCATCAGCAGATGAATGGTTTAGAAAACTATGGTATATCTACATAATGGAATACTACGCTGCTATAAAAAAGAAGGAATTATTACCATTTACAGCAGCATGGATGGAACTGAAGAGCATTATGCTAAGTGAAATAAGCCAGGCAATGAAAGAAAAATACCACATGATCTCACTCATTTATGAAAAATAAAGAACATTATAACCTGATGAACAAAAAGATAGATACAGAGGCAGTAAAGCATAGAACAGACTGTCAAATTACAGCGGGAAGGTTGGGGAATGTTGAGGAGGGCGAGGAAGAGATCAACCGAAGGACTTGTATGCATACATATAAGCACAACCAATGGACACAAGACACTGCGGGGGGGTGGGATGAGGGCTTGCGACAGCGGGTAGGGGAGGCTGGGGTAACTTCAATGGGGGAAAAAAAAGGAGATATATGTACTACTATGTGTAATACTTTAAACAATAAAATAAAATTAAAATTAAATTAAATTTTAAAAAAAGGAGGGGCAGACAAGTTCACTCTGGGACAGAACTTAAATGTTTAAGTGCCTCATGCTATTGTCACCCTAATAGAAGCTAAGAGGCAACATTGGCTGACTCATGCTTGGATGACTCAATACCAAGGGCTCCTATGTGAAAATCCACAAATAATATTAGAGGCAGTAAGAACTATTAATCCTGCCACTTTCTTACCCATTTCAGAAGGAATCCCTGAGCATGATTGTCTAGAAGTCCTGGAGGAGGTTTACTCCAGCTGGCCATATCTAACAGATAGGCCTCAACAGAATCCAGCTTAGTATTATTCCCAGACAGCAGTGGATTCCTAGATGAAGGAAAAAGATGAGCTGGGTATGCACTGGTATCAAACTTTGAGATAAAAGAAGCACAGGCCCTGCCTGAAGGATGGTCAGTGCAGAGGGTAGAACTTTGGGCCCTAGTCAGAGCCTTAAATCTCAGTAAGGATAAGTGCACCAACATCTACACTGACTCGTGCTGTCTTCACTACCCTGCATATCCATGGCGCCATATACAAGGAAAGGGGCTCCTGATGGCCAGAGGAAAAGGAATAAAAAATAAGAATGAGATATTGAAGTTACCAGAAGCAGTCTGGGAGCCCAAGGAAGTAGCAGTCATTCATTGTAGGGGACACCAAAAAGGAAAAGACTCAGTGTCAGAAGGGAACTGTCGCACACACGCAGCAACAAGGCTAGCTGCTAAGGAGCACGCAGCACCATCGCAGATCATGCTGGTTCCTGAATTACCTGAACTTCCAAAATACACCCCTCAAGAAGAAGAATGGGCCCAGCGAGAAGGGGGTAAAAGGATGAAGGAAGCTCTCAACGCTGCAGGACTGATCACCTGAATCCACCACTCCTGGGTAAAAGCAGCCCACCAGCTGGACAATCAGCATCCAGAGTGGAAGGTGACCTCTGACCTGAACCACCCCCTGTGGACCATCTTCAAGAAGATGGCAGATCCAGCTGACCGACCTGAATCTGTCTTCATACAAGTGTTGCCGGAACCCCAGACTGGTACGGGGAGAACTTCTCTGCTCTTGCTACTCCGACGACCCCCTTGGGGAAGATGGGGAAGACTTGGGATACTGAACCCCCTTTTTCATCGCCCTCCCCCCTTCAGCAGGAAGTAGCTAGAGTCCTGAGTCTTTTGTAATCCCCAAGGCTAAGAATAGCTTGTGGAACAAGAGGGGGGAATGAAAAGGAAAAGGGGGGGCTTGCAATCTAATTCAGTATCTGGTTAAAACTGTAGTCTTACTTCCCCACTCTGACTGACTTGGGCGGAGCTGTGGAGCATGCCCCCAAGGTCCCACCAAGACTGACTTGGGTGGAGTTGCGGGGACCCTCAGGGGCCCGCCACAGGAGGAGATACATAGATCAGAGCCTCCCCACGAGTTCAGTTCAGGCTTTGGATCCGGAATTCCCTTGGACTAGCAGATCTGCAAAATAAAGGTTAAACTTTCCTCCCTCAGAGTGCTAGCTGATCGTTCTCAGGTGCATTCTGCCACAACAGTGGGACAGGTGGGCACAAGAACCCTCAATGGCATACAGGACAGACTGCCTGCAGCCATTAGTGGGGCCTGCTCCCTGCCTTGGAAGCTATACAGAGAGAGACAGAAAGCAAAATTGGGGCAACTGGGTGTGCAGCCCTAGCAGCACGAGGAGGGGATGCAAGCCTGGGACCTGCCATCAGTGCAGCCAGATCCAGGCCATTCCAGGCCCCTCTTCTTTGAGTCCCCAAAGCCCCAAAGCTTCCCAGCCCCCACAAACAGAAATGAGAGGAGAATCAGTGGTCCTTGAGAAGGGGAATGGTCTGCAGAAAACCACCCACGTATCTAGTGTTACCCACTCTTCTCCCCCAGGGCTGGAGGATCCAAACTCCTGACTCCAACCACCCTGCATCTTGGGTGAAAAAGGAGAGCATCTTCTGCTGTCCCTTCCCCTCAGATGTCCAGGAACCACTCCAATGAAATGCAGACACCCATGCCTGCCACCTGCTTCTGGGGAGAGCAGGAGGGTTGAGGCAGAAAGGCTGACCAGGGGTCCACAGGCCTCTCCTTCTCTGAATACTTTGCTGACATCACCTTGGTAAATCATTACTGATGGCCGAAATTTGGGTTTCTTACAGGAAGGGGTACAGAGAATGAGAGCTGTTATCCAGCTTTCCAGGCCTAGAAATCATCCCTTCATACCACTTCATTTTCACAGGTGCACCTAAAAGAACTGTAGCCATGGACCTCTTGACCTGTGCCTTATTCCTTTAGCTATAATCACAATGTCCCATTCCCCTAGCCCAGTGGTCGGCAAAGTCATTAGTCAACAGAGCCAAATATCAACAGTACAACGATTGAAATTTCTTTTGAGAGCCACATTTTTTAAACTTAAACTTCTTCTAACGCCACTTCTTCAAAATAGACTCGCCCAGGCCGTGGTATGTTGTGGAAGAGCCATACTCAAGGGGCCAAAGAGCCACATGTGGCTCACAAGCCACAGTTTGCCGACCACGGCCCTAGGCCCTTTCTTTCACATCTATCTCTGTGGGCAAGACAGGTGAAGTTGTTCGAAAGAAAGCAGTGGGAAGTTCCTGCTGTTGGCACAGAGATAGTATCAGCTGAGAGTCACAGGAGTCAGGGGGCTTATAGTATCCATGCCTGTTCCCATGAAGTGCCTGGTTTAGGTCCAGGCAGCCCAGAAGGTTCTGCTGTCGGGTGTTGGGCAGAGCCATGTTAACAAAGCACTCAAACTGTGCTGTGCGATGATGACTCAAGGAATCCCACACAATCCCACACTCATGCTAGTTGCCACTTCCAGAAACTAAAATAGACCTCTGGTGCTAAGAGACAGCAGGCCTTTTATATCTGCTCAGAAAAAAATAAGCCCCCCCCCCAAAAAAATAAGCCCAGTCCTAAGAACTACCATGCTATTCCATACAAAGGAATGTCACACCCATCACCATTAAACATGACAATTATGTGCACTGTGTGGGCAGGAACCAGAAAGTGAAATAATGTTAAGTGAAAACAAAAATAGGAAATAGGTACACATGCTGAGCACAGTTATGAAAAACATACATAGAAGAGTTCATCCCTAAAGAACTTAAGAGAATGAAGCGCACCAGAGTCCTTGTTTACATTCCACCATTCCGCCAACACCTTTTATAATCACACATTTTTAAAAATTGTCATGCTGGTCATACTAGGTAATTGAGACACCTGCCATTTAAATGACACAGGTCATTTGATTCAGAGAATAGAGAAGAACTCAATGCTAAGGGGGTTGGAACTTTAAAATGGCCTTCCTCTTCTCACGCCTTCTCACATTCAGGGCACAGTTACCATTTCAGATTTAGTAGTACTATGAGAAATTCCTTCCAAACACCTAGCTGACCAAACTCTAAGATTGCAGCTAGGAAAACATCTATTTGGACCTCTTTTAAATCAGGCTGCTGTGTTTTCAAGCAGGCTAGCTTATACAAAGAGAAGGGAATTATTTTATAGGCTGCCAAAAATTCTTTATTGTTAAAGAATTGCCACATGCTACTCCCTTCCCCTTGTCACCTTGTCAGGATAGTGCTTACATCTGGGTATGTGGGTGAGCACTATTTTCTCCCTAGAGCCCTGGTCTCGACACCTACCCAGACTTAGTTTCTTTAGAATTAGTTTTCAATCAGTATATTTAGGGTTTTTTTTAGCTTCCCCTAACATTAATACCACACACAACTTTGGTATGTTGATCAAAACTATGACATCTATACTAATAAAAGAGTAATATGCTAATTAGACCAGGAGACCTTCCAGACATCCTTCTGGACAAAGCCATGGTGGTGGGGCTGACGCAGAGGCTGTTAGGGGTGGTCAGGATGGTGCGGGGGAGGGCAGTTGGGGGAAACCATGCCAGCAGGGGGGGGGCAATTGGGTGAGCAGGCCAGCACGGGGGGGGCAGTTAGGGGTGAGCAGGCTGGCAAGGGGGGCAGTTGGGGGCAAGCAGGCTGGCAGGGGGGCAGTTGGGGGCAAGCTGGCCAGCAGGAGGGGGGCAGTTGGAGGTGAGCAGGCTAGCGGGGGGGGGGCAGAGGGGGGTGACCAGGCTGGCAGGGGAAGGCAGTTGGGGGCCATGAGACCTGCTGGGGAGGGCAGTTGGGGGCCATCAGGCTGGCCAGGGAGGGCAGTTGGGGGCCATGAGGCCAGTAGGGGAGGGCAGTTGGTGGCCATGAGGCTGGAAGAAGAGGGCAGTTGGGGCCATGAGGCCAGCAGGGGAGGGCAGTTGGGGGTGATCAGGCCGGCAGGCAGGTGAGCGGTTAGGAGCCAGTGGTCCCGGATTGCGAGAGGGATGTCTGACTGCTGGTTTAGGCCCAATCCGGCAGTCGGACATCCCCCAAGGGGTCCCAGATTGGAAAGGGACAACCCACCCCCACCCCCGATGCACGAATTTCATGCACTGGGCCACTAGCTAATATTAATACAATACTATTTACTAAATTACAGACTTTATTCAGACTTTATTCAGTTTTTTCCATCAGTGTCCCTTTTCTGACCAGGATCTAATCCAAGATCCCATGCAGCATTTATAATATGTTTAGTTTTATAAAAACCCATCCCTAGAAACAAGTTTCCTTTTAGGAGATGGAAAAGGTAAATAAATAGATGTTCTGGTCAATTTATGATCCTGAGCTATGCTACTCAGAAGGGAACTCCATCACTTCTGTACCAAAGCCCTTAATTCATGACACCTCATCACAGTTATTTTACATGTCTTATATTAGCACTTCTCACAGTAGTACAAAGGGATTGGATTTGACAAGCGAGCTATTTTAGCAGCCAATATTATGAGGGTGATAAAATGAGAGGTTTGGCCTTATCTGTTTTCTATGCTTCATTTTTCTTCAAACTGTATTTAAACTTTTTACTAGAAGTTGTAACATTTGACTATAACATAAATGCGGAGCAACACCCACACCAACAGGGAAGGGACTCTTTACAATGTGTGTTTGGTTTTGTTTACCTGAAATTAACTATTGAAATCATACAGAAACTGACTTGATTAGGTTCTTTTTGCTTGATAATCTCAAGAGAGGGAAGGAAAAGCAGACTATGGCATCCATTTATTCCTTCAACAAATAATCAGATTATTAAGAATAACTCTCTCAGCTGGCTGGTTGGGCGTGGCTCAGTGGTTGAGCCTCAACCTGTGAACCAGGAGGTCATGGTTCGATTCCTAGTCAGGGAACATGCCCAGGTTGCAGGCTTGATCCCTAGTGTGGGGCGTGCCTTCTATCTCTCTCCTTTCATCTCTGAAATCAATAAAAATATATTTAAAAAATAACTCTCGCATAATGTATGCCAATTATGTATCAGGCAATTTGCAAAGTTTTTTACATATATTGTTTCCCTGAATGCATCACTACAATCCCATGAGGTAAGCACTATTAATACCCTTCTTTCATAGGGAGAGTGTCAGGAAACAGAAGGTTGTAGAGGTTAAGTAACTTGCCCAAGGTCACACAGCATGTAAGTGAAGGAGCCAAGATTCAAGGCCTGGTCAGCCTGATTCCAAACCTGGTCTTCTTGGCCAGTATGCTAAATTGCCACTCTGAGCACCTGCTACTTTTTAGATACAGGGCTGGGTAAATAGGATACAGCCCTTATCCCCTCAAGCCTTATACTCTAACTGGAGGAGAGAGACTAATAAACAGTTAAACTATACAACCCTGTCTTCTCAAGCATTCCTTGAATTGGTTACAAGCAAAGGTGATCAGTAAATGAAAGCAGTGAATGTCCAACACCTTCAAATACTTAAATTCCTTTTCAGGTCCTCACAGCAAAGACCTCTCCCTTCTATGTACCCTGAAGACCCTTAGCACTTAAGAATGGACTTACAGATATTGATATGTTCCTCCATTGTGTGGCTCTGGCTAGATACTGGCATTGCCATCACATTTACTCTCCTTTGAGGAAAAATGATGAGAAATATAATGTGAAAGTACATACAACGATGGAATCTGTCAATGTAAGAAACATTCAAACCTGTAAAGAATTTTTGTGAATTTCTTTGAGCCAAACTGTGGACAACTGCTGGGAAGCAAAATCTCAATACCTTGAGATAATGCTCCAGAGAATGGCAGTTTTTCACCTTATTTTATACATTACAGTCAAAAGAGAAGACTTGACTTAGCCAGTTTGGCTCAGTGGATAAAGCATCAGCCTGTGGACTGAAGGGTCCTGGGTTCAACTCTGGTCAAAGGCACATGCCCAGGTTGCAGGCTCATTCCCAGTGGAGGGGGCGTGCATGTAGGAGGCAGCCAATCAATGATTTTCTCTCATCATTGATGTTTCTATCTCTCTCCCTTCCTCTCTGAAATCAATAAAAATATATTTTAAAAAAAGAGAGAAGGCTTAAATGGGTTACATGAAATTCATTGGTGATAGATTAGGGAGGTGGAAAAAAGGAAAGCAGTGAAATCTCTGGGACTGGATAAAAAAAAGGATATGTCTTTTACATAGGTGGGTACAGGATAGTTAATAGTCAACAAAATAACACGATAAAAATAACTATGAGAGGATTTGTAGGTTCTGTTGTGGTGCATTGGTTGTGCTCTGAAGTGTCTGGAAAATGGAAAGTTATACTGACTTTCCAAAGGTATGTTATGGTAGTTGCAAAAGATAATAGGCTCAGTTAAGGTAAAGATTTTTAAAAGAGTGGACTTTTTAAATATGTTTTTATTGATTTCAGAGAGAGAGAAAGGGAGAGGGAGAGACAGAGAAACATCAGTGATGAGAGAGAATCATCGATCTGTTGTCTCCTGCATGCCCCCTACTCAGGGATTGAGCCCGCAGCCCAGGCATGTGCCATGACTGGGAGTTGAACCATGTCCTCCTAGTTCATGGGTTGATGCTCAACCATTGAGTCATACCAGCCAGGCTAAAGATTGACTTTTAGCAGGGAAGATTCCAGCCTAGGGCATGATACCTGTCATAAACTGCTTTTAGTTTAAAAGTTTTAAGTTCAGAGAGAAACCAAGATGGCAGCATAGGTAAACACCTCGCACAACCACTTCAAAACTACAACTAAAAGAGAAAACGGGTATCATCCAGAACCACGGGAAGGCTGGCTGAGTGGAAATGATACAACTAGAAGGAAAGAGAAAAGCACATTGAGACTCGGAGGAGGTGCAAAAGTGAAGTGCAGAAGTACGGAGGTGTGCGCGTGAAGAAAGGGCTGGCAACTGAGCACGCTGTTGTCTTTTTCAATTGGGAGGTAGATACAAGCTCCCAACTGCTGTGAACTCCAGTTCCAGGCAAGACTCTGGGGACCCAGACTCATTTGGGGAGAAACTGGACTGACTGACATCGGGCAGAACTCGAGGGCGGCTTTCTCTCAGAGGTGCTTGCAGCGATCATTGTTCCTGCATGGTGCTGTGGGACACAGAGACACGGGACCTCTTCCAGGCAGGGCTGACTGGCAGCCATTGCTGTTTGCTCAACCCTGGTGATTCCCTGAAACTCTGCCCCACCCAATTTACAACCCCACCCAAGCTGTGCACACAGGCTTTTGCATATGAATGGCCTGGCCCTTTGCAATCTGAAACCTAACATACTGCAGCAGGGTCAAAGAGCCCCAGAGCCTCCAAAAGAAGACCCAAGGCTTGACAGCAGCTTGCATTGCTTCACAGCTGGGCCTCATCTGGGCACCTCCAAACCCCAAACAAAGAGAAGGAATCTGCAGATCTCTCTGTAGCTCCTGCTGAGCGGCCCCAGAAAGTGGCTGACTTTGCACCTCCTTGGAGATCTAAGAGCCAGTGTACCCAGTGGTCAATGTGAGACCATACCAGATTACAACTCTTCACATCCATAAAGACACACTCAAGGGGCAGACTCAGTGAGCACCTAAGCCCCACTGAAGCAAGTCCTGCCCCATAAGGGTGTCTCCTGCACAACAGATCTTCCAGTGTAGACACAGCTGGTCCTCACAGCCAATTGGCCTGGAGGTCAATTCCTCCCAATGATACCAATAGCAATCAAGGGTTAACTGCAACAAGACTGTGCACACAACCCACAAAGCAGTGCAACAAGAGCATCCACCTCAGGTGACTGGGGAGGCTGAACCACTGGGCCCTATAGGACACCTACCACACAAGGCCACTCTATCAACTCAAGGAGACTTAGCAGCTACCCAGTACATAGAAACAAACCCAGGGAAGCAGACAAAATGCAGAGATAAAGAAATAAGTCACAAATGAAAGAAATGGATGAAAGCAAAATACTGGATATAGAGTTCAAAACCATGGTTATAAGGTTACTCAAGAATCTTCTAGAAACCTCCAAGGAATTTAGTGAGACCCTCAAGGAGATGGAAAAGGACCAGTCAGAAATTAAGCATACACTGACTGAAATAAAGAATAATGTACAGAGATTCAACAGCAGACTAGAGGATCCCAAGAATCAAGTCAAAGATTTGAAATGCGAAGAAGCAAAAAACACCCAACCAGAAAAGCAAAAAGAAAAAAGAATCCAAAAATATGAAGATAGTGTAAGGAGCCTCTGGGACAACTTCAAGCGTACCAACATCCGAATTATGGGGGTGCCAGAAGAAGAGAGAGAGCAAGATATTGAAAACCTATTTGAAGAAATAATGACAGAAAACTTCCCCTACCTGGTGAAAGAAATAGACTTATATTTCCAGGAAGCGTAGAGAACCCCAAACAAAAGGAATCCAAAGAGGACGACACCAAGACACATCATAATTAAAATGCTAAGGGCAAAAGACAAAGAGAGAATCTTAAAAGCAGTACGAGAAAAACAGTTAGTTACCTTCAAGGAAGTACCCATATGATACAACTGTTAGCTGATTTCTCAACAGAAACTATGCAGGCCAGAAGGGAGTGGCAAGAAATATTCAAAGTGATGAATAGCAAGAACCTACAACCAAGATTACTCTACCCAGCAAAGCTATCATTTAGAATTGAAGGTCAGATAAAGAGCTTCACAGATAAGAAAAAGCTAAAGGAATTCATCACCGCCAAACCAGTATTATATGGAATGCTGAAGGGTATTCTTTAAGAAGAGGAAGAAGAAAAAGGTAAAGACAAAAATTATGAACAACAAATACATATCTATCAACAAATGAATCTAAAAACAAGTGAATAAAAAGTCTGATGAACAGAATAAACTGGTGAATATAATAGGATCAGGGGCATAGAAAGGAAGTGGACTGACAATTCTTGGGGGGAAAGGGGTGTGGGGGGTGTGGGAAGAGACTGGACAAAAATCATACACCTATGGATGAGGACAGTGGGGTGGGTAAGGGCAGAGGGGGTCGGTGGGAACCGGGTGGAGGGGAGCTATGAGGGGGGGGGAGAGGAACAACTGTAATAATCTGAATAAAGATTTATTAGTAAAAATAATAATAAATAAAAGTTTTAAGTTCAGGCCCTAGCTGCTTTGGCTCAGTGGATAGAGCATCAGCCTGTGGACTGAATGGTCCCAGGTTCAATTCCGGTCAAGGGCACATGCCAGGATTGTGGGCTCGATCCCCAGTGGGGAGCATGTGGGAGGCAGCTTATCAATGATTCTCTCTCATTGACATTTCTCTCTCCCTCTCCCTTCCTTTCTGAAATCAATAAAAATATATTTTTAAAAAGAGTTTTAAGTTCAGACCATCCTTTGTGGTTACTTTAGGTGCCTGAGTTTGTAAGTCCACCACGCAAGCCTTCCCTGAGCTTGTCAGGTTAGGATGCTACCCCTATTAGTCCACACATCCCCCTTTTCATCATAAATTAATCCAAAGGATGCACTGATGACAAACTTTTTGGATGGATAACAAGGTTCTACAGTGCTAGGAAGGCTCATTCATAGGAAGTCTCAGTGTTAGTATATGTCTTGCTGAATTATGGACCATTGGGGATGGGGCAAGATCGTAACCTTGGATGAAAGTCAAGGCTGAATTTTTTTTCCTCCAAAGTGAAAAACAGGTAAATGGAAGGCAGTCATATTTTATGAGCCTTTATTAAGAAAACACTCTAGATTATTTCTAAACTACACACTATTATGATCCAGGTTTTGTTGCCTGTCTCACATTTTTATAGTTTGTATCTAGTATAACATTCACTTATACTTTGAGGGCATAACATATACCTTTCCGTTTTTATAATCTGACCATGAGATGGTTTTCCATTTACTATGGCCCATTTACTTCCCATTGGAAACATTTAGGTGCTGTTATTAATTTGATTACTGCTAGTTATATAATAGGAAGCTGAAATCTTACTTTTTAAAAAAAATTGGGGCCAAAGCTATAAGAACATAATACTGTATATTATAATTACTATCCAAATTCAGAGGCCTGGAGGACAGTAAGAGTTTCATAAGTAAATTTCTTGTGTTTTGGCAGCAGTTATAGAGGGCCGTGTTTTTATAGCCATTACAGCTTCTATTGGAATTGATATGCTGGGGATGAAAAGGGGCTACATGCTAACTTGACAAGCTCAGGGAAGGCCTGCTTGGTGGCCTTGCAAACTCAGACACCTAAAGTAACCACAAACAATGGTATGAAATTAAAACTTTTTAATTAAAAGCAGTTTAGGACAGGTAGTCATGCCCTAGGCTAGATTCTTCCCTGACAAAAGTCAATCTTTACTTTGACTCAGGTTATTGTCCTTTGCATCTACCATAACATATCTTTGGAATGTCAGGGTAACTCCCTTTTTTCCAGACTCGTCAAGGCAACAACCAATGCACCAGGGCAGAGACCATAAATCCTCTCATTGTTACTGTTATCATATTAATTGTTGACTGTTAACTATCTGTTATATGTCTATCATATTACTTTTTATCCAATTCCAGAGGTTTCCTCACTCCCCCCGCCACTTTGCCTTCTCTCACCTCCCTAATCTATCATCAATGAAATCATAACCCACTTATGTCTTCTCTTTGGATTGTAATGCATAAAATAAGGTGCAAAACTGCCATTCTCTGGAGAATTACCTCAATGTGTTGAGATTTTGCTTCCTGGCAATTATACACAGTTTGGCTCAAATAAACTCACAAAAATTCTTTACAGGTTTGAATGTTTCTTACATTGACATTTACTTAGTGTAGTGCAACAGGATTGCAAAGAAGCTCACTCAGGACCACCCCTCAGTCCCAGACCTGGTGCAGGGATCCAGAAAAGGGTCCATTGAGCCTGCCAGATGCTGCCACATCAGGTGAACTTGGGTGAGTTGTCTCTTGGATCCAGACCTTCCCTTGCTTGTGGTACAGGGTTTGACTTTATTTGAGCTTGGGTTTTTTTTAAATCCTCAAGGTGGAACTAAGGTTATGAGTTGAAAGAACCCAGGCTAAAGTGAGACAGGAGGAAAAATGAGTGGCTGGTTTTTAACTTTGGCTTTTCCATTGGCATTACTTTCTTAGGGTCTAAACAAATCCTTCACTGTATAAATTAAAGCTGAAGATTTAACTAAAAATGATATTAACTTAAAACAGCCACAATATAGTTGTCTTTGGGTGACTAAATTAATTTTTTAATATACTTTTATTGACTTCAGAGAGGAATGGAGAAAGAGAGGGAGATAGAAACATCAATGATGAGAGAGAATCAGCCGAAACCGGTTTGGCTCAATGGATAGAGCGTCGGCCTGCGGACTGAAAGGTCCCAGGTTCGATTCCGGTCAGGGCATGTACCTTAGTTGCGGGCACATCCCCAGTAGGGGGTGTGCAAGAGGCAGCTGGTCAATGTTTCTCTCTCATCGATGTTTCTAACTCTCTATCCCTCTCTCTTCCTCACTGTAATAAATCAATAAAAAATTAAAAAAAAAAAGAGAATCATTGATTGGCTGCCTCCTGCATGCCTCACACCAGGTATTGAGTCTGAAACCCGGGCATGTGCCCTGACCAGAATCGAACTGTGAACTTCTGGTTCATAGATCAATACTCTACCACTGAGCCATGCTGGCCAGGCTAAATTAAATTTTTTCATGCAACAATCAGAAAAATTATGGCTCTAAAATTAAACTAAATGAATGGGAAGCATATCGTGATTTGGAAATTAGAAGGTTTTAGGAACAGCACAGATAAAATCTTTTTTTTAAATAATAAGATTTTGGAGACTGTCTCTCAACTCTTCTGAAGCTAATAATTGCCTACACCCCATTTCTCTGCCTTCTATACCTCCTCCACTATGTCCATTGCTCTCTGAGCTTCCTTGTCTAGACTTTCACTTCCCAACGACAAAGTAAGAATCTTAAAGCGGCTAGAGAGAGACAGAAAGTTACATACAAAGGAACCCCCATCAGACTAGCAACTGATTTCTCAACAGAAACTCATCAGGCCAGAAGGGAATGGAATGAAATATACAAAGTCATGCAAAGGAAGGGTCTGAATCCACGAATACTGTACCCAGCAAGGCTATCAATCAAAACTAAAGGTGAAATCAGGAACTTCACAGACAAAAAAGGACTAAGGTAATTTATTACCGCCAAACCAGCAATGCAAGAAATGCTAAAGGGTCTGCTATAAAAAGAAGAAATAGGAAGCGAAGAAGGAACACAGGGGTAAAGAATAAAAATGGCGACAAACAAGTACCTATCTTACCTTATAATAGAGAAACATGCAAATTGACCGCACCTCCGCTATGCCCACGATTGGGCCGGCAGGAGGCTGGGGGCGGGACTCCGGGTGGCCTATCCGCCGTTGAGAAGATCAAGATGGCGGTGCCCAGTGGCTGGGCCCATGCCTCCGCTACCGGGGTGCCTGGGGAGATAGGCACCCCGGGGCGGCGTGGCCGGGCCCATCGGCACCCCGGGGGCGTGGCCGGGCCCATGCCGCCACTCCCCGGGGGTGCCTGGGGCCATCGGCACCCAGGGGGGGCATGGCCGGGCCCATCGGCAACCCGGGGGGCGTGGCTGGACCCATGCCGCCGCTCCCGGGGGTGCCTGGGGCCATCCGCACCCCGGGGGGGCGTGGCTGGACCCATGCTGCCGCTCCCGGGGGTTCCTGGGGCCATCGGCACCCCGGGGGGCGTGGCCGGGCCCATGCAGCCGCTCCCAGGGGTGCCTGGGGCGATCGGCCACCTGGGGGGGCTTGGTCGTGCCCATCCTCCAGCCGCTCCCGGGGGTCCCAGGGGCCGAGGCTTTCCCGGCCTTGGGTACCAGCGGGGAGCCTGCACCGATCGCAGGAAACCACTGGGGGTTGTCTCCTGTGATGGGTAGCATGGACGCTGGGTGCGGCAAGCCCAAGGCCAGGAAAGCCAGGGGCAGAGGCTTTCCCAGCCTTGGGCACCAGTGGGCAGCCTGCAAGGATCGCAGGAAACCACTGGGGGTCGGCTCCTGCGGTCCTTAGCAAGGATGTTGGGTGCCGCCGAGCCCAAGGCCACCGCCTGGGGCCAAGCCCCGACCCTGAAAAAGGCAGAAGGCGGTGGCCACAGCCAAGGCCTGGGTCCCTGGTGCCGGCAGAAAACTGGTGCAGGCAGCCAGGTGAATGTAGGTCTATTGCACGAATCTTCGTGCAAACAGGCTACTAGTCAATAATAACATTAAATGTAAATGGATTAAATGCCCCAATCAAAAGATATAGGGTAACAGATTGGATAAGAAAACATGACCCATAAATCTGCTGTCTACAAGAAAGAAAGAAACCTCAGAAAAAAAGACGCACACAGACTGAGGGTGAAGAGATGGAAAAAGGTTTTATAGGCAAATGGAAATGAAAAAAAAGCTGGGGTAGAAATACTTATATCTGACAAATTAGATACCAAAGTGAAGGACATAACAAGAGATAAGGAAGGCCACTTCATAATACTAAAGGGAGCAATCCAACAAGAAGAAATAACTGTGGTAAACATATAAACACCCAATACAGGAGCACCCAAATATATAAAAAAACTCCTGCAGGATATCAAGGGAGAGATTGACAGCAATACAATCATAATAGGAGACTTTAATACCACACTATCACCATTGGACAAATCCTCCAAACAAAAAATCTGCAAAGAAACATCAATCCTAAATGACTCACTAGACTAAATGGAATTAATTGACCTCTTCAGAACATTTCACCCCAAAGCCACAGAATATACATTCTTCTCAAGTGCACATGGGTCATTTTCAAAGATAGACCATATGTTGGGTCATAGGCAAAGTCTCTTCAAATTCAAGAAGATGGAAATCATATCAGCCATGTTCTCAGATCACAGTGGAATAAAACTGCAAGTCAACTACAATAAAAACAATCCAAAAAAATCAAACACATGGAGACTAAACAGCATGCTATTAAACAAGGACTGGGTTACCAGAGAGATCAAGAAAGAAATAAAAAGCATCATGGCAACAAATGACTATGAAAACACAACAATACAAAATCTATGGGACACAGCAAAAGCAGTCTTGAGAGGGAAGTTCATAGCTCTACAAGCCTACTGCAAAAAAAACAAGAAACAATGGTAATAAATTGCCTAACCCTACAACTCAAAGAGTTAGAAAGAGAGCAACAAGAAAAGCCCAGTGTAAGCAGAAGGAAGGAAATAATAAAGATCAGAGCGGAGATAAACGACATTGAGACCAAAAAAACAATACAAAAGATCAACAAAACCAAGAGCTGGTTCTTTGAAAGGATAAACAACCTCTAGCCAGGCTCACCAAGAAGCAAAGAGAGAGGACCCAAATAAACAAAATCAGAAATGAAAGAGATGAAATAACAACAGACCCCACCGAAATACAAAGGAATGTTAAAAAATACTATGAACAACTCTATTCCAATAAACTGGACAATCTGGAGGAAATGGACATGTTCTTAGAAAAATATAACCTTCCAAAACTCAATCAGGAAGAATCTAAACAGCTCAATAGGCCAATAACTATGGAAGAAATTGAAGCAGTCATCAAAAATCTTCCAGCAAACAAAAACCCGGGGCCAGACGGCTTCACAGGGGAGTTTTACCAAACATTCAAGGAAGAACTAAAACCTATCCTCCACAGACTATTCCAAAAAATTCAAGAGGAAGGAACACTTCCAAGCTCCTTCTATGAAGCCAGTATCACCCTAATACCAAAACCAGATAAAGACAACACAATGAAAGAGAATTACAGGCCAGTATCCCTCATGAACATAGATGCCAAAATCCTCAACAAAATTCTAGCAAATCGGATCCAGCAGCACATCAGAAAGATCATACACCATGACTAAGTAGGATTTTTCCCAGGAATGCAAGGAAGGTACAATATCCGCAAATCCATAAACATGATACATCACATAAACAAATTGAGAGATAAAAATCACATAGTCATATCAATTGATGCAGAAAAAGGATTTGACAAAATCCAACACCCTTTCTTGATAAAAACTCTCAACAAGGTGGGAATAGAAGGATCATACCTCAACATAATAAAAGCCATATATGACAAACCCACAGCCAACATCATGCTCAATGGGCAAAAAATAAAACCATTTTCCCTAAGAACAGGAACAAGACAGGGATGGCCTCTCTCACCACTCCTGTTTGACATAGTACTGGAAGTATTAGTCATTGCAATTAGACAAGAAGAAGAAATAAGAGGCATCCAAATTGGAAAAGAAGAAGTAAAGCTGTCCTTATTTGCAGATGATATGATATAGTACATAAAACACCCAAAAGACTCCATCAAAAAACTAATAGATTTAATAAATGAATTCGGCAATGTAGCAGGATACAAAATTAATGCCAAGAAATCTATGGCATTTCTATACACCAATAGTGAACTTACAGAAAAAGAGAGTAAAAAAGCAATCCCATTTACTATCACACCAAAAAAACTAAGATACCTAGGAATAAACTTAACTAAGGAGGTAAAAGACCTATACACAGAAAACTACAGGACACTGAAAAAAGAGATAGAGGAAGACGTAAACAGATGGAAGAACATACCATGTTCATGGATTGGTAGAATCAACATCATTAAAATGTCCATACTACCCAAAGCAATCTATAGATTCAATGCACTCCCCATTAAAATACCAACGGCATATTTCACATACCTAGAAAGAACTCTCCAAAAATTCATCTGGAATAAAAAAAGACCCAGAATAGCCACAGCAATCCTGAGAAAGAAGAATAAAGTAGGAGGGATCTCAATACCAGACCTCAAGATGTATTACAAAGCCACAGTTCTCAAAACAGCTTGGTACTGGCACAAGAACAGACATATAGATCAATGGAACAGAATAGAGAATCCAGATATCGACCCAAACTACTATGCTCAATTAATATTTGACAAAGGAGGCATGAACATACAATGGAGTCAAGACAGTCTCTTCAATAAATGGAGTTGGGAACATTGGACAGATACATGCAAAAAAATGAAACTAGACCACCAACTTACACCATACACAAAAATAAACTCAAAATGGATACAGGACTTAAACATAAGACGGGAAACCATAAAAATAGTAGAGGAATCCACAGGTAGAGAAATCTCAGACATATGCCGAAGCAATTTCTTCACCGATGCTGCTCCTAGGGCAATGGAAGCTAAAGAGAAAATAAACAAATGGGACTACATCAAAATAAAAAGCTTTTTCACAGCAAAAGAAACCATCACCAAAACAACAAGAAAGCCCACTCTATGGGAGGACGTATTTGCAAATGTTATCACTGATAAAGGTTTAATCTCCAACATCTACAGGCAACTTATACAACTTAATAAAAGGAAGATAAATGATCCAATAAAAAAATGGGCAACGGACCTAAATAGAATCTTTTCGAAGGAAGACAGAAGGAAGGCCAAGAGAAACATGAAAACATGCTCAAAGTCACTAATTATCCGAGAGATGCAAATCAAAACAACAATGTGGTACCATCTCACACCTGTCAGAATGGCAATCATCAACAAATGACAAGTGCTGGCGAGGATGTGGAGAAAAAGGAACCCTCGTGCACTGCTGGTGGGAATGCAGACTGGTGCAGCCACTGTGGAGAACAGTATGGAGTTTCCTCAAAAAACTAAAAATGGAGCTCCCATTTGACCCAGTGATTCCACTTCTAGGAATATATCCCAAGAAACTAGAAACACCAATCAGAAAGGATATATACACCACTATGTTCATAGCAGCACAATTCACCATAGTTAAGATCTGGAAACAGCCTAAATGCCCATCAACAGATGAGTGGATTAGAAAACTATGGTACATCTACACAATGGAATACTACACTGCTATAAAAAAGAAGGAATTCTTACCATTTGCAGCAGCATGGATTGACCTGGAGATCATTATGTTAAGTGAAATAAGCCAGGCAATGAAAGAAAAATACCACATGATATCACTCATTTATGGAAAATAAAGAACATTATAACCTGATGAATAAAAATATAGATACAGAGGCAGTAAAGCACCGAAGAGATTGTCAAATTACAGTAGGAAGGCTGGGGAGTGTTGGGGAGGGGGTAAAAGAGATCAATTGAAGGACTTGTATGCATGAATATAAGCACAACCAATGGACACAAGACACTGGGGGGTGGGGGGGTGGGATAAGGGCATGCGACAGGGGGTAGGGGAGGCTGGGGGAAGGTCAATGGGGGGAAAAAAGGAGATATATGTACTAATATATGTAATACTTTAAATAAAAAATATGAATGTTAGCTGAATCATAGGTTTACTCTTCATCATTGCATTTTAAAACCTGTTTTGCACCGTGAATATTTTCATTTTATTTGAAAATTAAGTAACATAAAAAGGTATACTGTAAAGTCTCCTTCCCACCTGTGACTCCCATCTCTGCAGTTTTCCCCCACCAGAGATAACTACTATCATCAGTTTCTTATATAACTTCAGTTTCTCTATGCATATACAAGCAAATACAAATCTCTACTATCTTCATCCTTTGCCCTTTTTTCACAAAGATAGTTTACTATTACATAAACAATTTTTGCACATCTGGCTACTTTCACTTAGTACTATACCTTAAAACCAAAATCACAAGGCACAATAGAAAAAAAACAATCTGGACATATTCAAAATTAAATACTCTGGGTTTCAAAGGATACTGTCAAAAAAGTTAATAGAGAACCCACAGAATAAGAAAAAATATTTTCAAATTATTTATCTGTTAAGGGACTGGTATCCAGAAGCCAGACACAAAAGGCCACATATTATATGATTCCATTGATAGAAAATGTTCAGATTAGGCAAATCAGTAGAGAAATAATAGATCTGTGGTTGCCTAGGGTGAGGATGGGGAGTTTGGGGAGAAATGGGTGCATGATATCTTCTTGGCTTAATGAAAATGTTCCACAATTGTGACAGATGCACAACTCTGGAAATATGCTAAAAACCAATGAACTATATAAATGGGTGATCTATATGGTAATTATATCTCAGTAAAACAGTTTAAAAATTAATAACTTGTATGATACAAAGCACCAAAGCAAAGACAGGAGACAACATACACACTGGAAATAAAATTGCAGTTCACATGAAAGACAAAGCCTTTTTTCCTTAATTTATAACAAATTCCTGGAAATTGATAAGGAAAAGAACCACAGCCCAAAAGAAAAATGAACAGAGGATATGAAAAGAAAATATTATAAATGTTTGTGAACCATGAAAGGGTTTGCAGCACAAAAGTTTTTTAACTTTGATGATGTCTACAGACACATACACACAGAGACAATTTATTTATTTATGTGTTTTTATTTATTTGTTGTTGTCATTGTTTGGGTTTTTGATGTCATATCTAAGAAACCTTTGCCTAACCTAAGGTCACAATGATTCACACCCATGTTTTAGCTCTTACATTTAGTTCTATGATCCATTTTGAATTCATTTCTGTACATGGTATAATGAAGAACGAAGTTACTCTGTATGTAGCCAAATTTAACAACCTTTTATTATATGGCTTCTGAATTTTCACAGTTAGAAAGGGCTGCTGCACTCCAAGATTACAAAGAAATTCTATGATTTCCTAGGGTACACTTATGGTTTTCCCTTTTTACATTTAAATCTCTAACTCCTTTATAATGTATCCTGGTATACAGTGTGAGACACATATCCAACTTTTCTTTTCACCATGGCTTGCCAGTTGTCCATCGTCATTTATTGAATAGTCCATCTTTTTCCCATTGATTTGAAATGCTGCCTTTATCATATATTTTTTAAAAATTAAAGAGTATAATAAAAATAAAGTATAAATGGAAGAGTAAATGTGCAAGAGCAGACAAGGAAATAAGACTGAAAACAAATTGGCCTCATGCTATCATTTGGGGTAGAAGCTCTTTCACAACTTTTCCAATTTTGTTTCCATGGTTACTGGCCTATTTAGATTTACTATATCTTCTGGAATTAGTATTATCCATTGCATTTTCCCAGAAAATCACCCATCTAGGCTTTCAGATGTATTGCAAGGGAGTTGTACAAAGTACTTCTGATCATTTTTTAAAATGTCTTCTTATTACTAGTTATGCTCATTTTCTCATTTAAGACTATATTTTTATGTTTTAGTCCTTTATATTTTTGATTTGCTTTATATATCTATTTTATTTTCTTTTTCCAATAACACCTACTTGTTTATTTGTGGAGTCCACAGGATTTAGTTTTGTAGTTAATTAATTTATGGATTTTTTTAACATTATTGATTTATTCCTTCAGTTTCCTCTAGGTTTATTATTCTTTTTTTCTAGCTCATTGACTTCAAAGCTCAATTCATTTACTTTTATTTTCAGTTTTAAATTATTTTTATTGAATTTATTGGGGTGACATTAGTTAATAAAATTATATAGGTTTCAGGTGTACAATTCTATAGTACATCATCTGTATATTGTATTGTGTGTTCACCACCCCAAGTCAAGTCTCCTTCCATCACCATTTATCCCCTCTACCTTCCCTACTCCCTTCCCTCTGGTAATCACCATACTATTGTCTGTGTCTGTGAGGGTGGTTTTTTTGTTTGTTTGAATTTGCTTAATCCCTTCAATTCATTTACCTTTAAATCTCACTTTTTTATCCAATCATATCATATGCACTTTATACCCACCTATGTGGTTTGAATTTACAAATAAATTGTATTACTTATATAAAAAGAGGGAGAAGAAAGGGAGAGAGAAAGAGAGAGAGATTATAAGAAGAAAACATTTCAAAAAATCAAAATAATTGACCAGGGCCAGAAGGAAGAGGCATTCACTTTGGATGCAAAATTTAATAGGATGCCAAAAACAAACAAACAACTCAGTAATCAAGACACATAATATTTTTATGCAGTATTCTGGAAAATCAAATTAGAAAACTATGTCCTGCAGGCTGGTTGCCTATTTTGTCAATAAAGTTTTATTGGAACCAGGGCCAGGATTACTGTAAGGTGAATGAGGCAAGGTTTAGCAAGTAGAAGAGTGGATCTCACCTTTCTAAACAATCTTAATATTTTGTTCATCATCGATTTGTGTACTAATTTTTATTTTTGAAAATATGGCATTAAAAATGTATCTCAATTACTGAGATTTTGGGCATCCTTTAAGTTATACACAGAAGTGAGTTGCTTCACTTGCCTCACCCAAGACTGGATCCAATAATTGACTCTTAGTGGCAGTATAATAACTTTTTTCTATTTGTTAACACTTCTCTGTATTTTCCAAATTCCTCAAAATAAGCATGAATTACTTTGATCATCAGGAAAAAAATAACTTAAAAAAGATGTCAAGACTCACTCAATGATGTTCCTAGTGGTTTCACCATAGGGCTTGCAGGAAATAAAAACTAGTGTGCGGATGGCCCTGCAGTTTCAAATGGCCTGAACCACCTGGTAATCTGAAGGCAGAAAGACATTGCTATTAATATAATTAAAATATCATGATCTGGGTTATCACAAACTCTCAACTGGCCAGCACCTAGAATTGGTGAGGAATAGAGGAGAAAAAGGGTTCAGAGCCAGTCAAATGGGGGCACCGTTAACGTGGTGTGTGAATGGGGCTAAAGCTAGGGGAACATGCAAATAGTTCTATAGTAGGAAAGCTATTCATCCTTACGCAGTCCTGCCCGGGCTGGGTTTACCACAGCAACAATTAACTGCCCATTTTCCTTTGACTTTAGCAGCTATGGCAAAATCTTCTCTCCTTGACCAGCATAGAATTCACAGTTGGTGATGCCTGCAGAAGAGAGGCCCACATGACATATATGAAAACTCATGCCCAACAGTGGGGTGCAGGGAGCTTTAGCTTTATAGAAATGTACAGGAGCCAGGGCTCTGCCATCTTCCTTTGGATCTAACATACCTCTGAATAACAATGAAAGAAATGCTTCTGGACCTGTTTCATTTTTCCAACGTGCTTTCCCTTGCAATATCTCAATAGGCCTTTCAGCTTGAGAGGCTAGACAGTGTTATTTTACAATTGTGTGACTCACACAGCACATAAGTAGCTATCCCAAGAAGAGAACCTTGACTTTCACTCAAGTGCTCTTCTGTTATTGAAGGTTTTCACACAGAGCCATCAGAGTTGTGTGAAGCTGTGATGGGGGGACAAAGGGATCTGTTTTCTATATTGCAATTTGGCATAAGATTTTGTTCAAAGAAAAGGTTCTGTTGCTAAAAATAGTTTGAAACCTACTGTATTATGTTCTAGTGCCTCATGAATCTAATTTCAAGAGGCTCTTCTATATTATCCAATGTTGTGACAAGTTCCCCTGCTATCAGTTAGGCTTATTTCTTCCCTCAGGCTCCACTTCTAGATAGAAAAAAAAAAAAGATTTAGCTATTGGGATCTCTTTCAGAAAACCATCAGGACCCAACTCTGATCATTCCAGAACACCCTCCCTTTCTCCCCACAGGTCATGGATACAGTATATGCCCTTTCCCCCAAGTAACCGTTTTCATAGCACAGAAACAATTGAAGCTCTTCGTTTCTCCCCAGACTGTGAGCAGTGTACCATTGAAGGCTGCAGTCCACCTGGCGTCCTCTACCGCCTGCTCCACCAACTCAATCCCAAGGACCTGGGAGGTATATTTAGCCAGAGAGAGACCAATCACACCTAGGGAAGTAAGAGAGAATGAGAGGAGGGTATTTTAGTGTTTCAAACTAATGAGTTTATGCCTGCACCACTACCATCACCTCCCCACCCCAGACCTAGTGTGCTGGGTGAATGGAGTTTGGGAGCTAGGCAGCATGTAGATTCGGCCCTGGGCTACCACTTGCCAGTTCCACAGCAGATATCAAGGAGGATGGTGTTAGAATTCACTCCACTCAGCTTCCCCATGGTCCGATACAGCATCTCTGCACCAGCAGTGTTCATTTGGAAAAAGGCATCTGGAGAGATGCAGACCTTCAAGCCCAAGAGCTCTTCAAAAATGTGGGGTTCCCCAAAAAGGAGCTGGAAGGGGGACTGCTGATGGCTGCAGTGGGTCCTGGTGCTGGAAAAGAATAAAAGAAAAAAGCATCTTGGAATGGTAGACCATTTTATCTCTAGTGGTTGGTTGGAGAGAGAGGCCCTAGCATCTCATTTAGGAGGTACAAGCTCTATGGCGTGGCCCTGAGAGCTCTGTAGGAGTTCCCCTCTCATGGGATGGAGGTACATGCAGACACTCTCTCATCTACAGTCTGGCCTGGGTTCCTGGACCTGCATGGTGTACGAGGGCCAATACCACTTAGCCCTGATCCACCATAATCAGCAGCCCTGCCTCAGCAATCCCCAACCCAGACTATGGCAAGCCATCCGCCTCGTGCTTGTTTGGATGTCCCAGGTTTACCTTTCCTGGAAGTACAATGATGTCAAGTTACAGACTGCTCCTGGGCCTTTGATGAAAAACTCCTTTACAGTTTTCTTCTGAACACAGAGCTCCTCCTGCCCAGACCACAAAATCAGGAATCAAGCAAAGACTCATCTCTGACAAGTTTTCTCTCCTAGCTCAACAATCATCAGCCCTGCAGTGGTCACACAAGAGGGCACATTTCTCTAATTTTATTATAAACTAGAGGCCCAGTGCACGAAATTCGTGCACGAGGGAGTGTGTCCCTCAGCCCAGCCTGCACCCTCTCCAATCTGGAACCCCTTGAGGGATGGGGCCTAAAAGGGCAGTAGGACATCCCTCTCATAATCCAGGACTGCTGGCTCCCAACTGCTTGCTTGCCTGCCTGCCTTCCTGATTGCCCCTAACCACTTCTGCCTGCCAGCCTGATCACCCCCTAAACACTCCCCTGCCAGCGTGATTGATACCTAACTGCTCCCCTGCCAGCCTTATTGCCCCTAACTGCCCTCCCCTGCAGGCCTGGTCCCCCTAAACTGCCATCCCCTGCAGGCCTGGTCCCCCCCCAACTGCTTTCCCCTGTAGGCCTGGGTCCCACCCAACTGCCCTTCCCTGAAGGCCCAGTCACCCCCAACTTTCCTCCTCTGCCAACCTGGTCCCTCCCAACTTCCCTTCCCTGCTGGCCTGATCACCAACAACTGCCCTCCCTTGCAGGCCTGGTCCCTCCCAACTGCCCTCCCCTGCTGGCCATCTTGTGGTGGCCATCTGGTTTCAACATGGGGCAGCCATCTTTGACCACATGGGGGCAGCCCTCTTGTGTGTTGGAGTGATGGTCAATTTGCATATTTCTCTTTTATTATATAGGATAACACTTAACATAAAGCAATGTTCTATAGGACAAAAAATAAGTTATTTCACATCTCAGTAGAAGCATCACTTTCCTTACTGGCTTTTGACAAATCCTATAACATAGATACACACTTTCTCTATTCTGAGCCCCTTTAAAGAAAGTATGAGTTATTCTTGTAAACAGGAGCTAAACTAAGCTTTTGTCCCATCCCAAAGAAGCAATAACCTTTCAATTCCCTTCATACTTCTCCATTTCAAAGATCCCAACCACTCACAAACACCACCTCAGAGGACATGAGTGATAGGAGAATGAAAAGTGCTAGGAAGAGAATGAGCATGGTAACTAACTACTTTATTTGAGTTCAGAATATTTGAAAATGCCTACGTCACTATAGAGAGTCTAACCATTAGCTTAACACAAGTATATATCACAATAAACTATGTTGGAGCTATAGAGTTAAAAGGCCAGGAATTAATGACTTGGGTTCAAACCCTAGCATGGCTATTTCCTGGCTCTGTAACCTTGGGTACTTATATGCCTCTATTTGCCCATTTGTGAAATGAGGATGACAATACCTCTCCTTCTCCCATGTACTTCACAAGTGGGTTAAGATGATCACACAAGTACAGGAATATTTTAACATGTGAATGTTTGGAAGCTCCAAGTGCACTACAAATGTAAAGTATGATTTGGGTTATGAAATTTTGACTATATTCTATTCTCTATTGAATTGGTTTTTGGATTTAGTAGAGCACCTACTAACTTCCATGGAATTTAAGAATTTTTCATAAAATTCTTATGAAAATACGTAGGGTTCCTAAAAAATACTTAGGGGTCCTCACGTGATAATTAACTTGGTAACCTGGCCTCAGTCTCCATGGTTTGATAATGCTATCAGCATTATCAACCCCTCTTGTCAACCTACACAGATATTCTGTGGATGTACAGTTTCTGCTATCTGCTCTGAAACTTCCCAAAGCCAACTGCAGCAGAGTAGTAGTAGGGGTTGCTATGGAAGCTGCCCAGTATCATCCTGTGAGTCTCACCTGACTTAATTCCTAGGGATGGAAAGTAATGATGGCCATTGTGTGCCCTTGGCTATTGGTGCGGACTGTGAGCTCACGCCAGTGTCCACCTTCATGAAACAGAAGGCAGGGCTCCAATGGGGATTGTCGAAGGAATACTTCGTAGTACTAGGAAGAAAACACTATAATTACATAGGCAAAACTAACAAGTTATACAGATGATTATTTATGCTGAGTGATTGTTATGGACTGCATTGTAACCCTCCCCTCCAATTCATATTGAAGCCCTCCCAGTACCCAGAATGTGACTGTATTTGGAGATAAGGTCTTTGAATATTTTTATTGATTTTAGAGAGGAAGGGAGAGGAAGAGAGAGATAGAAACATCAATGATGATGAGAGAATCATTGATCAGCTGCCTCCTGCACACCCCACACTGAGGATGGAGCCTGCCACCCAGGCATGTGCCCTAACCAGTAATTGAACCATGACCTCCTGGTTCATAGGTAGACTCTCAACCACTGAGCCACACTGGCTGGGCTAAACTGCCAACATCTTGATCTCCGACATTGCCTTTAGAACTATGAAGAAATAAATTTCTGTTGTTTAAGCCACCTAGTTTGTAGTACTTTGTTATGAAAGCCCTAGCAAACTAATACAGTAATGTAAGAAACATGATCCCTGCCCTTTCACCTTACAGGACATAATCCATTGTTTTCCAAACAGTAAGCTGCAGGAAGGCTTAGAGTTGTATCCTTAGTCTGGCACATAATAGTTGCTCAATAATTATTATTGAAAGAAGGCATGAATGAACAGGAAAGGTATTTTATTTGTATGTACAATCTAAGATTATTCTATATACTAGTGGCCTGGTACACAAAATTCATGCACATTAAAAGGGGATTAGAGGAAATATTTTAATATTGTTAGTTGCCCTTTCTCTATAATAGAAGTGTCAGAGATTAAAGAAAATTTGTAAAATGTATATAAAAATCTGCCTCCTGTCAGAGTAGGGGGTGCGCCACAGGACCTAGAGCCAAGTCCCTACTCACCACCCGCACACGCTTTGAAAACGCAGGAGACCCAGACCCGGCCAGCCCCACCCCTATTGGGTGAGACCCAGACTCAGCTGACCCCACTCCCGTCAAACCCCTCCAGGCGGGGGGAGCAGTCTCAGGTCCCCTGGCCCGGCGCCGGGTGGGGGGCACAGTCTCAGGTCCTCCATCAAGCCCCACCGGGTGGAAGGCGCTGCCTCAGATTCCCTGGCCCAATGCCAAGATGGGGGGCGTGGCCTGAGGTCCCCTGTCAAGCCCAACCAGGCGAGGGGTGTGGCCTGAGGTTCCCCATCAAGCACTGCCAGGTGGGGGGCACGACCTGAGGTCCTCTGTCAAGCCCTGCCAGGCGAGGGGCACAGCCTGAGGTCCCCATCAAGCCCTGCGCGGCAGGGGGGATGCGGCCTGAGGTCCTTTGCCCCAGCCAGGCGCCATGCAGCCTCAGGTCCCTGCTGTTCGGTCGTAACGTTACAGCATCCTGGTTAATTTGAATGTTCCTCTATTATTAGACTAGAAGCCCGGTGCACGAAATTTGTGCACCGGCGGGGGAGGGGGGGTGTCCCTCAGCTCAACCTTCACCCTCTCCAATCTGGGATCCCTCTCACAATCCAGGACTGCTGGCTCCCAACAGCTCGCCTACCTGCCTTCCTGATTGCCCCTAACCGCTTCTGCCTACCTGCCTGATCACCCCATAACCACTCCCCTGCCAGGATGATTGATGCCTAACTGCTCCCCTGCCAACCTGTTTGCCCCTAACTGCCCTCCCATGCAGGTCTGGTCACCCCTAACTGCCCTCCCCTGCAGGCTTGGTCCCCCCCAACTGCTCTCCCCTGCAGGCCTGGGTCCCCCCCAACTTCCCTCCTCTGCCGGCCTGGTCACCCCTAACTGCCCTCCCCTGCAGGCTTGATCGCCCCCAACTACCCTCCCTTGCAGGCCTGGTCCCTCCCAACTGCCCTCCCCTGCTGGCCTGATCACCCACAACTGCCCTCCCTTGCAGGCCTGGTCCCTCCCAATTGCCCTCCTCTGCTGACCATCTTGTGGTGGCCATCTTGTGTCCACATGGGGGCAGGATCTTTGACCACATGGGGGCAGCCATCTTGTGTGTTGGTGTGAAGGTCAATCTGCATATTACTCTTTTATTAGGCAGGATAGAGGCCTGGTTCATGGGTGGGGGCCAGCTGGTTTGCCCTGAAGGGTGTCCCAGATCAGGGTGGGGGTTCCCTTGGGGTATGGGGTGGCCTGGGCGAGGGGCCTGTGGTGGTTTGCAAGGCTGGCCACGCCCCCGGGTGACCCAAGCGGAGGCCCTGGTATCTGGGATTTATTTATCTTCTATAATTGAAACTTTGTAGCCTGGAGTGGAGGCCTAAGCCGGCCAGGGCTGCAGAAGCTTGGTTTCCTCATTCACCGGGGGCAACCCTAGTCTCCTGCTCTCTCCAGCTCTGTGGCTGCCACCATTTTTGTTGGGATTTATTTATCTTCTATCATTGAAACTTTGTAGCATTGAGTGGAGGCCTAGGCTGGCAAGGGCAGGCGGAAAGCTTGGCTTCCTTCATCGCCAGGGAAACCCAAGCCTCCCTCCTGCTCTCTGTGGCCACAGCCATCTTGGTTGGGTTTATTTGCATATTTGCTCCTGATTGGCTGGTGGGCGTGGCTGGTGGGTGTAGCGGAGGTACAGTCAATTTGCATATTACTCTTTTATTAGATAGGATAGTATGGAATACAATAATCTTCCATTTCTATGAATTTCTCCTGGCAGCAATTCCTAATTTACTACTCAGATGCTGTGATTCTATTTCTACCAATAACTTCCTGATGTAAGTCCATGTTGCTGCCACAACAGGACACATTTTCTGATTGACTAGGTCCTTTTGTTTTTAAAATACATGTATTCTAGGTCCATTGTATTTTCAAACAATCCCAAAATTATGTATAGAAGGGGGAGTTATACCAAAAAAACAGTGCTGCCTTAGGGGGTAAAATTCAATTAAGGCTACACTTCATCACTTTTGCTGTATCACATAAATGCAATATAATATATGCCTATCAATACTGAACATATTTTTTAAATTTTAAGGTTGGTGATTTAAAGAAAAACTGGTTCAATTCGTGTTTACTGGCTGGTGGGTAAATAATTTTTTATTTTTGGAAACAAGATTCAAATGTCACTGAGGTCCTAGAAGAACAAGAAATTGAAAAACTGAGTCAGACCTGGAAGATAGTGGGTAAGTAAATATGAAATACAGCCTCTCCACGGTATGAGCTCAGGCCTTGGTATCTTCATTTATAAAATAGAGACTGAGACTCCTATTCTCATATGGAAACAGGTATTAATAGTGAGGGGAACTATAATCATATTGTAACATATAAATGTATCAAATCAACACATTTATACCTTAAACTTACCAATGCTATATATCAATTATATTTCAATAAAAATAAATTTTAAAAGGAGGAGTGAAGGAGCCGTCTAGTTAAAAAAAAAATAACCTCCTAAAAATCCTACTAAAATGATATAAAGGAATAAAAAACCATAAGCTTATTTAAACTTATTTCTCTATCAATTCTCCCTTCTTTCTTTCCTGCACCATCATTTTCCTCCCTCCCTTATATTCTAAGGTTATTCTATATACAGGATAGTATGGAATACAATATAATATAATAGGATTTCAACATATGAAAACCTGGGGGGCACATTCAGACCACAGCCACACTTATCATCTTCTAACATACCATATACCTATAATTTACTTTATTGTGTGTGTGGTTTTTTAAGTCTCTCTTTCCCTACTAAAATGTAAATTCTACGAGAGGAGGAATATTTTCTTCATTATTGTATCCTAAGTACCTAAGAATAATGTCTGGCACTTGTAGGTATTCAATAGTATTTTTTGAATGAATAAATGAAATAAATAACAAATATAAAAGAGAACAAGGGCAAACTATAAAGTCTTCAAAGATGGAAGGCAGACTGGAATGACAACTGACTTGTTAAAAGGCCAGGAATTAATGACTCTCTCATCTACAGTCTGGCCTGGGTTCCTGGACCTGGATGGTGTACAAGCTATCTGGATTGCCTATAAAGGGGGACCTAATGAGATGTAAAGCTTACCTGTTCCAAATAACCCTGGGAAGTCTCAAACTTGAAGGTGCAAGGCACTGGAGGAGGCAGATATAAGGTAAGATACGAGGCTAAAAACAAGGTTTGGTTGAAGTCTAGACACAAAACTGGCAAACATCCTCATCCTACCAAGAATGATCATCCTCCTCTAGCAGGAGACTGGATTGTTTTATTCTAAGAGAAAATGAACCCACAAAAGCTCTGAATTTGGAGCTTACCAAGCACAATGGTGGTGGCAGTGGTGAAGTAGAAACAGAAAGTTTCAATGTAAATCTTCATTTTTAATAGTTGGAACCAAATCCCCCTTCCATACCCAAATTCTAGAAGGCCAGCAGCCAGGCAGGAAACTTGGAGATGATTTTCTCATGAAACTGAATATCCCCAGAGTAATGACCTCCTGAAAGAGACATGCAGGGGAACCCCCACACATACAATTCACAGCAGTGAAGCCAAGAACCAACAAATCCACTCAAGCTGAATTGCTAATCAGTTTTTTAAGGCCTCACTCTTAAATGAAGTCAGCCAAGTATCACCAGCTATTTGATAAAGCCTCCATTGTGAAAGACAGTGCCCAAAACAAACAGCAAAAAAATCCTGAAGGAAACAATTCAAAGAACAGAAAGCCCTAGCTGGTTTGGCTCACTGGCTAGAGCGTCAGCCTGTGGACTGAAGGGTCCCAGGTTTGATTCCAGTCAAGGGCACATGCCTGGGTTGTGGGTTCAATCCCCAGTAGGGGGCGTGCAGGAGGCAGCCAATCAATGATTCTCATCATTGATGTTACTATCTCTCTCTCTCCCTCTCCATCCCTCTCTGAAATCAATAAAAATACATTTTTAAAAAAAGAACAGAAACACACACACACACACATTACATTACTAAATTCTACTACTAAAAAGAACAAGATATTATACAAAAGGAACAATCAGAGAACAAGAAAAATCTTTTGAAAACTAAAGTTAGGGTAGTAGAACAATTATATAAAGATGCTGGCATTTATGTCAAGAAAATTTCACAAAAAGGCAAAGAAATAAAAAATAGTAGAGGAATCAATACTTGGAATAAAAATCCAAATAATAGAAGATATAGAGACAAAACAGAAAAACAAAAGGAGGTAAAAAATAATACAGGAAAATTTCTCACATATGAAAGTATGCATTTCCAGAGTGATAAGGCCTAGAAAGTTACCCACCACAATGAATTTAAAAAAGGTCCATGTGGTCATGAAGTTTCAGGGTTAAAGAGATTCCCTAAAAGCTTCTAGAGGAAAAAAAGAGGGGAGACAATATCTACGACGTTGGAGGCTAGATGACAATGAAACCATGTCTTCATATTTATAAAGGCAAATGATTCAAACTCAAAATTTGAAATCTAGAAAAATCTCAGTCACGTGTCAGGAAAGAAAGAGGACATTTACAGACATGCCAAGACACTAAAACTTTACCTCCTAGGCACCCTTCCTTGGGAAGCTAATGGAGGTTGTACTCCAGCTAAATGAGGTGTAAACCAAAAAAAGGAAGACAGGGGATCTAAGAAACAGGGGAGATAGGACAGAACAGCAAGGGGAGTCCCAGGATAACAGCCATGCGGAAGACCTTGGGAGCCTAGGATGGAAAACTCCTAGGAAAAGGTCTTCAGGGGAAAAACTGAACTCAAGTTTTTAAGCATATGGAGATTATTGATGAATGTTTGACAAAGCTTTTAAAGCATCTGGGGATAGGTTCATAGAAAACTAAGCCAATTGAAAAATGAGATAATTATTCAGGCCAATATAAACTAAAAGTTGCTGGGCCAGTGAGGCTCAGTGGTTGAGCATCGACCTATGAACAAGGAGCTCATGGTTTGATTCCTGGTCAGGGCACATTCCCAGGTTTTGGGCTCAATCCCCTGGAGGGGGCGTGCAGGAGGCAGACCATCAATGATTCTCTCTCATCATTAATGTTTCTATCTCTCTCTACCTCTCCCTTCCTCTCTGAAATCAATAAAAATGTATTTAAAATGACAACAAGGAAAACCTAAAAGTTGTAAAATCCATCATACCATATGGAATTATGCAGCTATAAAATGAAGTATTTTATTATATAAAAGAAACAAGGTGCAGAACAGTGTCCACATTAAGCTACCTTTCAGCTAAGAAAAGGGGAAATACAAATATGGTTTTGTTTCTTAAAATAAGCAAAAATGAATAACAATTGTAACCCATAGAAGGAGGGTTGTAACTCAATAAAAGCTACAGAGATGAAAGACCACTTTAAATGAATCTTTATTTTGCAGATTTGTCTTTGGAACCATGTAAACATATTTTTTAAATTATAAAACAAAACTTAATCAAAATGAAAAAGAAAAAATCAACCCATACAATTTGAAAGCAAGCAAAATGAAAACAAAACAAAACACCTATGTATCAAGTATCAAGTTAGTGGCTTAACTACAAAGAAATTATTGCAAGAGGCACAATAATTTGACACTGGACAGAAACCCTGAGCTCTTTTCAGTAATCGTTTTCTGGTAATAATATTGGTAATGTTATTCTGAAATTATATATATGAATGAAATAAAAAAGTAACTGAACTAATCTTGTCAGGACTAAAATTCTATTGTGAGAGACAAGAAATAAAAACATAAAGCAGCCCTGGCTGGTGTGGTTCAGTTGGTTGGGTGTCATCCCATGCACGGAAATATTGCAGGTTGGATTCCCAGTCAGGGCACATGCCCGTGTTGCAGGCTAGATCCCCAGTAGGGGGTGTGCAGGATGTTTCTCTCTCATCAATGTTTCTATCTCTCTATCCCTCTCCATTCCTCTCTCTCTCTCAAAATCAATTAAAAGTTATTTAAATATACACATTTAAAGAATATATATAAAAGCAAAGGCTTTAAGTAAAAACTACCATTCTAAATTTTATTTCACTAATTTGATATCATTATGAACTCATGATATGTTTTCCTCTTTAAAAATATTCCCTAACTCTGTCTACTACAAAGGTCTTTGAAATATGACCAACTCAATATAAATGAGCACCCCCTAGCACCCATACTGTGAGCTTCAAATACAATTTCCCACTAAAAGAAATGGCTGACTGCAAGTCTAAGGCAGAAAATAGTCTTAGATGGGCTAAAACAGTGGTTGGCAAACTCATTAGTCAACAGAGCCAAATATCAACAGTACAACGATTGAAATTTCTTTTGAGAGCCAAATTTTTTAAACTTAAACTTCTTCCAACGCCACTTCTTCAAAATAGACTCGCCCAGGCCGTGGTATTTTGTGGAAGAGCCACACTCAAGGGGCCAAAGAGCCGCATGTGGCTCGCGAGCCGCAGTTTGCTGACCACAGGGCTAGAATTATCATTCCAGAACTATCAAAGCCATCTAGGGCTCTGAGGCAACTTAAAGAGGTTCCAAATGGCCAAAAATGGAACAATTTGAGTACCAAAAAATAGTACCTGCAGTAGACTGAAACATATCAATTATATTAATAGTCCATGAGTTCATAATGATACCAAAACAAATGAATAGGACATGATAGACTCAGAATATCAATGCACTGCAAACCCTCATGAAATAATGGATCTAGACAGTGATTACTAATAACTGCTAAAACCAGTAAGTGAAAAGTTGATGGGGAACTTTTTAATGATTGAGAACAGGCTGATGACACCTGAATCCATTCTTCAATCTTAACATCACCAAAAGAGAGCCCATGAGACACATATTAACAAAAACAATCACACCAAAAAACAACAACAACCTAAATCTAATCAACACACCAGATCCACCAGCTTATAGGAAACACAGGAGACAGAGTAAAAAAGTGACATCATGGGGATTCAATCAGCAAAATCCAGAATGTGAGAATCTCCACAGGAAAATAAAACAGTTTCTTCAAAAAATAAATTACAAGGACAAAAAATAAATTAAGGGATTACTTACAAATTAAGAGAGACTGAAGAGACATGTTAATTAAACACAATCTGTCTACTCTGTTTGACTACTGATTTGAACAAACCAACTATAAAAATCAAACCATTTATGAGATAAATCAGCATAAAATCTGAACATTTACTGGATGTTTGATGATATTATAGGATAAATATTTATTTCTAGTATGGAGTTACATTTAAAAATCAAGTCCTTTCTTTTAGAACTCACACTCAAGCATAGTATTTACATTTTTTATAATATAACTAGAGGCCCGGTGCATGAAATTCATGCATGGGGCAGAGGGGGGGGTGTGTGTCCCTCAGCCCAGCCTGCACCCTCTCCAATCTGGGACATCCCTCTCACAATCCAGGACTGCTGGCTCCCAACCGTTTGCCTGCCTGCCTGCTTGATTGTCCCTAACCGCTTCTGCCTGCCAGCCTGATCACCCCCTAACCACTCCCCTGCCAGTCTGATTGATGCCTAACTAATCCCCCGCCGGCCCGATTGCCCCTAACTGCCCTCCCCTGCCAGCATGGTCGCCCCTAACTGCCCTCCCATGCTGGCCTGGTCCCCCCCAACTGCCCTCCCCTGCAGGCCTGGTTGCCCCTAACTGCCCTCCCCTGCAGGCCTGGTCACCCCCAACTGCCCTCCCCTGCAGGCCTGGTTCCCCCCAACTGCCCTCCCCTGCAGGCCTGGTCACCCCCAACTGCCCTCCCCTGCTGGCCTGGTCACCCCCAACTGCCCTCCCCTGCAGGCCTGGTCACCCCCAACTGCCCTCCCCTGTAGGCCTGGTCGCCCCCAACTCCCCTCCCCTGCAGGCCTGGGTCCCCCCCCAACTGCCCTATCCAGCTGGCCTGATCGCCCACAACTGCCCTCCCGTGCCGGCCATCTTGTGGTGGCCATCTTGTGTCCACATGATGGTGGCCATCTTTGACCACATGGGGGCGGCCATCTTGTGTGTTGGAGTGATGGTCAATTTGCATATTACCTCTTTATTATATAAGATGTCTGGAATTTGCCTCAAACAAATCCAAAGGTAGAAAGTAGATGAGAGTATAGATAAAATAAGATTGGACACATATTGATAAGTTGTTGAAGCTGGTAATGGGTATATTTGGTTCGTTATTCCATTCTCTACTTTGATATATTTTTAATTTTCCATTATATAAAATGAAAGAAAAATGTGTACAATAAAGAAAAATAAAATCTTAGTATACCTAGTTGGCTCAGGAGTGAATATCTACATAGTCATAACAATATAAACACTAAATATTAATTCAACAAGAATTGTGCTATAAAAATAGAAGACAGGTAGTTTAGGAAGGAGGAGAGACAAGATAAGAGAGATAAATTCTTACATTTCATAACTGGAAGTCAACACATAATCTGTAAATTTGAGAAATCATGATATATTAGAATAGAATAATGTACTATTTAGAAATATGAACACCAGAAGACATAGCTACAATATGGCTTTTGTTTCTCAGGAGCAAGACTCAAGAGTAAGAGGGGTGGGACAGAGGAGCACCATTTTTCCTTTCTAAACTATTAGTATTATTTGACATTTAAAACTATGTACTTGTATTTCTTTGATAATATTTAAGACCCCTTTCTAATTCTTGGTGCTCTGACAGCTCCCATAAAACTCACATTCTGAGTTAAGCCTCGAGTACATATTTAAACCTCAAATTGGGGCAGACTAGGGTTACTCTATGATCTTCATGGAATGGAATGACACGACCAGTAATAGGGAAAAGGAAACGAAGGTACAAACAAATTGAGAACAGCACAGCATATGCTGTCTGTCAGTCTGTCTATCTGATACTGTTATTATTTTAATGGGCATCTGGCCTGTATGTAAGTATCTACTGGGTTGGATCTTAGGTCCAAAACAAATTCTGCAGGGAAGAGGGATTCGACTGGATGGATGTGGAGGGTAGAAATTTGCCCAACAAAAGCTGAAAGGGCTAGAAACTTGGGTAAATATTGCAAAGAGATATTCATTCACCAAACACTGATAAGCACCAATTATGTGTTTGAATCTGTTTTAAATGCTAGGCTACAAAGTTAAATAATACACAGCTACTACCTCCACATCCATCGTGGGAAGCACCAATACATGACAATGCAATATGGTGTAACAAGTGCTATAACAGGAGATATGCAATGAGATACAGGAGTGCAAAAGAGGGGAATCCCTAATCAGACTGAGGAGTCAAATAAAATTTTCTACAGAATCTGATGCTTTGAATGCTAGAGCATAAGTAAAAACCAGGCAAAGAAAACTGAGGGCATTCTAGAAAGAGGAAAGCCCCAGGCAGGAATAAGATAGGCTGGCAGTATACCTCTGGTTCAATACGAATGGAAAGAGGAAAGCATGTGAGGATGTGACAGAAGATGAGGCTAGGGACCTTATCGTGAAGATCCTTAAGGGAAAATGTAAGGAATTTAAAGTTTATTTTAAACTTTATCAGGGCCCTGTCTGGTGTGGTTCAGTATCTAACAGTGGCATCCCATGTACCAAAAGGTCACTGGTTTGATTCCTGGTCAGGGCACATGCCTAGGTTGCTGGCTCTATCCCCAGTAGGGGGCATACAGGAAGCAGCCAATCCATGTTTCTCTTTCACACCGATGTTTCTCTCTCTCTCTCTCTCTCTCTCTCTCTCTCTCCCTCTCTCTCTCTCTCTCCCCTTCCTCCCTCCCTCCCTCTCTCTAAAATAAAATAAAAAATTTAATTTTTTCAAAAGCTATTGGGCAACTGCTCCAGAATTTTAAGAAAGAGAATGGTATGATCTCACTTGCATTTTAAGGATGGCTCTGGCTGCAGTGTGAAGACATGGAGGCAGAGGGTTGGAATTAGTGGAGCCAATTTGGAGGCAAGAGAGGATAGTAGCTTGGACTAGAGTGGGTGGTGGTGGTTATGATGGCGGTGGAAACAGAGGAGAGGATGAAGTCAAGGTATTTTTAGAAAGGAAAACTGATAGGACTTAGAGAATAATTAAATGTGGCTGAGGAGGAAGGGGGGATTAAAACAGAGAAGGCAAAAAATAATAATAGAACAGGAGACTTGACACATGTTTCTAGTACATGGTGCTACCATTTAATAAAGTGAGAATAAAAGAAGCACATCTGGAAAGAGAAGAATATAACTTTAGTTTAGGGACACTGGTTCTCACCTACAGGTGTCTGTGCCCCCCAAAATACATCTGGAAACATTTTTGGTTATCACAACTAATGGCATGTAATGGGTAGAGGTCAGGGATGCTGCTAAACATCCTACAATGTACCTAACAGCCCCACACAACAAAAAATTATCCAACCACCCTAGCTGGTTTGACTTAATGGATAGAGTGTTGACCCTCTGACTGAAGGGTCGCAGGTTTGATTCCAGTCAAGGGCATGTACCTCAGTTGCAGGCTCGATCCCTGGCCCCAGTCAGGGCACATGTGGGAGGCAATCAATCAATATTTCTCTCTCTGTCTCTCCCACGGCCTTCCACTCTCTCTAAAAATCAATGGAAAAAAATATTCTCAGGTGAGGATTAACAAGAATAAAATTATCCAACCCAAAATGCCAATACTGTGGAAGTTGAGAAACTTTTATCTAAAGCAATGCTGATTTGAAGGACACTGCAGGACAGCGAGGTGAAGACGTTCAGCAGCCTCCTAAAGCTCAAGAGGGAGCAGGAATGCAAATACAATTGACCCTTAAACCACACAGGTTTGAACTGTGTGGGTCCACTTATATTCAGGTTTTTCTCAATAAATATATTGGAAAATTTGGGGAGATTTGAAACAATTTGAAAAAACCTCACAGACAAACCTTATGATTTTTAAAAATAACCTTTTCTTTTTTCTAGTTTACTTTATTATAAGAATACAGTATATAATAATACTACATACAACTATTTATGTTATTGGTAAGACTTCTGGTCAACTGTAGGCTATTAGTAGTTAACTTTGGGGGAGTCAAAACTTATATGTAGATTTTCAACTGCATGGCTGGTCGGTGCCCCTGATCCCCACATTATTCAAGGGTCAACTGTATAAGTTTAGGACTTGTCAATTTACCGTGGTCATTCCAGTCATCAGCTATAGTTGGGTACCATCACCCATCAATATATTAAAAAAGAAGGTCAAGGACAGAGCCCTGGGGGACACCAACTTATAGTGGGAAAGGAGAAGAGGAAAAGATTCCATGAGAAAAACTAAGAAGTAGCCAGTGAGATAGGAGGAAAGTCATCAGAAAATGTTATCACAGAAACCAAACAAAAACAGTGTGTCCAGGAGGGAAGTGAGAATAATAAGTAGTGCCAACGGCAGAGAAAAGCTGAGCAAGTTAGGATTAGAAAGTTTTCATTGGATTTGGCAAAATGGAGGTCACTGATGACTTTGGTGAGATCAAGTTCCACGGAGTGTTGGGGGCAGAAGTAAGAACCATCAGATTAAAAAAAGATTATATATATTTAACATGTCTATGAACTAAAAGAAAGGAGCAGATAGAGGTGAGGGGAAGGAGATAAAGAAACAGGAGAAAGAAGGTATGTTATGAAGGAGCAAGATCTTAAGAAAGGAGAAGATGATTTCAAGTTGGTGTTTCAAGGAAGGACAGCATCAGACAGGGAAAGGACCAACAGCCTTTCACTGATGGGAGGAGAGGAGGGATAAAATGTCAGCAAGGTTGGTGGATGGTAGGAGAAGCAGCTAAGGGAGTTATCATCCCTTAATTTTCTTTTTTAAAAATAAGTTTAATCTTAATTTTTTATTTTATTTATTTATCTTAAGAATAGTTTATTGGTTTTTAGAGACAGAGGAAGGGAGAGGGAGATAGAGAGAGAAACATCAATGTGAGAGCACAACATGGATCAGCTGCCTTCTGCATGACCCCTACTGGGGATCGAGCCCACAACCCCTTGATAGGGAATCAAACTGGCAACCTCCTGGTGCACGGGACAATGCCCAAATAACTGAGCCACATTGTCCATGGCTGATGGCCTTAATTTTCCAGGGAAAAATCAAGAATGCTCATCTGCCAAGAGCAAGGGTAAAGGCAATGGGATAGGAAATTTGAGGAGAGGTTAAGAGTTTACAATAATTCTTGAAGAGAATGGGAGAAGAAGCTGACAAGGGTCATGTAGGAAGATTTCTAAAGGCTATCTTACCAAGGGAGCTGTGTCCCAGCAGGGAAATCTTGGAAGTCATGTTGTATTCTATCAGAAGGCATTACCCAAGTGTCAGAAACCTGAATTATTAAGAGGGTGGGTACTGGTAAGAATTATCTATATATAGAAAAGCCCAGCGACTATTACAGCGGAACAACTGGTCGCTATGTCGTGCATTGACCACCACGGGGCAGATGCTTAATGCAGGATCTGCCCCCTGGTGGTCAGTGCGCTCCCACAGTGGGAGCACTGCTCAGCTAGAAGCCAGGCTCACAGCTGGCAAGCGCAGCAGTGGTGGTGGGAACCTCTCCCGCCTCTGTGGCAGCACTAAAGAGCAGCGAGACAAGCGGCAAGAAGTGAGCAGGTGGGCGGTAAGGAGCAAGCAGGCAGGCAGTAAGGAGTGGTGAGACAAGAGGTAAGGAGCGAGCAGGCGGGCAGTTAGGAGCAAGCAGGCAGGTTAGGAGCGAGGGGTCCCGGATTGCAAGAGGACACAGGCCGGGCTGAGGGATACCCCCCCATACATAAATTTCGTGCACCGGGCCTCTAGTCAGGTAATAAGAATGTTAGCTGGGAGTTATGTTTAGTCATCACGAGTAGGACTTTTGCCTTAAGTTCCATGAGGGCAGGCACCATGTCTATATGATCCCCAGTACCCAGCACAGTGCCCAACACATAATAGGCACTCAGTAAATAGTGGGTGTATGAAGCAAAAGGACATAAAAATATATCAGAGGCCAGCCTCCTAATGGAAACGCCTTACCACCACTCCCACATCTCTTAATGATAGTTCTCAATGCTGTTCTGCTGAAAATACTAGCCTTTCAAATATTTCAGATACCTGCAACTTGCTACACTGCCCTCAGCAGTACCTCTCTTTCATAATAATTTCCTTTTAAAATTCCTCAGATGTCTGACATTTGTAGTAACTGATGCAGTTTTCTCTCCTCCTTTCCACCCTCCCTGAAATGAAACACTAGCAATGTTCTCTACACATTAAGAAGTATGCTTTCAGAACAGAGCCTCATCTCCTTGAAGCAGCTCTATTATTAAAATGTCAGGGAGGCTGCTATTCCAGACTGCAATGCCCTGGGTCATCTTCAACCGCCCTAATTCCTTATTACCTGGGCCACTTGACTGTGTTTCTCAGGGATGTTTTTCAGATGGTTAGACCGCACACAGACGATGTTTCTGTCTACAGAAAGAAAAATAATTTGATTTATACATTTTTTAACCTAAAGTATTATTTAAAAGAAAATGTCTGGCAACTCAAATTCCCTTCTTCAAAGAGGCACATACAGATATGGAGAAGCAAAGTACCTACTTCAAGCTCAAAGCCATTATTTAGAGAAAACCTGTTTCCCAGTCTAGCCATTAAGAACCTTATTCTTAATGAAGCTAGTATGCAATATTTTATTTCATGCTATAGATAAGCAATATGAGAACATCTACTTTGTTTAGAATTTAAAATGGAAATAAAATAAATGGGATTTTTTTTCCTGTTACTGAAAAATAGAATAACGTCATATGCTCATTTAATTCTGTACACAGGTGGTGGGGGGAGCCAAGTGCCTGCCCTAACAAACTGTAGTTTAAGACATATGGATATTAAACAGTGTGACTAATATAAAATGATGGTGCTTCAAGTGGATTTATTGAAAATGGGCAAATAGAAAGTTCAGGAATGGAATCGGAATGGATAATGGAATTAAGTCTTAGAAATATGCCATTATGATTTTCTTCACCAACACTTCCCCTATTTATTCTTTTAAGGTCAATTTATCAGAGAAAGCTCTAGTTTTCAGGGATAAGGGGCTATGAAATATAAAAGACATTTCAATAAGGAGGAGATTGCTTCCCAGTACAGAAAGTAGCACAAAATAATGACGATGACAATGATGATGAGAGAGCAGCAACAGCAATATTAACATTTACTAAGTACTTACTAGGTTTCAAGCATATTCCTTTTAGAGGGAGAAAGAATGAGGGTTGTGATTCCTATCACTATAATGACTACCCACAAAAAAATATCCAAAATTAACCTTGTGATCAAATTTGGCATCAAAGACTTCCAATTTGATCTAGTCCTTTAAGACCACTGCATTTCCTACTCCTCTACACTTCCACTGACACTGTTATCTGCACCATTCCCTTCCTCTCAGTCCTTGGTTTGTTATTTCTACTAGTCATGGCCATTGACTGACCTCTCCAAGTTCCAAGGTAGTACCCCACGGTCTTCAGATTGCCATCTGGACCTCGGTTCACAGAAAAAGTGGACTTATTTCAGTAGCCATCGATGACAGGCTAGAGGAGGCAGAAGAGCAGAAAAGGGAAAACAGGTCAAATGAGACCAAAGAGGGCAACAATACAGGGAATTAAATAATGTTCTCTGGATAAGGACAACTAAGTGATGCTTGCTTGGAAAGTAAGGCATAGGTGAAAGTCCATGACTGAGATCAAGACCCTCTATAGAAACTTCACAGTAAAAAGGAGTTCCAACCTGGCCATAAAGCAGGAGTCAGCAAACTTTTTCATTAAAGAGCCAGATAGTAAATAATTTTAGGCTTTGCAGGCCATATGATTCCCATCACAACTACTGAACTCTGCCATTATAGTGTGAAAACAGCCATAGACAATCCATAAATAAGAAGTTCAACTGTTCCAATAAAAGCTTATTTACAAAAATCAAGCAGTAAGACAGACATGGAAAAAGGTCCATAGTTTGCTAACCTCTGCCATAAATTAAATGTGCCTCTCTGAGGCCTCTTTAGGTTTCCAAAGTTGGAATTTTTCCAAGGAGGTAGTAGTGTAGTGGTTTAGAAAGTGGGTTTTGCATCAGATATGCCTGAGTGTGAATCTCAGTTCTGCCACATCTAGATATGTATCCTTGAGTGAATTACTTAATCTATCAATGTCTTCATCTGTAAAATGACAGTGCCTACAACCCCAGAGTGACTGTAAACAGTAAACAAAACAATAATGCATGCTAATCACTTAGCAGAAGATCTGGTCCCCAGCAACTGACCAGGAGGTGAGTGCTTACAGAGGGTATAATAGGATGGAGAAGACAACAGAGTCCCTCCGATTTGGGTGCAGCTGTTGTCACTTTGACTCCATTGAACATTTGGAGGTAAGGCTCTATTCTTTGTAAAATTTTCTTCTGAGCTTCAAATTTCACCTGCAAAAGAATATAAGCAATAAAACAAAAGACTTTTGGAGACCCAAGATGGCGACCGGCAAGAAGGTAGGGAGGGAGAGTGTGTGAGAGAGTGAGGGAGCAATAGAGGAGTGTGTGGATGTGTGTGGTGTGTGTGTGTGTGTATGAGCTAGGGACAGTTAGATCCTGCAGGTCTTCCAAGGGGCTGCCAAACTAGGCAGTCTTAGATGGCAAAACCCCACTGCCACTGCAAACACTCTGGGGGCAGCCAGAGCGGGCACAGAGACCACGCCATCTTGAAGAACAGAACTGCTTGAGACTAGGATCCTAACCTCGCCACTACCCAATCTGGTCTTAGACGCAAACGGGGACACTACAGCCACTTGGGTAAAAGACCTGCGACCACAGCTGCAGACCCACGGACACCAAGACCCCAGGCACCCTGGCCGCAGATTTCTGTGAGTCACAGAGCCACTCCCCCTCCATGCCAGCCCCTCGGCAGTGGCATAGGAACTGCCAGACCCTCCCCGCTCAAACAGGCCTCCTGCCCACACACAGCAGCGGTGGCTTTACCTGAATTTGAGCCTGGGTGTGCGGACACGGGAAGTTTGTTTCCAAAGACCAGACCCCGGGCCCTCGCAGAGAGGCTGCGTTGAATTTGAGCCTGGGTACAGGGACACAGGGAGTTTGTTTCCCACAGTGCACACCCGAAGGATCAGACCCCACGCCCACACAAGACAGCAGAGCCGCATGACTTTGATTCAGGGCAAGCACACACAGAAGGCTGTTTCCTGCAGGGCAGGAGTGGACCTCCTGCCAACACAGTGTGACTGTGCAATCCAGACCCCCAAGCAGACCAGGGATGCTGATTCTCCACGTGAGGCAGTACTGAGCACCAGTGACTTGACTCTGTTTCTCATCGCGCATGCCTGGGATCCCTGATTCCCAGTGCATTCACACTAAGATCCAGTGACTCCAATTCTTGGCGCATGTGCACACAGGGACCCTGATTCTCAGCGAGAGACCGCACCAAGCAACAGAGACTCTGATGCTCAACTCTCAGCATGGGCACAGGGGGTCTCTGACTCCTAACACATGCTAGGGGACTCTGATTTTCGGCACATGCCAGCAGGGTCTCTGTTTAAGCGCGGCGCAGGCAGGGTCCCTGATTCTAGGTGCGCACACGAGGCCACACTAAGCGCCTGTGACTCTGATCCTGGGCGAGCGTGGCTCCCACCAACCCACGGCAGCCACACGTCTTGGGGTCAGAGCTCTTCAGTGACATGAACAAATGGAAGAATATACCATGTTCATGGATTGGTAGAATCAACATCATTAAAATGTCCATACTACCCAAAGCAATCTATAACTTCAATGCAATCCCCATTAAAATACCAACAGCATACTTTAAAGACCTAGAACAAATTCTCCAAAATTCATCCTATATAATAAAAGCCTAATATGCTAAGTGTCCAGTCGTCCATTCAACCAATCAAAGTGTAATATGCTATTGATATGCTAAGGCCGCTCAACCGCTTACTATGATGTGCACTGACCACCAGGGGGCAGTCGATTGGTCGACCAGTCGCTATGACATGCATTGACCACTAGGGGGCAGATGCTTCGTCTGGTAGGTTAGCTTGCTGCTGGGGTCCAGCTGATTGGGACTGAGTGAGATGGGCCAGACACACCCTGGAGCCCTCCATGGGCTAGACACTCCCTGGAGCCCTCCCACAGTCCTTCCCTGGCTGGCCAACCTCCTGCATCCCTCCCTGGCCCCGATCGTGCACCGGTGGGGTCCCTTGGCCTGGGCTGCACCCTCTCGCAATCCAGGACCCCTCAAGGGATGTCTGAGAGCCAGTTTTGGCCCAATCGCACAGGCCAGGCTGAGGGACCCCACTGGTGTACGAATTCGTGCACCAGGCCTCTAGTCTGGAATAAAAAAAGACCCTGAATAGCTGCAGCAATCTTGAGAAAGTAGAACAATGTTGGAGGGATCACAATACCAGATATCAAGCTATACTACAAAGCCACTGTTCTCAAAACTGCCTGGTACTGGCACAAGAACAGACATATAGACCAGTGGAACAGAACAGAGAACCCAGAAATCAACACAAGCCATTTTGCTCAATTAATATTTGACAAAGGAGGCAAGACCATACAAGGGAGTCAAGACAGTCTCTTCAATAAATGGTATTGGGGCCCTGGCTGATTTGCCTCAGTAGATGGGAGCGTAGGCCAGCGGACTGAAGGGTCTCGGGTTTGATTCCAGTCAGGAGCATGTACCTTGGTTGCAGGCTCCAGGGCGAGTTCAGGAGGCAGCTGATCAATGTTTCTCTCTGTCTTTCCCTCTCTCTTCCGCTCTCTCTAAAAATCAATGGAAAAATACCCTCGGGTGAGGATTTAAAAAAAAAAAAAGATGTTGAAAAACAAACAGATAAATAATAAAATAATTTTAAAAATAAATAAATAAATGGTGTTGGGAAAACTGGACAGATACTTGCAAAAAAATGAAACTAGACCACCAACTTAAACCATACACAAAAATAAACTCAAAATAGATAAAGGACTTAAACATAAGATGGGAAACCATAAAAAATCTTAGAAGAAGCCATAGACAGCAAAATAACAGACATTTGTCGTAGCAATATATTTAACGATACAGCTCTAGGGCAATGGAAACTAAGGAAAAATAAATAAACCATCAACAAAACAACAAGAAAGCCCACTGCATGGGAGAAAATATTTGCCAATGTTATCTCCGATAAGGGTTTAATCTCCAACATTTACAGGGAACTCATACAACTTAACAAAAGGAAGATAAACAACCCAATCAAAAAATGGGCAAATGACCTAAATAGACACTTTTTGAAAGTGGACATTCAAAAAGCCAAGAGACATATGAAAACATGCTCAAAGTCACTAATCACCCGAGAGATGCAAATCAAAACAACAATGAGGTACCACCTTACACCTGTCAGAATGGCTATCATCAACAAATCAACAAATGACAAGTGCTGGAGAGGATGCGGAGAAAAAGGAACCCTCTTGCACTGCTGGTGGGAATGCAGACTGGTGCAGCCACTGTGGAAAACAGTATGGCGTTTCCTCAAAAAATTAAAAATGGAACTGCCATTTGACCCAGTAATACCACTTCTAGGAACATATTGCAAGAAAACAGAAACACCAATCAGAAAGGATATATGCACTCCTATGTTCATAGCAGCACAATTCACCGTAGCTAAGATTTGGAAACAGCCTAAATTCCCGTCAGCAGATGAGTGTATTAGAAAACTGTGGTACATCTACACAATGGAATACTACGCTGCTATAAAAAAGAAGGATTTCTTACCATTTGCAACAGCATGGATGGAACTGGAAAGCATTATGCTAAGTGAAATAAGCCAGTCAGTGAAAGAAAAATACCACATGATCTCACTCATTTATGGATAATAAAGAACATTATAAACTGATGAGCAAAAATAGATATAGAGGCAGAGAAGCATCAAAAAGGCTGTCAAAGGACAGCGAGAGGCTGGGGAGGGTTGGGGGGCGGGGTGGGTAAGAGATCAACCGAAGGACTTGTATGCATGCATAGAAGCACAACCAATGGACACAAGACATTGGTAAGGGGATGAGGGCATGTGCCGGGAGGCTGGGGGAAGGTCAATTGGGGGAAAAAAAGGAGACATATGTACTACTATTTGTAATACTTTAAACAATAAAAAAAAGAAAAAAATTGAAAAAAAAGACTTTTTGCAGTATCACCTCAAAAGATGGAAAACAAATAGGATAAAAGAAGGTTATCCCCACAGATACTTGGGTCATGATCTCAGCAGACAAGGAATCCAGAATGATGGAAAAGCAACAGACCTAATAAGGTATTGGGGAAGGTCAAGCGTGAGCTCTTGTGTAAGCTCATCATTTTATCTGAACTTCCAGTAGAACTTACTGTGGTAATGGAAACATTCTATTTTGGTGTTGTGTTCTATGTAATATGGCAGCCACTAGCCACAAGCACCTGAAATGTGACTCATGTGACTGAGGAACTAAATTTCTAACCTTTTTTTTGCCTTATTTAATTTTAATTAACTTAAGACAGTCAGCTCTGCTATAATGTGAAATAAGCATTCTTAAACCATATGCAAAATCATGCAAAAGAAATCACAGGGCTCAGAGGAAAAATATGGTTGGGTGAACACATTCCCAAACTTTATCAGTAATACACACAGAAAAGATAGGAACCTAATAAAAGACTAGTATAGTTTTACATGTGAAATGGTTATAAAATGCATAAATACTACAATAAGGACAGCACTTTGCCCTGACAAAGACCTGAAGTTTGCTTGTGGATGTAGCTGTCCACTTGTGAGTTATCATGAGGTGGTGAAAGGAGGGTCATGGGAATGGGATGGAAATTTCTCACAGCAGATGTAAATGGGTGTGGCTCATAACACACTCATGGAACTGAGAGAGCAGCAGATGTCTGAGGTGTGTGTGTGTGTGTGTGTGTGTGTGTGTGTGTGTGTGTGTGTTCATTTTATGGATTCTCATGCAACTCAGTTCAGCTGGGTGCAGTTTCCTTCTTTCATCTGTTTCTCGCAGACCAAATCACTCCTAAGCAAACATGAAATTTGTATTATGTTCAAATTGTTTCCTAATATATCAATCCATTGGAAGAAATTTCCATTTTCAAAACAAGCATTATAGCAAAACTGAATGTACTTACATTTAAATAGCCACATGTAGCTAAAGCTGTAAGAACAACAAAAAAGCAAGCAATGATGGAAACAGGCATTTTTATATATGGCTTTAGCGTTTGGAAGACATAACTGGCCTAAAGTTAAAATTTCAGAGTTGTTAGCATACTGAGTTTAAGGACTCCTTGGGTTGTCTGGATAGACCTGTCTGGTCAAGCTTCTTACAAATCTAACACCATTCAACTGATGGAACAGAGGAGTGAAGACTTAAGCTGGGTACCAACCTTGAGCTGTTCTTCATAGTTCAGCCTCCAGAATGGCGTCACACCATCAGCCAGCCTTGAATAAAATAATTCAGGCACTTAGTTCATTATATAAATACTAGTGACCTGGTGCACAGATTCGTGCACATTGAAAGGAAATTAATTAGAAGGTGGCCAGCGGGGCAGGACTGGGCGAACCAGGCCGGACATGCCCTGGAGCCAACCTCCCACAGTCCCTCCCTGGCCAGCCACACCTGGGATGGCACCATGGCTTGAAGGGCATCTGCAGAGAGAGTGGAGTCCCTCTGGCAGGTGGGGTCCCTCGGCCTGGCCTACGGGGTTTGGGCTGAAACCGGCTCTCCAACATACCCCAAGGGGTCCCGGAGTGTGGGAAGGCACTCTGCAAAGTTGCTGTCATACAAGGTGTGGAATGCAAACGCAAGTTTGCAGTAAACCAGATTCAGGATGACAATGCTCCAGCAACAACATAAACCATGGTCAAAGGTGGAATTGTGCAGCCCCGCAAGGACATATCTCTCCTTCTCTGGTTTCGGGGTATGTCACTTGAGAACCGCCGCTGCCACATCACTGCAGCTCGGCAGCTCCTGCATTGAGCGTCTGCCCCCTGGTGGTCAGTGCACTTCATAGCAACCAGTTGGACAGTCGTACACTTAGCATATTAGCCTTTTATATATATAGATGTACTAAGTACCTACACTATGCATAAGTATTTCCTGCTACCATTTTCTCTGGCATTTTTCATATTATTCAAAAGACTTAACTCTTATACCCATGGGGAGATGAGTCTGGCAGAAGAGCCCACTTTGGTGCTGTCTACTAAAAGCAAAACAGATAGGCAAACCTATTATGAGAAAAATCAAGATATATCAGGAGGTAATTAGTCATATTAAAAAAGTCTTCACTGTTGTGTTCCTTTAATTAGCCCACCTCCTTAATGCTTTTTAAAATATAATTTTAGAAAATACATTTGTTGCATAAAATAAAGTAACTATGTGTATGCATGGCTGCAATGGGACTATTCATTTCTAGTCCATCTAATATCTTTCTGGGTCTCCGGTTTTCAGTACACCTGCCCTGGACCTTTTTAGAGACAAGGTCCCAATTTAATATCTCCTTTCTGTGAAAACCACACTCAAAGACAAGGAGAATATTTTCTGCAATCCCAAAGCATTTCCCACAATATTTCTCAGATGTTTTCAAGTTCACCTTGGTTATCCTACCTGAGGCGCCCCTTTGAATCCTTGCCATCCCACATTAGTTACATCAGGAACACAGAATTTCAGTAGGCTCAGAGATTCAGATTTGCTAAGAGGAAGGAACATCAGCCTTAGTCTTACCTTTGCTGCCAGGAACTATCTAGTGTCCCAATATGGCTTGGTTTCCTCTGACTTTTCTGTCCCCTTTGACACCTCTTGGTGAAGGTTCCCTTACATGCTGAGCCCAATAAAAGCTGTGACCAATATGGAGGTTTTCTGGGACACCAGTAGAGCAGTCCTGATTTGGAGAAGAAACCCACCCTGGAGAGGAAGCATCTAGGTTTGTGTATTGGGACTCTTAATACCTGCCAACAACAGAAACATTGAGATTCACTTGCATGAATGGTGAGCAAACAGAAGCTGGGAAATGAAGGCACAACTTACAAACCCCTTCATTCATTTACAAATCCTTACCGAAGCTCAGCACCAGCACAGAGTCAACACTTCATAAAAGCAGGTCTGCTGAGCAGAACTGAACTACTGATGGCTAGGCACTGGCTTAAGCTCCCAAAATAATAAGATGAGGAAAATATAGTCTTTGTTCTCCAGAAAAGAGTCGAACTCTTTGGATACACTTCTATGGCTAGTCTCTCTCCATATTCTACACTCCTACCCAACAATCAACAATTCATATAATAAAAGGGTAATATGCAAATTGTCCCCTTAACCAGGAGTTCAACCAGAGTTTGACCAGGGGGCGGGGCCAGCCCGCCAAATGCCCGCGGCCCCTCCCCCCAGCTGTCCCCACCGGATCAGGGGCAGGACCGGCAGGCCAATGTCCCACATCCCCTCCCCCCTGGACAGCCTGGCCTCTAGTTAATATTTACAAAGTATTTACTATATGCAAGGCAGTGTGTCACACTAGATACTGAAGGGGTTATAAAGGTTACAATCTAATTGAGGAGATCCAGTGCAAGCCCAGGAAAATATAATAATTAACACCATATTCTTGGTTCCTGATAAGTGCTAAGGAAAGGCTTCCCAGAAGCAGATAGGCCTTGTACCAGGTCTTAAGGGACAGCAGGAAGGTGAAGCAGGTACCTGAAGGACAGTGACTTAACTGATCTGGCTAAAATTGTAGTTCATTTTAGAAGATAAGACTAAAAAGTTACATCAAAGTGAGACTTTGGCTCTGGAAGAACTTTAATGATTAAATAAAATACAGACTTTATTATGAAAAAAATAGTGAGTTGATGGAGGCTTTATGTAGAGAAATAAAGATAAAATAGGGAGGTTAATAAAAAGCAAATTCATGTTTGAAGCATGTGTTTGAAATGGTAGGGAAACCACCAAATGGAAATCTCTAACAAGTAGAGAAGCAGTACTACAAGTCAGGAGAGAAGACAGGGCTAGAGATTTGGTCAAGTGTCTATAAAGAGTACAAGCTGGCCGAAACCGGTTTGGCTCGGTGGATAGAACGTCAGCCTGCGGACTGAAAGGTCCCAGGTTCGATTCCGGTCAAGGGCATGTACCTTGGTTGCGGGCACATCCCCAGTAGGGGTTGTGCAGGAGGCAGCTGATCGATGTTTCTAACTATCTCTCTCCCTTCCTCTCTGTAAAAAATCAATAAAATATATTATAAAAAAAAAAAGAGTACAAGCTGTAACACTTTTTTAAAAAAGAGCTTTTAACCCTAGCTGATGTAGCTCAGTGGATAGAGCACCGGCCTGTGGACTGTAGGGTCCCGGGTTGGATTCAAGGGCATTTGCCTCCGTTGCAGGCTCCTCCCTGCCTGGGCCCTGGTCAAGGTGCATGTAGAGGCAACCAATTGATGTGTTTCTCTCACATTGATATTTTTCTGTCTTTCCCTCTCTCTGCCATTCCCTCTAAAAATCAATGCTAAAATATCCTTGGGTGAGGATTAAAAAATAATCCAATATAATAAAAGGCTAATATGCAAATTGTCCCCTCAGGAGTTCAACTGACCACTCCCTATGATGTGTGCTGACCACCAGGGGGCGGCGCAGAATGAAGGAAGGCCCCAGCCAGCAGCTGGCAGCCGGGGGAAGGGCCCGGCCGGCAGCTGGCAGCCAGGAAAAGGAAGGCCCCAATCAGCCCTGAATGCCGATGGACCCTACCCGTGCACGGATTTTGTGCACCAGGCCTCTAGTAAAAAGAAAGAGCTTTCAAGCCCAGCCAGTGTGGATCAGTGGTTGAGCATCGACCCATAAACCAGGAAGTCATCATTTGATTTGCAGTCAGGGCACACGCCCAGGTAGTGGGCTCGATCCCTAGTAGGGGACATGCAGGAGGCAGCAATCAATAATTCTTATTGATGTTTCTATCCCTCTCTCCCTCTCCCTTCCTCTCTGAAATACACAAACTTTTTTTTTAAGTGCTTTCAAGGGACTAGCAAAAGGCCAATGACTAAACCTGGGAGAAAGGCAATAGTTGGGGAGCAAGAAGAGATGCTGGTGACTCAGAATCACGAGAGTGTGGAGCTTGGAGGCCAATGTCTTTCAGGAAGGCACTGGCATGTACAGTAAGTCTGATGCCAAAGAAAGAAGGGAAATATGACAATGGGAATGGCAATAGGGACATATGAGGTTTGAGATCTTAGGTGTGCAGATCCTAAAGTCAGGCAGAGATGGACAGTCACTTGGCTCATTCACTTACTAGGTAAGTGGCCTTTGACAAGTTAATCATTCCCTCTGATCTTCCTTTTTTCATCTATAAAATGGAGATAACAATAGTAACTATCTCATATAGTGGTTGTAAGAGTTAAATAAGGGATAATAAAAAATACTTAGCAAAAGATTAATGGAAATGTTTGTAAAGCTCTAAGCACACTGTCCAGTATCTAGCAAAAATTCAGTACATGTTTATTATAACTATCACTAGAGGCCCGGTGCACGAAAATTCGTGCACTGGGGGGGGGCGGAGATCCCTCAGCCCGGGAGCCCTTGGGAGATGACCACCTGCCAGCTTAGGCCCGCTCCCCGGGGGATTGGGCCTAAGCTGGCAGTCAGACATCCCTCTGGCAGCCCAGGAACCCTCAGGGGATGTCTGACTGACAGCTTAGGCCTGCTCCTTGTGGGGAGCAGGTCTAAGCCGCAGTCGGACATCCTTAGCACTGTGGAGGAGGCAGCAGAGCTCCCCCTGTGGGAGCACACTGACCACCAGGGAGCAGCTACTGCAGTGAGTGTCTGCCTCCTGGTGGTCAGTGCACGTCATAGAGACCAGTTTTTCCCAGTCATTCTGCCTTTAGGGTCAATATGCATATTACCCTTTTATTATATAGGATAATGCTTAAAGATACTATGGGACTGAGTGACAGTAGTAATATTAAAGGAGGGCATCAGGGGGAAGGAATAGTGGGAGTAACTGAGGAAAAAAGCTGGAAGAGCTAGAACAGGGGGAGGGTGCACAACTGGAGTGGCTCAGTTGGTTGAGCATCATCCTGTGTACCTGCGTACCAAAGGATTGCTGGTTTGATGCCTGGTCAGGGCACATACCTGGGTTGTGGGTTTGGTCCCTGGTTGGGGCACATATGAGAGGCAACTGATCGATATTTCTCTCACATTAATGTTTCTCTCTCTCTCTCTCTCTCTCTCTCTCTCTCTCTCTCTCTCTCTCTCTCAGCTTGTCCTCAAGTGAGAATTTTTTAAAAAATTGTCAGAACTGGGGGAAGGCACTTTAGAAGGAAGGAATCCCTCTTCCTCCAACACAAGAATTTGTTGTTGCCTTTTTGTTTTGTATTGCTTGATCATTCATTGCTGCGTAACTTTTTTGAGTATCCAGGACATGTGAATGGACCCGACCAGACACCTTACTGATCTGCTGTGAAACTGCCTTTTTGCCCTTGCTCTCTACCTCAGACTTCATCCCAATGTAAATCATACCTTTATTCATAATGCTATCTATTTAAAAGTCCAATATATGTAATAGATTTATTAACTAAAGTTCTTCCATGGCTCCCTCTATTACTGTGAAATTTGTATGCCATGATCACTAGGTAACTTAGAGGATGCTGACATGGGTGCTGTAATATGTCACCATTTTGTATGTTTACAAAGTACTAAAAAATTAATTGTCGCCCTAGCCGGTTTGGCTCAGTGGCTAGAGCATTGGCCTGCAGACTGAAGTGTCCCAGGTTCGATTCCGGTCAAGGGCACATACCTCAGTTGCAGGCTCGATCCCTAGCCCTGGTTGGAATGCTTGTGGGAGGCAACCAATTGATGTCTCTCTCTCACATTGATGTTTCCTCTGTGTGTCTCTCCCCCTCCCTTCCACTCTCTAAAAATCAGTAGAAAAATATCCTCAGGTAAGGATTAACAACAAAAAAAGTAATTGTCATAATATGAAAGCATTTGGGGGTAATTTCTAACAGAATAAATTTAAGCTGGCCCAGGGTTCAGGTGTTATTGATAGCATACTCCACCTAACTCCCAGGAAGAGGCAAGTCCTGAAGAATATGGACTTTGGCCCAGCGGTGTGGTTCAGTGGTTGAAGGTCAACCTATGAACTAGCAGGTCACGGCTGGACTCCCTGTCAAGGCACATGCTAGGTTTCGGGCTCGATCCCCAGTATGGGGCTTGGGGAAGGCAGCCAATCAATGATTCTCTCTCATCATTGATGCCTAACTCTGAAATCAATAAAAACATATTTTTTTAAAAAAAAAAGAACATGGACTTTGGCCCTGGCCATTGTTTCTAAGTGGGTAGAGCATTGGCCTGCACACTGAAGGGTTGAGGGGTGGTGGGTTCCATTCCAGGTCAAGGGCAGGTACCTGGGTTGCAGGTTCCATCCCCGGTGCCTGTTGGGGTGCTTGCAGGAGGCAACCAATCAATGTGTCTGTCACATTCAATCACATCCATGTCTGTCTGTCTGTCTCTCTCTCTCTCCCCCGCCCTTCCACTTTCTCTAAAAGGTGAGAATTAACAACTACAAAAAGAAGAACATGGACTTTGCCTAGCTGGCATGGCTCAGTGGTTGAACACTGACCTGTGAACCTAAAGGTCACAAAACTTTTTTTGGAGTGTGTGGGTCCTCTCACTGGTAACTGCCACCATGAGACTGTGGTCAGGGGACATGCCTGGGTTGCAGACCCTACTCCCAGCAGGGGGTGTGCAGGAGGCAGCCAATTAATGATTCTCTCTCATCATTGATGTTTCTCTCTCTCCCCCTTCCTCTCTGAAATCAATAAAAAATTTTTAAAAAAGAACATGGACTTTGAAGCCATATTCTATTCCTAGCTCTGCTTCTCACTAGATCTGTGACTTTGTGCAAGTTACTTAAGCACTATGAATCTCAGTGTCACCATCTATAAATATAGGAATGATAACACCTACCTTTCAGGGTTGTGGTGTGAATTAAACAAGCTCATATATATAAAATACTCAGAACTGCTTAACACAGAAAGTGTTCAACATGTGTCACTGCCCTTCCTTACACTCTGATTTGAAGCATGTCACCTGACTACCTTGTGTCTCAATGTGTCCAACCTGCAAAACTGGAGAGATGTAATAATCTATTCTAGTGGTGTGAGGATAAGTACTATTATGCCCAGTGTTCAGAATCCCCAAAAACCCACCAGGAAGGAGCCAAGGCCCGCTGTAACTGCAAGAGAACCTTTATTCGTGCTAGCACAAGCTCTCATCTCCAGCAATCACCGAGGAAAAAGAGAGCTTTTCTTGCCAGAACAAAGGCTTTAAAGGGGGTCCAAAGCAGTGGGCAGGGAGAGCGTTTATGGCCCCCGTGATTGGTCAGGGGCAGGATGAGGGGTCCAGTTACACAGGGGCACACTGGGCAGTTTGCCTAAAGTGGACTGAGTCCACCTCTCTACATTCCTATTGGCAGGTATGTGTAACTGTTACATTCTCGCAGTTTACAGGGAGGGGCAGCACGGCGGGTACAGAACAAAAGCAACAGAGAAAGGACTTCATGGGATCAAATTAATTTGGCTCTATCAGTACAATTATGTGGGAAACTTAAAATAACACACAAAAACCTTTCCTAACCTTCTGGAGCATGGTGAGCTTAAGGCCTGCCCTGGACCACCCGCTAATACTATCAAAAGTATGTGAACTGTGATAGACATTTTTCCAGGGTGAGACAAATGTACTTAATGTTTTTTTTTTTAAAAAAAAAAGCAAAAGCCATTGATAGGACATGAGTGAAAAGGCAGGACACAAAGAAGAAAGAATGGTTGGGGGGAAGGCATGAGGAGGCCCAGACCATAGGGGGAGGGAGTGGTGCTGGTCCAGGAAAGGGGCCCTGCCCCTCCAGCTGGCAGGGAAGAATGAAGGAAGCTCCAGGCCCATTGTGGGGTTGGCAAAGGAGGGACAGGGGAGCTGAGGAATTTGGAGACAGCTACATTTACACTTTTAAACTTTTTGGGGGAATGGGAGGGTCCTCTCACTGGTAACTGCCACCATGAGACTGTGCTCTACTTGCCCTGTACCCCAGCAGAAGGCCCCTTGTCAATCTAGGTTTCTTCCTCCAAATTATCAGGTATTGTCTAAAATAGGATCCTACTATTTTATAGAGTATCAACCAGCCATTTCTCACAGTAAAAAGCCTTTCATCATAGTTAGCAAATTCTGTGATGAAATACATTTTTCAAGGCAGCAGAGTAACACTAGTCAATGTGAGTTATGTTTTCTTTTTTTCATGTCAGAGGGAGCATTTGGTCACAGAAAAGACTACTTTTATGGTTTTTCATGTTTTAAATAAATACTTGGATTATTTTTAAGTGTGACAACTGCTTTATTTCTGCCTCAGGAAGTGATCTGAAAGGGACCCAGGGTCCAGAGCTGCTAGATAGGAAGGTAGGCTAACTCTCTAGGGCTGGAATGGCTAACCTACGTGAAATGCTCCAAGTTCAAATCAGACTAAGTGATAGGTAGATTTGAACTGGGCCAAGGATCTCCTTGAGGCAAAACGTTCACCCACAGGCAAAGTCCTGCTTACACTCTCAGTCCACCCTTCCTTCAGTTGGTCTGGCTCCAGGGATGGTTCCTGGCTAAATCAGACAGATGGGTTTATTGCTTGATCTTGGCTGCAACCCATGAGCAATTGGGTCCTTCCTTTCCCCACCAGACCCTCTCACCAGCTCCTCCAGCCCCCTTTCCTTTGCGAAAGTTCTGCCCTCCACATCTGTTGAAAGGGTTCACTAGGAAAGACTGCCACTGTACTTAGGCGGGCTGCAGGGCGTGGGGAGGTCTGGAACGACAGGGTGGAGGGTTTGGGGAGGACGTCAGCGCACTAGGGGACTCAGGCTAGAGCGACCTTGAGGAGGCAGCATAGAGTCGGGTTAGTCCCCGTCCCCAGCCCCGCCTGCCTCCTCAATTCCAGGCCGGAGGGCAATTTGGCGCAGTCAGCAGTTTTCAGTACATTAAGAATTAAAACGGATTTTCTGGGCTCTCCACTTATCCCCCTTACCTTCTAACCAATAAATCCTCTTAAAGGCCATAGGTGGCAAACAAAAACCTGCGAGTGGCCTGGATCGCTGCCGCTGGGAAGAGTCACTTCCTGGTGCGCCAGGCGCAGGCGCAGACGCAGGCGCAGCTGTGGGGCGGACGCGGCGAGACGCAGAGCTCCTCCCAGGCGTCTCAGACGCGGCGGCCGCCCTTACTCTGCAGGGGGCGCTTCTCTGGAGACCTTCTTCCAAAGCACATCCCGCCCCTTGGCCCGGCGCCTTCCTTTCCAAGCTCTTCTCCCCTCCCCGCGACCCAGCCCACCACCTGCTCTTTGCACTGTCCCATGGATGAATCTGGATAAGCCTCGAAAATCACAAAGAAATTCGCACTGCAGTGTTAATAGTGTTGACCCTCTCTTGGGTGCTTGTGGCTTAACTCTTTCAACTGAAAGAATAGATTTCTAATGGTAGAATTGCAGGTACCGTATCCAAAATGGGTCGAAAGACTAGGAGATGAAGGGGGTTTTCTCAAATCGCAGCCTTTTATAAATAAGGCAGCCCAACCCTGGTCGGGTCGCTCAGTTGGTTAGAGCGTGGTCCGGATATGCCAGGTTGCAGGTTTGATCCCTGATTAAGAATTCATAAATAAATGGAATTTAAAAAATCAGTTTCCACCTCTCTCTCCCCCTACCTCAATAATTTTTTTAAAAAGCAGTCCTATTTTGGGCCACAGACTTTTCCAGGCATTCCTTCTCCCTCTATTTTATAATGCATCCTAAAAGTATTATGTTATGACAAGATAAATATGGTTTCTTAAGTGAATCCCAGTCAAGGCTACTAAATACTAAAACCTCAGGGAAATAATTTTTTTCTTCAACTGCAGAACTCAGAAGGAGGCCAAAGACAACTAGTTCATTTACCAGCTCCTAGACTACATTCAATAAGTCCTCTAATTTTTTGAGGATTCACGCGCCCAGCCAAATGAGTAAGAGAGAGAACACTTAAAGATTCACACATGTATGTGCTGTAAAAAATGTTTCTTTAATGGAATAAAATTTACAGCAAGTGAACCTATCTTTAATTATACTTAATTTTTATGCCCAATAGTAATTGGGCTTAAATGGAAAGCACTTGATAGTCAACATTTCATTTATTTATTTATTTATTCAGAGCATAATATGCGTGTTATGTGCTAGGCAATGCATTAGCCCTAGTGAGTACAGCAATAAATTAAACATGGACCAGCACCTCAAATAACAGCAAACATTAAGTCAGCTAGACCAAGGCTCAACGCCCAGATCTGCCACTTATAAGCTGTGTGAACTGGGGCAAGTTACTTAATTGTTCAGTTTCCTCATCTGAAAAAGAAATGTCCATAATAATTGCACCTATCTTGTGATAAAGATTAAATAATTTAATGCATGCAAAGTGCTTAGAGCAGAGTAAGCATGCACTCAATAAATGTTAACTAGTATCATTCAAAAATAATTTTATATACTGTGTATGCATATACACACATGCAGGCACATGCATGTCTACCTTTTTAAAAAAGAGAGATCCTTTACTTCCCATTGTAAAGGCTTGACCTGGTAAATGCTTGACTCAAATTCTGGTCTTCCTAACTGCTCTCATGGCTCTTAAGCACAATTTGGGTTTCTTAGCCTGAATAGCCCTATCAAGTGAGACCAAGCTAGAGAATGCACCTTTGGATCCCTTTTCCCTTTCTCTTCTTTTAGTCCTCACTTATGGGGATAGCCAGCTCTACTCCTTTCCTTGCCCCTTCTTCCCCTTTCTTCTCTCCTTGCCCTTCTGCTCCTTTAACATTTCTCATCTTGGATTCCTTTGGTGTGCCTTGCACAGAGACAGGTGCCCAGTAGGAGCTCAATAAATAACTGATTAATTGAACTGAATCCCACCTTGTCTAGTGAAAGGGAAAGGGCTTGTCTTCACTCACCCCTCCTCCCCACTTGTTGTGGGCATCCAAGCAAACTTATTTAAAGCAGGTATGTCATTGGAGAAGGCAGACCCTGAGGGAACAGATATTAAGGAAGCTATAATGTAATCATTTAGCCATTAACCCTTTTATATTCATTTAATCTGATAAAGCATTTTTTTTTTATAAAAGAGAAACCATTACATTTGTAAGAGGGGAAAGAAATACCCCATATTATAGAAAAGGTTAGACTCTTCAACCAGTGACAAGTGAATAAATGGATATATCATAGCGTTATTGGTGGGGAGCGCTCTGTGTCCCCATCTGCTGTCAGTAGAAGTGAGCTTCTTGCAATGTCATCAGAAAAGTAATTTTCTGAGACTCACACAGGAGAATGAGTGGTATTTATTTGCATGAAATTAAACCCCTGAGTTTCCAAGGTCCATCTCCTTCTGTCCTGCCAAAGAAAAGGTCCAGCTGTGTCTTTAGCAGAGCTAGGATTAAAGCCATTCCCACTCCATATTTGCACAGACCAGACCAGCATAAGGCTAGCTTTGTTTGTGTTCCCAGCTGTAGTCCATTGCATGTGGGGTCTGCATGGCCAGGGGCCATGTGGGGTCTAGGGCCACATGGCTATGGATGGAACAGGCGTGAGTGCAAGGAAGCAGGGGCAAAGCCAGAGGAACAAGAGAAAAAGAATTCCTTTGTCTGGGGATTTTAATCTGAGATTTCCCCAGCTTGTAGTGGCTCCACCCACTTGGCCAATTGTCTTTGTTCCAGGGCAGACTGACAGGCAAGTATCTTCCCTATATCACTCCAACTTTACTGCACTTTCATCCATCTTCCCCTTACCCCAGTAATATGCAGGGAATAGACCAGTGGTTCCCAGGGGAATGTGAAATTGCTATTTCCTGGTGAAGTTGCCCAGATGACTGTTCTTATAATGTCTGGCCTTTTCTTTGCTCCTTCCTATTATTAACTAGCTAATTACAACAGTAACAATAGGTGCTAAATGATATTATTAAATTAAATAAGAACTGAAATGTTAAACTGATTTAAAAAATTAAATAAGAACTGAAACCAAGATAACCTTTGCTTAACTTTATCAGCAAATCAAATCACAACAAAATGAGGACTCTAGAAATTTGTCAAACATGCTCATTTTTGCCCTAGCCAGTTTTGCTCAGTGGATAGAGCATCAGCCTTCGAACTGAAGGGTCCTGGGCACATGCCCAGGTTATGGGCTCGATCCCCAGTGCGGGGCATGCAGGAGGCAGCTGAACAGTGATTCTCTCTCATCATTGATGTTTCTATGTCTCTCTCCTTCTCCCTTCCTCTCTGAAATCAATAAAAATATATTTTTAAAAAACATGTTCATTTTTGTTCAAGCAAAACATTTCTGAGGGCTATAGCATTAGCTCTCAGAAATAACATGTATTAAAATCACTTGGAAGTTATTTTTATTGGCCAGTTATGGCTAGTTTGGTTCCACTAACCACTTTCCTCAGGTGTGCTTCCCTTCCAACTAGGACTGTATTAGAGGCTAAAGGGCATAGACACACAGACCATGCCCTCTCAATTGTGGGGGCTGATGGAAAGATAAGATACACAAAGTGAGAATATGCAACAATGGGTTTTGATAATTCTAGGAAAGCAGTGATCTTCTTGGTAGTCAGAGAAGGAAGAGAATGTAAGAAGTGAGTTAAATGCATACGTTTGAATAACCTGAAAGGAGGTGGGGATAGAAGCATGAAAACAGAAATGAGCAATATGTGTCCCAAGGCCCATGAGGAGGCAGGTCTGGCTGGATGAGAGAGTGGTTCCGGAATAATTGGAGATCCAGCTGATCAGATGAATAGTTCCAGGAAGATAATGAAGGTTCTGGAGTGCTGAGCTGAGGGGTTTGATCTAGTTCCTTAACAATCGGCAGCTAATGAAGAGTTTTTCATGAGATGTTCCTGGAAGAGAATCCTAGTAGCTGTGTGTAGAACAGATTTTAAGGTACAGTGACCTGGAAGCTGAGGAAAACTGCTGCAGTCATCCAGATGGGAGGAGCTAATTCTCTGTAGTAAGGCCGGCCACACAGCATCTACAAGAATTTCTCAAAATGTGGGTGGGAGCTTTTCTGCAATGTAATTGGCTGGGTGATTGAAACAAATGAGGGTTCTTGAACCCAATCTCACACCTACAGAATCCAAATCTCAGGGGGTAAGGCTCAGGAATATCTGGGTTTTTAATAAGCACCCCAGTTGATGCCCATTCAAATTTCAGCCTACCACCATGCATCAACTGAAATTCCAGATGAATCAGTTGAAGGTAAAAGAACTCAAATCATTAAAGCCCTAAAATAAAATATAGATGATTATGCTAAAATGTGGATGGAAGAGGACTTTCTAAAATGAAAAGAAGTTTTTTTAAAAAAAACAAACCTATCATGTAAGTAGATTTTAATACATAAACCTTAAACACTTCTATATGACAAAAATGTAATTAACAAATTAAATAATAAACAACAAACAAACAGAATAAGATATACAGGTATGGCAAAGGGTCATTATCTTTACTATATAAAGAGCTTATATACACTGATATGAAGAACAAGACCTCAATAGGGACCTTGGCAAAGGCACCAAGAGATAATTTCCAGGAAAATAAATACAGGGTAGGCACACAGTCCTTGGGGCACACCCACTCAAATCTCCTTTTTGAGTAAATTATATTTCTCCTAAACTCTAAGGGTCCCCAGGAGACTTGCAACCAGGGAGCAATGGGCAGCAGCAGCTTGTCCTGGGCTAACCCCCTATCTCCAAGGCGACCTTTCCTCTGACTTTCCAGTGAGCCAATGCAGCCTCGCCTAGGCTCTCTCCTGTTGCTTCTTTTATCGTAGGCCCTTCCTTGTTTCACTGTCTTCAGCTTAAAAAAAAAAATGTACTCTCAAAAAAAAAATTAAAAAAAAAACAAGAAATATAAGGTAAAGTGCTTTGTTCTACCTCACTGGTAAGAACAGAAGATGCAAATTATATCAAGTAGATAATATTTTACATATCAAACTGGTGAAGATTTAAAAAGCACTGATAAAAAACTAAAAAATAAAAAAGCACTGATATTCCTCAAAGTGTATAGACAGTGACGCAGGCACTCTCACACATTGCTGGCAGGATTGTGAACTAATACACCCTTCTCAGAAAGCAATTAGAATCAAGAGCCTTTAAAATTGTCATAACATTTGTCCCAGAAATCTCTAGGAATCTCTTCTAAGGACGTAGTGATGTGGATAAAGAAATATGCCCAAATGGTTTCACGGTTAAAAATAAAAAGCATCTCCAAGATTTTAAGAGAAAAGTGGTGGCTGAATAGGCAGAAGTATTGTGCACCTCCTGCTGGGGCCAGGCTGGAAAGGCAACTAAATCATAGAACATCCACCCAGAATTAACAAATTAGACACAGCTGAGGAGATAATTTTCAATAAGGAAGGGCAGAGGATGCCTAGAGAATGCTGCTTGCCAGCCATAACCCATGTGGAACCAGCACCGTGCCCTGGCACTGAGTAGTGCAGTACCTCCCAGCAGGCTCCCAGACATCGACAGTGAGCACTCACCAGAGTGACCTCCCACACCAGGCCTCCTCAATAGTCTGCAGGACCCAACATCCATCTGGCTCCAGGACCCTACAGTGAGTGAAATCCAGGGGGACCCATGTGCCCCGCCCCTGCCCTGTGCCCCAGAATCATGCTGCCAGCCTGACCCAGAGCCATCTGGTGCTTAGTCCACCCAAATCCCTGGGACCTGCCGCCAGGGTGACCCAGAGCAACCCAGCCCATGCCCCACTCCGGGCCACAGGAGAGCACAGATTGTGTGACCCAGAGAAACCTGTGCCTGCTTCACTCAGGGCCCCAGGAGGGGTGATCCAGAGCAACCCAGCATGTGCCTCACTCCAGATCACATGAGAGCACTGCTGGGGCAATCTGGTGTGCCCAGCCAGGGGCCACAGCACTGCGCTGCATGTGTGCTGCCAGAGGGACCTAGGGCCCCATCCTGCTATGGGTGCCAGGGCCCCACAGTGAATTGCATACCAGAGGGTGCTGGGTCCTGACAGGGAGTTGCACACCAGAGGAACTGTGCATGTACATCCACCACCCCTAGCATCTCAAGGGGACAACTGAGGGACCAGATCCGTGGGAGAAGGGATACAACTCAGAGCAGAAACAATAAAGACATGAGACTCAAGGCAGACACAGCCTCTGAGCTAACGATTTCTGGATCATTGGCCTGATAGAGTCTTCAACCTCTCAAACCTTAAGCAGGGTGCCCAGGGCCAGAAAGAGACAACAAAAATGGGGAGACAAAGAAACAACCCTCTCCAAGGAAAGAAAAGGAGGAAGAGCCAGAAAAGGACTAAATGAAATGGAGGCAAGCAATATGTCAGAGAAATAATTCAGAGTAAGGGTCATAAAGTTCCTAAACCGACTGGATGAGAAAATTACCAACGTAAGTAAGAATCAAGAGAAAATGTAGAATGATATAGCTACGATAAATAAAAACACAACACAATGGAAGGTTTCAACAGTAGGCTAGAAGAAACAGAGGACTGAATTAGCGAGTTAGATGACAGGGTAGAAAAAAAAAAGACTCAATCGAAACAGCAATTGGAGAAAAAACTAGAAAGCAGAGGAGAGCTTAAGTGAGGTTTGGGACAACATGAAACGAAGTAACATCCATATAATTGGGGTGCCAGAAGGACAAGAAGAGGAGCAAGAGAAAGAAAATTATGAAAAGACAAAAAAAAAAAAAAAAAAAAGAACAAGGATTAGAAAACCCATTTGAAGAAATAATGACAGAAAACTTCCCTTATTTGGGGAAGAAAAAAGTCACACAAGCACAGAGGGTCCCAAAAAAGATCAACCCAAAAAGACCCACACCAAGACACGTCATAATTACAATGGCAAATGTTAGCAACAAAGAGAGAATCTTAAAGGCTGCAAGAGAGAGACAGAGAGTTATTTACAAGGGATCTCCCATTAGATTATCAAATGATTTCTCAACAGAAACACATCAGGCCAGAAGGGAATGAAATGAAGTATACAAAGTGATGCAAAGCAAGGGACTGAATTCAAAGCAAGGCTATCATTCAAAATTGAAGGTAAAACCAGGAGCTTCACATACAATAAAAGACTAAGGGAGTTTATTACTACCAAGACAGCAATGCAAGAAATACTAAAGGGACTGTTGTAAAAAGAAGAAATAGAAAGGTAAGAAGGAACACAAGTATAAAGAATAAAAATGGCTACAAACAAGTACTTATCAATATAACCTTAAACGGCCCTGGCCGGTTTGGCTCAGTGGATAGAGTGTCGGCCTGGGGACTGGAGGGTCCCAGGTTCGATTCCGGTCGAGGGCACGTACATTGGTTGCGGGCACATCCCCAGTGGGGGGCGTGCAGGAGGCAGCTGATCGATGCTTCTCTCTCATCCATGTTTCTAGCTCTCTATCCCTCTCCCTTCCTCTCTGTAAAAAAATCAATAAAATATATTTTAAAAAATATATATATAACCTTAAACGTAAATGGATTAAATGCTCTAATCAAAAGACATCAGGTGGCTGAATAGATAAGGAAACATGACCTATATATATGCTATCTACAAGAGACCCACCTCAGAACTAGGGACTCACACAGACTGAAAGTAAAGGAATGGAAAAATATTTTTCAGGCAAACGGAAATAAATAAATAAATAAATTAATTAATTAATTAATAATAACTGAGATAGCAATACTTATATCTGACAAAATAGACCTCAAAGTGAAGGCTATAACAAGAGATAAGAAAGGCCACTTCATAATAATAAAGGGATTGATAAAACAAGTGGATATAATTCTGGTAAACATATATGCACCCAATACAGGAGCATCCAAATACATAAAAATACTTCTGAAAGATATCAAGGGAGAGACTGACAGCAATAAAATCATAGTAGGGGACTTTAATACCCCATGGAAACCACTGGATAAACCTTCTAGACAAAAAAATTAACAAAGAAAAAGCAATCCTAAACAACTCAGTAGATCAGATGGAACTCATTGAATCTTCAGAACATTTCATCCCAAAGCAACGGAATATACATTCTTCTCAAGCTCACATGGGATATTATCAAAGATAGACCACATATTGGGACACAACACAGGCTAAGTCTCTTCAAATTCAAGAAGATAGAAATCATATCAAGCATATTCTCAGATACCAATGACATAACATTAGAAATCAACTACAATAAAAACAATGAAAAAATCAAACATTTGGAGGCTAAATAGCATGCTATTAAACTATGATTGGGTTACCAAAGAGATCAAAGAAGAAATAAAAAGCATCCTGGAAACAAATGACAATGAAAACACAACAATCCAAAATCTTTGGGGCACAGTGAAAGCAGTCCTGAGAGGATAAAAAAAGTTTATAGCTCTATAGGTCTACCTAAACACACACACACACACACACACACACACACAAGAAAAACTGGTAATAAATTATCTAACCCTACAACTTAAAGAATTATAAAGAGAAAAACAAGAAAAACCCAAAGTAAGCAGAAAGAAGGAAATAATAAAGATCAGAGCAGAAATAAAGGACATAGAGACAAAAAAAAAACAACAACAATACAAAAGATCAATAAAACCAAGGGCTGGTTCTTTCAAAGGATAAACAAGATTGATGAACCTCTACCTAAGCTCACCAAGAAACAAAGAGAGAGGACTAAACAAAAACAAAATCAGAAATGAAAGAAGTGAAGTAGCAACTGAACCCACAGACATACAAAGAATTATAAAAAAATATTATGAACAACTCTACTCCAACAAACTGGACAACCTAGATGAAATGAATATAATGCTAGAAAAATACAATTTTCCAAAACTTAATCAGGAAGAATAAAAAAATCTGAATGGGACGATAGCTACTGATGAAACTGAAGCAGTAATCAAAAAACTTCCAGCAAACAAAAGCCCTGGTCCAGACAGCTTAACAGGGGAGTTTTACCAAATATTCAAGGAAGAACTAAAACCTATCCTCCTCAGACTATTCCAAAAAATTCAAGAGGAAAGCACATTTGAAGCTCTTTCTATGAAGCCAGCATTACCCTAATCCCAAAACCAGATAAAGACAACACACACACAAAAAAAGATAATTACAGGCCAATATCCCTGATGAACACAGATGCTAAAATCCTCAACAAAATTCTAGCAAATCGGATCCAGCATTACATTAGAAAGGTCATACACCATAACCAAGTAGGATTTATTCCGGGGATGCAAGGCTGGTACAATATCAGCAAATCAACAAACGTGATACAGCACATAAACAAACTGAGAGACAAAAAATCACATAATCATATCAGTTGATGCAGAAAAAGCATTGACAAAATCCAACGCACTCTCTTGATAAAAACTCTCAGCAAAGTGGGAATAAAGAGATCATACCTCAATATATAAAGAAGCCTTATATGACAAACCTATAGCCAACATCATAGTCAATGGGCAAAAACTAAAACCATTTCCACTAAGAACAGGAATAAGACAGGGATGCTCACTTTCACCACTCCTGTTCAACATAATACTGGAAGTGCTAGCCATAGTGATCAGACAAGAAGAAGAAATAAAAGGCAGCCAAATTGGAAAAGAAGAAGTAAAACTGTCATTATTCACAGATGACATGATATTGTACATAGAAAACCCTAAAGACTCCATCAAAAAGTACTAGATTTAATAAATGAATTTGGCAATGTAGCAGGATACAAAATAACATCCAGAAATCTATGGCATTTTTATACACCAATAATGAACTCACAGAACAAGCAAATTTTTTTAAAAAGCCATTTACCATTGCAACAAAAAAATTGAAATACCTAGGACTAAACTTAATTAAGGATGTAAAAGACCTGTACTTGGAAAACTACAGATGTAGAAAAAAGAGATAGAGGAAGTCATAAACAAATGGGAGAATATACCGTGTTCATGGGTTGGTAGAATCAACATCATTAAAATGTCCATACTACCCAAAGCAATCTATAGATTCAACGCAATCCCCATTAAAATACTAATGGCATATTTCGCAGACCTAGAACAAACTCTCCAAAAATTTACATAGAGCCCTGGCTGGTTTGGCTCAGTGGATAGAGCGTCAGCCTGTAGACTGAAGGGTCCCAGGTTCGATTCCGGCCAAGGGCACATGCCCGTGTTGTGGGCTCAATCCCCAGTTGGGGGCGTGCAGGAGGCAGCCGATCAATGATTCTCTCTCATCATTGATGTTTCTCTCTCTCTCTCTCCCTCTCCCTTCCTCTCGGAAATCAATAAAGAAATACTAAAAAAAATTCACATAGAATAAAAAAAAAAATCCCAAATAGCCACAGCAATACTGAGAAAGAAGAACAAAGTTGGAGGGATCACAATACCAGATATCAAATTATATTACAAAGCCACTGTTCTCAAAACTGCCTGGTACTGGCACAAAAACAGACATATAGACCAATGGAACAGAACAGAGAATCCAGAAATCGACCCGAGCCATTATGCTCAATTAGTGTTTGACAAAGGAGGCAAGAGCATACAATGGAGTCAAGACAGTCTCTTCAATAAATGGTATTGGGAAAATTGGACAGATACATGCAAAAAAAATGAAACTAGACCACCAATTTACACCATACACAAAAATAAACTCAAAATGGATAAAAGACTTAAACGTAAGATGGGAAACCATAAAAATATTATAAGAATCTGTAGGTAGCAAAATATCAGACATATGTCCTAGCAATATTTTTACCAATACAGCTCCTAGGATAATGGAAACTAAGGAGAAAATAAACATATGAGACTACATCAAAATAAAAATCTTCTGCACAGCAAAGGAAACCATCAACAAAACAAGAAAGCCCACTGCATGAGAGAACATATTTGCCAACATTATATCTGATAAGGTTTTAATCTCCAAAATGTATAGGGAACTCATACATCTTAACAAAAGGAAGATAAACAACCCAATCAAAAAATGGGCAAAGGACCTAAATAGACACTTTTCGAAAGTGGACATACAAAAGGCCAAGAGACATATGAAAACATGCTCAAAGTCACTAATCATCTGAGAGATGCAAATCAAAACAACGAGTTACCATATCACACCTGTCAGAATGGCTATCATCAACAAATCAACAAACGACAAATGCTGTAAGGATGTGGAGAAAAAGGAACCCTTCTTCACTGCCGGTGGAAATGCAGACTGGTGCAGCCACTGTGGAAGACAGTATGGAGTTTCCTCAAAAACTTAAAAATGGGACTCCCATTTGACTCAGTAATCCCACTTCTTGGTATATATCCCAAGAAATCATAAACACCAATCAGAAAGGATATATGCACCCCTATGTTCCTATCAGTGCAATCTACCATAACTAATATTTGGAAACAGCCTAAGTGTCCATCAGCAGATGAGTGGATTAAAAAACTGTGGTACATCTACACAATGGAATACTACACTGGTGTGAAAAAGAAAGAACTCTTACCATTTTCAACAGCATGGATGGCCATGGAGAGCATTATGCTAAGCAAAGTAAGCCAGTTGGAGAAAGATACACATCACATGATCTCACTAATTTGTGGAACATAATGAACAACACAAACTGATGAACAAAAATAGATCCAGAGACACAGAAGCATCAAACAGATTGTGAAAACTCAGAGGGAAGGCAGGGGAGGATGGGAAGGGGGCTAAGAGATCAACCAAAGGACTTGTATGCATGCATGTAAGCATAACCAATGGACAGAGATAGTAGGCGGGTGAGGGCATGTGCTGTGGGAACAACCATGGAGAGGTCAATGGGGGGAAAAAGGAGACATATGTAATACTTAAAACGATAAGGAAATAAAAAAAATAAAAATAAAAAGCATCTTTAATGTCCAACATTAGATAAATAAGGAATCTATATATATAAAGAGGTAATATCCAAATTAGCTGGGATGCTGTAACAGTCATGACCGGTTCAGGAGGAGGCTGTGCACGCAGATGGGCCTGGAGCAGAGACACAACACACAGAGGAGCCCGCCCTTGCTGGGAGACAGCACGCCAGCAGTCCTACCTCTGCACATGAGCTGCAAAGTAAACACCTTTTCTTACAGCTCATTGGCTAAGCTCCCTGTATGCCACTCACAGTGTTCTTGGTAACTTGGGTAATAAGAATCCAAGAAGGCGATCTAGGGTTTTTCCACCTCACTCCTGGAGGAAAAAACTAAGGTCCACTGCTGGGGGGGGCTAAGAAATGTCATATCCTGCCCTAGCTGGTTTGGCTCAGTGGATAGAGCCTCGGCCTGTGGACTGCAGGGTCCGGGTTCGATTCTGATCAAGGGCATGTACCTAGGTTACAGGCTTCGCCCTGGCCAGGGCCCAGATCAGGGCTCATGCAGGAGGCAACCAATCAGTGTCCCTCTCACATTGATGTTTCTCTCTGTCTTTCCCTCTCTCTTCCATGCTCTCTAAAAATCAATGGAAAAATATCCTCAGGTGAGAAAAGAAAGGAAGGAAGGAAGGAAGGAAGGAAGGAAGGAAGGAAGGGAGGGAGGGAGGGAGGGAGGGAGGGAGGGAGGGAGGGAGGGAGGGAGGAAGGAAGGAAGGAAGGAAGGAAGGAAGGAAGGAAGACATTTCATATCCTAAGCCATCAGTAGGACATCCCCTGAGGGCTCCTGGATTGTGAGAGGGGGCAGGCTGGGCTGAGGGACCCCTCCCCCAGTGCATGAATTTCGTGCATTGCGCCTCTAGTGGTTACATAAAATATGGTCTATCTATAAACTATTGCAAAGCCACTAAAAATTACATTCATGGTATGGTGTTAGAAGTCAGGACATCACCATTACCTTTATTTTTAAAATATATTTTTATTGTATTATAGATGTCTCCCATTCCCTTCCATCTTTAACCCTGTCCACCCAGCCCCTACCCACCCCCAGGTCTTCACCACCCTCTTTTCCATTATTTTAAAAAATGTTTTTATTAATTTTTAGAGAGAGGAAGGGAGAAGGAAAGAGAAAGAGAAACATCAGTGTGAGAGGGAAACATCAATCTGCTTAGGCAGCCCCCTACCAGGGATCGAGCCTGCACTTGGGCATGTGCCCTGACTGTCAATCTAATCAGAAACTTTTTGGTGATTGGGACAATGCCCAATCATCTGAGCCACATTGGCCAGGGCCATAATTACCTTTAGGGGGTGGGGTGATTGGCAGAGGGCAGTAGGGGGCTTTTGAGAGCTGGTAATATTCTGGATGCTGGTTATACAGGTGTGCTCACTTTGTGAAAATTTATTGAGTTGTACTCTTTGGATATGTATACTTTTCTGCATGTATGTTATTCTTCAATAAAAATGTAACTTAAATTGTGTCTTTGAAAGTTTGTAATAACATGGAAATATGTGAAGAAGGCAACCTTAAGTAAAAAAGGTAAAATAAAGAATTGTGCATTCAACCAGGAATGCTCAGGACCTACTCAAGAAGGCAAATAATCCCTTCCACTAATATTTACAGGGTAAAATAAGATTGTTGTTAGAGTAATAAATTTGACAGTAAAATAGTAGTCAAGTTTTCAGGCAAATTTAAATTGGCTAGTTGAAACAAGCGAATATTCTAGAAAAATTAATTGTACTGGACAAAAAGGTGTTCCTAAAGTGTTAACTAAAATTTTTATTGGTACTTCATCTCATGATAAAATTGTGCACCAAGTAATGAACCTAAAAACAGTAATATTATAGTGCAAAAAATTAAAATTTAAAAGCCATCAAGACTACATTATAAAATTTTCAAAAGCCTCCTAACATTTAAATCAAAAGGGGGGGGGGATAGTAGAAGAATATCATGTAAGAAAAAATATCCTGTAAGTAAATTACATCTAGAAAATTAATACTTTAGAAAATTAATTGTAAGGCTAAAAGCAAGACACCCATGAAAAACACACAAGGTGTCAAAACAAGCCAGAGGAAAATCATTTGGGTAAAAAATGAAATAGGATCCCAAGTCAAATTTATAGAAAATATTCCTTTATTAACTTTTGGTCGAGAATATGTTTGTATATTTTCAGAAAACAACTCTGAGACCATGTGGATTCCAGCAACAGAGAGGAATCGACAGGACTACTCCAGCCATGAAGACAGAAGAGAAGCAGTCCAGAGATGGAAGACGCTGACGTGGCCTTCCCATACTAGCAGTTAGCAGCTGTGCATCACTGCAGGTTGCCCAGGACCAAACCAGAGAGAGTCGGACCTGCATTACCACCATTTGTCCACCACCCAGAACGGAAATGTCAGTGCTGACATGTACACATAAGGAACTGTTGGACATTGAAACTGGGTCTCAAAAGAACTGTTGGCCCAGAAAGAAACTCACTACAGACTGATTCATTTGCCTGTCACCATAACCATTATTGCTTGTCTCATTTTCGGTCCTTATAAGTGTATTTCTAATAGCACATGATCTCACTCATCTAGGGGAAAAAATGAACAACATAGACTGATGAACAAGAACAGACCCAGAAACAAGGAGGCATGGATCAGACTGTTGGGCCTCAGAGGGAGGGTAGGAGAGGGTGGGAGTAAAGGGGAGAGATCAACCAAAGGACTTGTGTGCAAGCATGTGAGCCTAACCAGCGGTTAAGGACAACAGGGGTGTGGGGACATGTGTGTGGAGGGGTGTGGGATGGGAATGGGGGGATGAGGACAAATATGTGATACCTTAATCAATAAAGAAATTTAAAAAAAGAATTGTGCATTCAGTGTAATCTGAAGTTTGCAAATAAAAAATGCATTAAAAGGCAATATGCTGACTGTTTAATCTAGATACTGTTTACTCTAGAACCTAGAGTCTAGATAGTGAGCTTGAGGGTGATTCATTTTTTTACTTCTTTTCCATTTCTATACTTTCCAACTTTTCTTCCATGGACAGGCATTACATTGATAATAAGAAAAAGTAAAAGATCAGAGGAAAATGTGAGTTGATGAATCTTGGTGAAAACCCCATAGTCCAGGCTGTAAAACTGAGAACTAGATTTGATCAGTTCCTGTGGAAGTGATTTAGACTCTTAGGGACTAAGATACACAGAGGATTTACAGGAGACTGGCTTACAAGCCAGATGCCAGTGAAAAATAGTTTTTAGTGACTGAAATATTCTTATCTCCTTTCTGGGGTTATACCTACCAGCTATTAATGTACCTGAGAAACCAAACTAGCAATAAGAAGGTCACTTGCAATTTGAACACATGGAGCTGCATGGTTTTGAGGGCTCTTTGACTGGGTTATTTGTGGCACATCTACCAGACCAGTGTTCCAGTTACTTGAACAGCGCTGGACAAACACTGACTCTCCCATGTTCTTTTTTCCACTGTCTCTAACTAGTTACCAGAATCTTCTATCATTACAATATTACCTGCCTCCTATCCTCATTACATGCTACAGTTGCCAAGGTAACAGCTCATTTTACATGAATTACATTCTAAGTTGGAAGCTCCCAGGTGAGATATTGGGAAGCATCTTAATTTCATTGGCAGAATATCTACAAATTGTATTTACAAGAAGTTGCTTGGGGGAAGAGTTAAAGATGGCTAGTTTCATCCACTGTGAGCTTTAAAAATATTTTTCAATTAAAGCGTCTATCGTTTCCTGATTTATGTGTCTAAATCACAAAATGTATCTCTTAGGTGTGGAGATGCATATTACTTTTGGGGCCTTTCGGTTCATGATAAACATCAAGGGTTTTTGTTGTTCATTTTTATCAAAGGTTTTGACAATAGTACTTAGGAAAATGGCACTGGCACCTAAAAAAATAGGAAAGTCATAAAGGGAGTCTTTTGGGAGAGGGAGATGATAGTGAAACATTGAGTGAAGGTCCAGTGGGCATATAGAGAATGAGTTAACATAATAGAAAAACTCTTATGTTGTATGTGGGATGAATTACCCTGGAAACCATCACCAAACAACCTAGCTACCTTTACGTTCTGGTTTCTAGGGTAACAAGATATTTACGACCTCAGATGTACATGGCTGGTGCTGATGTTCAATTTCTCACTTAATAAGATCCCAACCCTTTGCTTTTTATAGTGCTGAAATTTGTAATTCAATGTCAATAGCATTCTGACTATGGCTGCTCATCCCTCAGAGCTAGATATAGATAAATAACATGGAGACATCTATCCCATGTCCTGCTGCACACCAGAATGTTATCAGTGTATGGACTTCAACTTCATGCCTTGACTCAGCATCAAGGGCCCAAATTCTATAACAACGGAGGGGCTATAATTTCACTTCTCTCCAAATCATCATCCTCAGCCGCTTATCTTTCTTTCCTGATGCTATGCACCTGTTATTTCTTTTTAAAGCAATTGTTAGGTTGAATGGAATGATATGACTAGATTGCTTTTAAAGTGCCCCCCTTTATGTTCAACAATTCTGTGAAGAAACTGGTAGATTGAGTTTTAAGGTGCATTTTGGTTTTTGATCTTATAGTAATTAGGATATTTTCCAAAGGAATTCAATCACATTGGAAATGAAAATGATTATCCAGAACTGTCCTTATGATAATAATACAGATTCAACATTTATTGAATCCTTACTCTGTACTTTGTGCTGTGCTCAGTGATCTATGTGCATTATCCCATGTCAGTACCTATTTTATAGATAAGAAAATTGGTAGTTGTATTTTACAGATGAGGTAACTGAGACTTAGAAAGGGATCAGTAGTTTGCCCAAGGTCACATAGTAGGTAGTGGAATTGGAACTTGAATTTGGCTGTCTGGTGCCTGTGTCTCCACTTTTAACCTTTTTATTTTTAACCAGCAGTTCTCAAATTCCAGTGTGCATAAAAATTCCCTGGAGAGCTTGTTAAAACAGACTGCTGGGTCCTATCTCCAGAGTTTCTGATTTAGTGGGTCTGGGGCAGGGCCTGAGAATTGGCATTTCTAACAAGTTTCTAGGTGATGCTGATGTTTCTGGAATAGAGGACCTTCACTTTGTACTCCATGGCGTCCAGTCAAGGGCAAAAAAGACTACAGGTACAATGAAATGAAGCAGGCTTGCTCTCTCCTCATGGCTCAGTGCTCAGGGATCCTGGTAAAGTTCTGACGTTTCGGTTTCAGTCGCTGCCTCTGTTTCTCCAGGAAGACCAGACAACTGACTAGAAACTCCACCATGGGAGAGAACACAGCACATAGGCAGTGCTCATAGAACATAATATATCTAGAAAGGGCTGGATGTATCTGGGTTAGGCTCAGATTCCAACGTAGTCCTGACAGCTACAAAAAGCTGATGCATATACAATATGATGTTGGTTTTCTTTTAGAAGCAAAGAGTTAAAGTAGAAGAACAGTATTTGCCGAGTATAGCTGCTTGTCAGTTGGAATTATGATATAACTGACACATTCCGTCTGATGCCGCGTAGGGTCTGAATTAGCACTACCTGTGAAGCTGAGGAAAGAGCCACTGTGGGGCAAACTCTCCTCAGAGCTTGTTGTTCACACTTACCTTATAAAGAACATATGTTGCCTTCAGCAGACAGAGAGAGGCATAAGTAGAGCATAACACTCACCCCACCATAAACTTGTTTCTCTCACTTTTCACTCATTTCCCACCAGGTGCCTTGTATTTCCCTGAGGTCGCTGAGTTTTGAGGCAACAAAGCAGATTGCAGTGTTCATTAGTATGGCTGCACATTAGAATAACCTGGAAAGCTTTTTAAAAATACAAGTTCTGGGCACCCTACTCCAGACCAATTAAATCAGAATCTCTATAGATGGGCCCTACTTATATGAATTAAAAACAAATTTGTAGGTGATTCTGTCAGGCAAGGTTAAGAATCAATAATGGTACAAAAAATAGGCTCTGCTGTTGTGCAGACTCAACTGCTAGCTCTGCCACTAATGAGAAGATGACCTACCCTCTGGTAAATGGCCTACCCTCTCAGAGCCTCAATTTTCCCATGGGTAAAAATAGGCATAACAATAGAACCCATTGGACTTGTTTCATAGTGGATTTGAGGATTGAATGGGCTGGTGTATGTATTGCATTATAATTGTACAATGCCTAGCACCAAATGATCACTCACTAGATGGTAGCTAGTGATAAAATTAAGGCATCCCACTTGAGCCTACATAGATGTCCCAATCTTTCAGTTAGGACCACTATGATAAGCTAAATGACTCTGCAGAACATCTACCTTGCAAACCTCTCCCATAACAAATGTGAAAAATGATGCTTCTTTGGATAAGACAACAAGTAAAAGCAAACCAAAAACGAAGTAACCCTATTACTCTAAGAGACCAACCCACAAAGTACCTCAAGGAAATAATAGACCACTTGGGATTCTCAGACCACATTTTGACAACCACTGAAGAATGCAAGATGGTCTGCACTGTAACTGGTGGCCTCATTAGCTGTTACCAAGAATTTCTAGAGTATTCAGGGGTCACAATACAAAAAAACAAAAACAACCCTTAATATCTGTTGCCTAGTACCTTACAGGATTTACAAATTTATATTAACTCTTTACCCTCTGGCGGCATATGAGTTTGTGACGCCTGGTGCAGAAACCACTCAGAGACCTTTACAGTTGAAGCAAAAACCTATAAATATCTAAGTGGTAGAAAGGATTTGAGAAGAAAGATGTATCAAGAACAGAATTTCTGCCCTGGCCCGGTAACTCAATTGGTTAGAGCAGTGGTCGGCAAACTCATTAGTCAACAGAGCCAAATATCAACAGTACAACGATTGAAATTTCTTTTGAGAGCCAAATTTTTTAAACTTAAACTTCTTCTAATGCCACTTCTTCAAAATAGACTCACCCAGGCCGTGGTATTTTGTGGAAGAGCCACACTCAAGGGGCCAAAGAGCCACATGTGGCTCGCGAGTCGCAGTTTGCCGACCACGGGGTTAGAGCATCATCCTGATACACCAAGGTTGCAGGTTCAATCCCCAAGGAATTCATAAATAAGTGAAACAACAAATCTCTCTCTCTCTCTCTCTCTCTCTCTCTCTCTCGCTCTCTAAATATCAATAAAAATTAAAAAAAAAAAGAAAAACAAAGAACAGAATTTATCAGACCCTAAGAGACATCAAAGAGGGCTATCTCTTCGTAGGGACCAGGTATTAGATCTCAGTATAGTTTCAAGTCAAGTTTAAAAATCTAGTATTCTATCTTACCTCCAGAGCCAAATAAAGATAAAATTGCATTCTCATGGTGAGTCTCTGTTAGTAGCCAAATATAAGGCACATAAGAGTCACATTCATTACACCTGGGAAATGTCTTTCAAAACAGATCTGGTTTACGTCTATAAGCATAATTCTTTAACCCTACCTAATAAAATGGTAATATGTAAATTACCATCACTCCGCTACGCCCACGATTGGGCCAGCGGGAGGTGCAGGGGGTGGGACTCGGGGTGGCCGGGGTAGCCGATTGGGCCAGCGGGATGCTGAGCTCGCGTCGCCAGCGGCGGCGCGAACTCAGCGTCTGCGCCATGGATGTGCTGCGGCACAGAAGGGGCCTCTGGGGCAGCGAGCTCACGTCCCGCCGCGGACCATCAAAAGCGGGGGAGCTGTGTACCTGTCTGCTCAGGCACCAGGCCTTTCAGAAGCCTTCGCCAAGCCGGCTCGGCGGAGGCTTCTGAAAGGCCTGGTGCACCAGCGGACAGGCACCCAGCTCCCCCGCGATCGAAAGCGAAAGCGGGTAGGGGACCCTACACGTGCATGATTCAATCATGCACTGGGCCTATAGTATGATAATAAAATGGTCCAGGGTGAATGTAGAGCCTCCAGTTGAGGGAGGTGCAGAGGGGAAATGAAAGGAGGCTGCTGGAGAAAGGACAAGGCACTCACTTCCATCCCCACCTGCTTGTTGAATGGGATTCCCTTCTGTTCTTATAGAGCAAAGACAGCTGAATATCCACCCTATACAGGATCCCTGAATTCTTACCCAGGGTTTGGTATAACTCGGTCATCTTGGGATGGTCCCAGCATGTGGTCTGAGCCTGGTGGCTACAAACAAAAGCATCAATAGCACCAGGGGCCACACCACCCCTCACCCCCCTCACACATGTGCACACCACTCAGTGGTAGGTTGGATGCTAGGAACTGCAGGATCCAGGGGTGAGCCCTGAAGACCCCAAAGCACCAAGGGTTTACCTTTACCCAGGTAAAATATATTTTTTAAATTTATTTGATATTTATTTATTTTCATTACCATTTATACCCCCTATACTCTCTTCCACCTCCATCTACGTCTCTCCACCCCCTGCAATCACCACACTGTTGTCTCTGTCCATGAGTTCTTTCTCTTTTTTTCCTTTTTTTCCTCAATCCCTCCACACCCCCCAACACCACCACCACCAGAATTGTCTGCCTGCTTTCTATCTATGAGTCTGTCTCTATTTTGCTTGTTAGTTCAGTTTGGAAATGACATGTACCATATGATTTCACTCATATGTGGAATTTACCAAGGTAGAATCTTGATGTCTTGAGATGAGGAAGAGGAAAAACAGGACTGGATGAAGGAATCCCAACAGGGACAGGTAGAAAAAAGATAGGCGAGGGAGGGGGTGGGCAAGTGACTGACCTCTTCTGTCACTCACTTGATGTAGGGAATTTTATTGGGTGAAATTGCTCTTTTACTAGAGTCAAAGACAAAGTAGGCTGCTGCCATTTAAAAGTGCTTAGTAGTATCCTGAGTAACCAGTATCATTTTTTTAAATCCTCACCCGAGGCTATTTTCCCATTGATTTTTAGAGAAAGTGGGAGAGAGGGGAAGACAGAGAGAAATATCGATGTGAGAGAAGCACATTGATTGGTTGCCTCCTGCGTGCACCCTGACCAGGGCCCAGGCCAGGAGGAGCCTGCAACCAAGGTATGTGCCCTTGACTGCAATCGAACCCAGGACCCTTTGGTCTGCAGTCTGACGCTCTATCCATTGAGCAAAACTGGCTAGGGCTCCAGAATCATTCTTAATCCCCAGGCAAGAGGGGCTTCTGCTCTTGGACCCATAAGCAAAAAAAAAAAAAAGTTATTAAAAAACACATGTACACCTGTGTCACTTGGATCCACAACACAACACAAAATCCTAAATCTCTGCTCTCATGATTAACATCATTCAATCATAAGGGGAATACTTTATATCTCTTGCCCTATGTACTTGAAACAAAAGGCCATGAAGGTTTATGAGTTATGCTACTGCTGAGGTCAGACACTGCTTTGATGTGCAGGTTGAATTTGAGAAGTGCTTAGTAAGAGAAAATTAATTTGTCAAGTTCTTTCTCTCTCAAAGGTGATAAATTCTTCCATAATATTGTTTCCCAGTAGTAACAAGCATTGGATTTCTTGCTTCTCTTTGTGTTCCAATTCATGGTTCCTTGACAGTATGGTAAGTGGGCCTCCATTTTGTACTCTTGCCCCAGGCCAAGCACATGTTAGAAGCTGGCCTGTAGCTAGCACAGTAAATGTGAGAAAAGAAATGTGGTATAACTATTGGAAGGGAGACAAAATCATCATTATTTGCAGTTGATTCAGTTGTCTATACAGAGAACACCCAAGAGAATCAATTGAAACACTCATAGATTTAACAAGAGAGTTTAGAAAAGCGTTCAGCAAAATGGCTGAATACCAGTCAATAATTTTCCTGTAAGCCAGCAGCAACCAGTTAGAGATATAATAGATTAAAAAATCCATCCATGATTAAAAGAAAATAGCATAAAATCCCTAGGAATAACTTTTAAAAAATGAATAGACTATACAAAGAAAAAACAAGGATATTTGTATATCTCTCAGCAACCAAGATTTGAATAAATGGACATTGATACCATATTTCTGGATGGGAAAGCTGTATTTTGTAAGTGAGCAACTTTTAAAAATTACATGTTTAATTCAAGCTAGTCAAAATTCAAAGTTATTTTACCTTGATAAAGTGATCTAAAATTCACCTAAAAGAATAAATAGGAGAGAATGGCAAATAATTTTTGAAAAAGAATAATAATGATGGGAGACTTGGCTAGTAAAATGTATACTAGACAAGATAGTAAAATGTATGTATATATAAGTTACAATGTCTAAAACATATTAGTGCTGTAACAAGGATCAAAAAAGAAATCAGTTGGACAGAAAAGAAAGCCTTGGGACTGATCTAGTAAAAAGACAGATTCATGCACTCGTGGGGTCCGTTGGCCTGGCCTGTGGGGATCTGGCTGAAACTGGCTCTCTGACATCCCCTGAGGGATCCCAGATTGTGAGAGGGTGCAGGCCAAGTCGAGGGACCCCACCAGTGCACAAATCCATGCACCGGGCCTCTAGTGTTTTATAAATGTGGAAATGGCCCAGCTGGCATGGCTCAGTGGTTGAGTGTTGACCTGTGAATCAGGAGATCATGGTTCAATTCCTGGTCAGGGCACATGACTGGGTTTCAGGCTCAATCCCCAGTGTGGGGTGTGCAGGAGGCAGCCAATCAATGATTGTCTCTCATCACTGATGTTTCTCTCTTTCTCTCCCTCTCCCTTCCTTTCTGAAATCAATAAAAATATGTTTTTTGAAATGGAGGCTCAGATAAGTTATGCAACTTATCTGCCACAGAGTTAGTGGCAGACCTGAGATTTAATCCCTGGATCTTCTGAGTCTGACTCTGGACTGTTCTCTCTCCCTTAATGAACACTGCCTATCAAAAAGGTGTGTGTGTGTGTGTGTGTGTGTGTGTGTGTGTGTGTGTGTGTGTGTAATTACAGTGCTAAGCAATATCAGGTAAGTGCCATACTGATTATGTAAATTATTATACAAAGAGGCAGTAGAGCAATGGTTAAGAACCCAGGCTCTGGAAATGACTACCTAGGTTGGAATTCTGGCTCTCCATTTACTAGCATATACTCTTGGGCAAGTTGCTTACTTAACTTCCTTATCCTTCAATATTTCATACATAAAATGGGAGCTCATACCTAGCTCATGGTATTGCTGTAAATATAACTTAGTTAATACAATTAAAGGGTAGTGTCTAGCACTTTCAATAAATAAACAGTAAACAGCCAATAAATATTGGTTATTATAGGAAATCAGAGGAGAAAGAAATAAAATCCTGCTGAGAATGGATCAGGGAAGTCTTTATGGATGAGGTGACATTGAAGAAAAGATTGAATGTTAGTGAAGAGTGGGGAAGCAGTGAAAGGGAATGTAATGGAGGTTGGAAAGCTCAGGTTGTATGGGGCAATGAGTAGAGAGGAGATGAGGGGTGGCACCTGGCAGTGGGAGCTATTGGAAGATAAGCCAAGGGTCTTGAATGAAAAGCTTAAAACTCTGGAGTTAAACCAATGGGCAATGGGAGCCATGAAAGGTTTTAGAGGAAGATAAAGAGAAAGTCTTTGGCAGCAATCAAATCTGACATCTTTGCAGTTTTATCCTTGAGTGTTACCAACTGCAGAAAACAGCAACTCTGAGGACTGATGATTTGATTGAGAGAAAAGAAAGGGGAGAAAATGAGAGAGGTTGGAAAAAAGAATAACAGAGGACTACAAAGATGAAACATGCACCTGGTGGGCAGTGGTAGGAATGAGGTCATTCCTAATCCTCATTCTAGAGGCAGCTCAGGAACTGAGCTTGAAGTCTAATCTACTTTTTCCGCATTTAAGACTTGAAATTTCCATCTCAGTTTAGGGCTTCTTTTAACTTTGAGACTGTGCGTTTGGCCAGTGAGGAGCTGACGTAGGGCATTAGGACCCAGCAATTGTTGTAGTGAGAGAGGTAGAATCTGGATCTCAGTTTTTCTCTCCAGCTCCCTCCTCTCCCTTTGTCATTCTAGCTGCCTGCTGCCTCTGCAGCGTCCCTCTTGTTTTCTCTGTGTTAACTGCCAGCGCTTTAGACACACAGGGTGCGCAAAGCAGAGGATTAGTTGGGACCTGTCTTGGTGACTCCATGGCATCCCCCAGAACCGTAACTGTCGTGGCCCTCTCAGTGGCCCTGGGACTCTTCTTTGTTTTTATGGGGACTATCAAGTTGACCCCCAGGCTCAGCAAGGATGCCTACAATGAGATGGTAAGTGAAGCAAATGGGTGATGAGGAACGCACCCCCAAGGGATAGTGAATTCCTCTCCCGTCCTTTTCTTCCTAGTCCACAGTCCCATCCCCTGAACCCCCACCCCACCCGGACCCTCCCGTATTCCCAACAACTTTGCAGCTCGGAAGAAGCAGCTGGACAGCAGCGATTTCATTTGTGGGCTATGCCGAGAGCAACTGCTCTTCAGCCACTGAATGCCTGTTGGGGGAGGGGTTACCCAGCGAGTACCCCTCAACCTCCAAGCAATCCAGAAGGCTGAGACCTGCCTAACACCTGTCACCAGCAGGAACCCTTCCCTTCTTCCAGCACACCCGAAGTCGGGCAACCAGTCTGCAAGTCTGATTCCTTCCCTTGGAGCTAAGAGTTTAGCAAGCTGGAGAGTTTATCTTCGGGAAGAACAAAGGGGAAGAAGGGAAAGGGCTGGGAGAGAATGGGCTACTAAAACAAAATTTTAGGGGTGGGAAAGGTATTCTTCATCGCTGGCAGAGAGCTGATAGTATTCCCCTAGCAGCCTGGGCGTGTGTCTGTATCCTTGAGACAAAGCAGTCTTGGCCCAAATAAAGGTCACCAAGAGCTTGCTTCTTCACCTTCTCTCAGGGGAGAGCTGGATGTTTTGTTTTATTTTGTTTTGTTTGTGGGCTAATCTGCACAATCTGCGAAGTCTGCCTTTTCTATCCTGCAATAGTCCTTAATCCCCACCTTGCCTCCCATGGATGCCCAGAGCCAGGCCCTCTGAAGGTTTTCCCCTCTGCAGAGTTGGAATCACAGAAGGTGACTGGCCAAAACATCTCCTCTGCAACCTGGGGGCTGGGCTCCCCAGTTGGCGTGAAGAGGACTTGTTCTTCTGCCTTAGAGAACGAGGAGATGGCAGGGGATGTTTCCAGCACTTTCAGTTTCTGGACTCACCCCTGTCACTTTGACTCTTTGTTTCCCAGCCTCAGCTGAAAAGAATCTGGTTCTCACTTTCTCTTTTTGCCAGACTGCCAGTAATAAGAGGGAGCCCATTACTGGGTTCTCAAGGTCAAGAAGGAAAGGAGCTTAGAGAAGGAATAAGGAGAGAGAGAAGAGAGAAAAGAGGGACTCCTCTTTAGGGCTGTGGCAAGGAGGAATAGCCCCACAGCTTGATAGGAATACATAGCAATCCTGGAGCCCACTGTGGAACCTTCCAGGGCCCCTCAACGTGAGCTGCATGTGGATGGAGACTGGCAAATAAATTGTAGATGTTCAGCAAATGTTTGCAGGTAGCTCTGGCTTCTGTCTCAGGGTTAGAGCTGGTACTTTCCATGTCTCCCTCACCACAGGATCACCCTGGGATGGGGGAGGGTAGCTGGTACTCAAGGGCCTAGGTCTAGCTCCAGTGGCAAATTCTAATAAGTTTCTCCCTCTTCCTTTCCCTCCTCCAACATATTGGACCAGATTGAATTAAAATCAGGTCAAAAAGAATATCCAAGGCAGTCTGCAGAGGAGAGATGAGGTATCAGAAGCCACTAAAGGCAGAGGAACTGGGTGGAGGGGGAATGCCACTACATTTTTGTCTTGGCAGTAGTAGTGTAGTGTTAGATTACAAATAAATGAATATGCTCTTATTTTTCTTTACTTTGCATATATTTATATGTTTTTGTGGCACCTTAGGTATTTTAAGCTTTCCCTTTCTTTGCGGACACAGTACCCTTCTTCAGTATATTCTCCCCCAGACCCTGCTTAGCTGCTTTCCAGCCCCCATCCCCTGAGTTGCACTCTACATACAGTGTTAGGTTCTGCAGGCAATCCAACTAAAATGGAGTCACCGGGAAGCTTTCTACCAGCTTAGCAGGAGCTCATGAGGAGGAGCAGCCACAAATGGGTTTACAGTAGGTTTCTTCCTAGGGAGTGGAGCTGTCTATTGCGATCTAATGAAAGGCAGAAGAAACAAATGTGAAGATTTCATATCTTACAAAGGAACATATTCAAATAGATATAATCTAAAACAGCAGTAGAGAACCATTTGTGTGTGTGTGTGTGTGTGTGTGTGTGTGTGTGTGTGTGTGTGCGTGTTTACACATAATTCTGTGCTTCTGTGCTCAGGGGTATCTGGAGCGAATGGAAGAACTATATCTAGCTGGGAGATAGACTTCACAGTAGTATTAAGCTTGAGGGGGATTTTTAGATTGTCCTTTTCCAGAGTCCCCTCCTGTATTGAGCACTGGGCCCCAAGCTGGAGATGGCTATCTGAGGTAGGGCCCACTGAATACTGCTTGGACTGACCTAGCTTTATTCTTGAACCCATAGGAAATGGAGAAAATTCAGTTATAGTACAAAGAAGGTGCTTAATTTATATTTGTTGAATGGATGGATGAATGAATGAATCACTGTAGCACTGTCTTGGCTGGTCACCACCCTTCAGATTTCTCTCTTTGATTCTCAATTATATAGTTTAAGAGCTATTTCCTGATTCTTAGAAGGGAGCTACAGCTCCTCAGGACCCCAACCCTAGATCAGCTGAGATGATTATCTGAGATTTTCTGTTTTCAATTTAGAAATGATTCCTCTGCATCAATGGACTTAGTCTTATATTGACAGTGGTGGCCTTTATTGATAAGATCTCAAAATATTGTTGCTGTTGTTGTTTTAATATTATTTGTTCTTTAAAACAACTCTGTGAAGTGTTTTATTATTTATTATTATTTTCATTATTATTATTTATTCTTATTTTACTGATGGATAACTGATCCAAGATCATAGGGTAAGCTATTGTTGGAGCCGATTCCGTGATTCAGTACTTTCAATAGAGGAGTCACTAAATGGTTATAACTGCTATTTTGGATGTCAGAATTTACAACAGATTCTTGAAATAATGTGGCACATTCTCCTTTTTCTGTATAAATTCAACTGTTCCAATTCATACCTTGGGGTTTCATTTTACTTTGAAACCAATTTTTCAAATTCAATTTTTTTCTTTTCTGCCAACTTCTTTTTATTGTTCTAAAGCCATTAGTGCAATGCTTAGGTGTTATCACCTCTCTGAAGAATCACTGCTAAAAACCAAACAGACAAATGACTATGAACTTCTTTCCTGTCTCTACTCGGGAAGCCGAGAGAAATTAGTGGGAAGAGTATAGGCTTTGAGTCATATACTTTGAATCCTGAGTTAGTGTCTCAATTTCCTGATCTATAAAATGAGGATAATAATACCTACCTCAGAAGGTGGTTGTAAATATTAACTGAGATTACATATGGAAGCATCTGGTACAGTGTTTGTATATGATAGATGTTCCAAAAATGTTCTGAGTGAGGTGATATTGATAATTGATTCTATTTTATGCAGTGAATTCCTCAATTGAGGGATTTCTAAATTGAGGGATTAAAATCAGGCATTTTGAAGAGCAAGATGTTATTTTCATTTGCCCTGGTGAATAGGCTTTAAGCAATCAGCTAATATTGAAAACTCCACACTTGCTGATGGATAATGCACAGTGGATCCCATGCAAAATTTCCAGGTGCCTTTCTTGAATAGCCCATGTTGTGTGTGTTGTCCTATACCTCCTCCAGATTTAGGAAGTTGTCATTATAGAGTATTCTAAATCCCATGTGAATTTAACATGACCAACCACTCCTTTGACTAAATGCCTTTATTAATTCACTTGAAATTGGAGAGAGCATTCACAAATGCTGCTAAGCAGCTACCTGTGTAGGGATGAGGACAATATGAATGGTTGACTTGCTGTACATTCAGCTCCTTATAGCAGAGGTTCCATCCTATAAGCACAAGGGGCCACATAAAAAATAGTAAAAGAAACACCAAAATTCCTGTTACAGTGAAGCCAAGGGATTTTGGCTTTCAGGAAGACAGGGCAAGTCTCTGCTTCTTTGCATCCACTCATAGGGAAGGTTTGTTGATTTGAGTTATATGCTTATCTATAGTTAAGTGCCCTCCTGTTTGTGTAACCCTGGGGAAACACTCCAGATATGTTTGGGCAGTTTATTTAATGTCCATAGGTAATCTTTTATGCTTCCAATCACTGCCATTAATTGCTTTCCAACTAAGCAATAAGACAGTAATTAACTGATGTGACTGCTCTGTGAAGTGGCACAGTACGTTTATTCCCTCAGAGAGGAAGGTGACCCTGAGCTGCAAAATGACTTTGCTTAGTTCCACAGCTAGCCATCCCAAGCTAAACTATATTGGAGCTTATGCCAGGGAGCTTGTAACTTCTCAGTGGCCAACAATTGTGCTTGTTTCAGGGTGACTTTTGATTGAGAGTAGAAACCAGACTCTTTTGCCCTAAAATGCAATCAGGGAGGGATCCACCTTTGTTAGTAGGACTAGGGTTCCCAGCTTCCTCTTTAGGTGAGCATTCTATGAACTGGTTATATATTACAGTATATTTATTATATATATTTTATATGTAGTGCTTAAATGTGTTTATCCTTCATGTGGATATTAGGCAATTAAACATATGATGGTTTTTATTGCATTTAAGAAATGATCTGTGATCCACATGCTGCATTTTCTCCTACAGGGATTTAGGTAAATCATACTTGAGTCAGTAAATTTTGCAGCATTTATATAGGCATTATGGTGTAAGATAGCAACCAGACTGAGATTTTTTTTAAATTAATGAACTTTATTTTGGGGAGGGCAGTTGTAGGTTACAGAAAAATTGAGCAGAAAGTACAGAGTTCCCATATATCCCCTCCCCCCTATTTTCTCTATTATTAGCATCTTGTATTAGTGTGCTACATTTGTTACAATTGATGAGCCAATATCTACAGTATGTCCTTGGGTTACATCGGAGATCCGTTCCTATGGCGTGATGTAACACGATTTTCGCTGTAAGTCGGAACCCACCTACATAAGCACCTACGTCACTCACATGGAGCACATACACAGCAGTAATGAAGTGAAACAGTAAAAAAAAAAAATTAAAAGAAAGATAACAATTCCTGACCTTTACTTGTGGTAAATAAATAACAAAAAACATAAAGCACATATGTACTATGTCGAAATGACGGAACTTTATTTTTTTATAAATGCTGTAAATGGTAGATGGCAACGTAACCATGAAACGACATACGTCGAGTCCGACGTAACCTGAGGACTGCCTGTATACATAATGATTAACTAATGTCTATAGTCTACATTAGGTTCACTCTTTATGTTGTACATAGTATGGGCTTTGACAAGTATTTTTGTCAGTATCCTCTTCTGCTTTCATATAGTTTCTTCCCTGTATATTTTATTGAAGTATAACATACATACTAAAATGTGCACATTAAATGCAAGGAATTTTTTACTCCTGTGTAACCAGCACCCACATCAAGAGACAGAACATAACCAGCACCTCAGAAACTGCCCCTCAATGCTCCTTCTCGTTATTACCTCCCCAAGGGCAATTGGTATACTGACTTCTAACAATATAAATTAGTTTTACCTGCTTTTGACCATTATATAAATGTGATAATGCAGTATATCAGCCAAATTATTTTTTCTTTTACTTAATTGGCATTGGTGAACTAAAGTGGACCAAAACACTTGCTCCATATTCCTATTTTATCCCAGTATCTGGCTTGGATCTGTTGTTAATTGTAATTAAAGATGAATATTATTAGACATTTTTGAACTGTTCAAATTTAATGTCATTAATATGAGATCATGGACCCTGAAATATTGTGAAGAATAAATGACAAAAAAGGTATGACTAAAGGAAGACTCCATATGCTTTTGATTCATATCTGAATCATATCTCCCCATATGACAAGAATGGATCTGCTTGTTTCAACACTATTATTAAAATAATTACTGTGGTTTGCAAATTTATAGATTTCTAATGGTGTAGTTCATTATTGTGTACCTATGGCCCTTGGTTGATGCTATGATTCTTTAACTAAATCTCCAAAATGCTTATTTAATTTACAAAATGGGAAACTGATGTACTAAAAAAGAGAAAAAAAGAGAAAAAAGAAAGAAAAAAAAACAGAAAAAGAGAAAAGAAATTAAAGATCTAAATAAATGAAATGACATTTTAAAAAAATACTTAGCAATTTTCTCCAAGCAATCTAGGGACAAAAGAGAAATTGGAATTTAGCTTATCTTAAGAATCCTGGTCCAAGAATATTGCTGGATGATTGCCTTTGATTAAGGGATTTGAAACATTCTCTTTCCTGATTCCTTTCCCTAATAAGAAACTGTGATTTCAGTATCTGGGTCATTGCAATGGAAAGGAAATGGACCTAACAAAGTGAATTGCAAGTGTCTTTTGGGAGAGTCACTCAGTCAACCCTCTTTATTCTTACAACAACCCTCTTTATTATTAATACTAGAGGCCCGATGCATGAAGATTCGTGCAAGAATGGGCCTTCCTTCCCCGGGCTGCCGGCCACTCAGGCTGGAGCCGCCTTTCTGCCTTCCCATGCTGCCCAGAGGCCCAGAGTGGCTAGGGCAGTGCAAAACACAAGCATCCCGCCCCCAGCCGCTCGGCGCCTGTGTATGAAAATTAACCCTCCATCTTTGTTGGGTTAATTTGCATACGCATTCCTGATTGGCTGGTGGACATCGCGAAGGTATGGTCAATTTGCATCTTTCTCTTTTATTAGTGTAGATTAGAATTGAGGTGGTCTGGACTAAACATTGATGGGACTGGCAATCTTTTGATGTCTCCATCCTATTCCACAGGAAAAAATAAAAGGCTTCCTATGATATCAAGACCCTATCTAAGCTTAGTTCTATTTCTAACAAATTAAGTATTCCCTGTCTTGAGTCTTGGAGAATAGATGCTGTCTGTACCTATTCAGATTTAAACTAATGATTTGATGACATAACTTATCCAAATACAGTTTCTTCTTGAGTAAAGGAGGAAAGAAAGAGGCAACAGCTGCATAAAAATATCCACAGTTGCAGTTTAAGAGGTTAGATAAACAACTGAAAAAATAATATGGAGTTACACCAAATAGAGAGAAAAAAGATCACTGAAGTCACAGGAACATGATTTAAGGGCCCAGAATTTGGCCCTAGGATACAGATTCCACTATAATATAGATCAGAATCTATTATTGAATAATAGGTGGTTAGCCCTAACCAAAAAAGGAGCGCTTTGCAGAAGCCACTCAGCCAGCATCAGGAAGGTTTGATTCTAATATGATGGTAAGAAACTCTTCTTTGCTACTGTGTTCATCATTCCAGAAGCTTACCCTTAGGATGTAGGAATTGCCTCTTGGGAAGCTTTGTGTCACTAATAGAAATAGTCTTTACTTAAAAGTGTTAAGCAAACCTCTTGGGTCTAGATTTATTTTCCTAATGTCCCCCTACTACAGTCACCAGAATACAAAGGGGGAGAGAGTGGGCAGGTGGCATCTAGATTAATGGTGAGGGGAAATTGGAAGGTTTCTCCTCACTACCAGGTGACCTAACCCTCAGCTCTGCTCTGTTCCTTGTGGGTCTGGCTCAATGCAGCCCAGGGTTTTACTCTGCCTACTGGTCAACCCCTCTCATAATTTCTCTCTGAAAAATCCCCAATTTAAACTAAAATGGAAAGAGGAAGGAAGACTGACTAACATTTTGTATTTTCTTATATGCTCAGGAGCAGGGTAGGGACTACGATAAAGTGAAATTTTGGGTTAAATAAAGATAGGATCATACAGGAATGGGATTAGGAAGAGGTGAGTCAGGGTTGTGCAAATGTAGAGTTGGATCCCGCCTTTATTTAAAATTTTGACATTTTGTTTGTTATGGATATTATTTACCTTTATCAATTAGTATTTTTGGTACTCTCTTAAATTTTGTACTCAAGGCAAATAGCCTCACTTACTTAACCTTAGTCACAGCCCTACTAAGGAAGATGAGACTCAGAGAGCTCAAATAATTTGCCTATGGACACTCAACTAGAAAGAGGCAGGGATGGGATTTGAACCCAAGCCTGTTTGAATCCAAACCCATGCTTTTTTAACTATACCATCTGTCTTTTTACAGTCCTCATAGGGGGTTATCTTGTACCACTCATGGTAATTAACTCATGAAATAAGGGTGCATTCACTTGTCCAGAAGTGAGAGAAATGACTTAACATTTGTTCGAAACCTAGAGAGTGTGAACACTATTCTAAGTGCCAGATGCTTCTGAGAGGTTAAGTTGGCTTTCTGCCCAATTCTTATACTTGTCTTGCATCTGGTGCTTTTGACTAACATCTTCCTTTTTCTATTTTAATTTTTAAATTATTAAAGTATTATTGGCATACAAAATTATATTAATTTTAGGTGTACAACATAGTGATTCTACATTTTATACCTTATAATTTATCAGCACAATAAGTGTAGTAACCATCTCTCACTGTACAAAGTTATTAACAATATTATTGCCTATATTCCCTGTTCTATATTCCCATGGCTTATTTATTTTTTAACTGGAAGTTTGTACCTCTTATTCCCCTTCACCTTTTTCATCCATCCTTCCACATCCTCCCCTATGGCAACCATCAGTTTGTTCTCCATATCTATGAGTCTGTTTCTGTTCCACATATAAGTGAAATCATATGGTATTTGTCTTTCTCTATCTTACTTATTTCACTTAGCATAATAGCCTCTAGCATAAAAGCACACTATCTCAAATGGCAAGATTCCATTCTTTCATATTGCTGAGTAATATGAGAGAGAGAGAGAGAGAGAGAGAGAGAGAGAGAGAGAGAGAGAGAATGTGACATCTCATCCATTTATTGATGGACACGTAGGTTGCTTCCGTAGCTTGGCTGTTGTAAATGAACTTAGGGGTGCATATACCCTTTCAAATTAGCGTTTTTATTTTGCTGGTAAAGGGTGGAGAATAGGGGACCCTTATTCACTGTTGGTGGGATTGTAAATTGGTTCAGCCACTATGGAAAACAATATGGTGGTTGATAAAAAAATTAAAATAGAACTGCCATATGATCCAACAATTCCACTTCTGAATGTTTATTTGACTAGTCTCTTCTTAAAACTCCTCTTGGCCCCCATGACCCTGTTTCCGCTAGTTTTCCTCACACTTTTCTGACTATACTTTCTTCTGTCTACTTTGTGGACACTTTTCCTCTCCCCATTTCTTAAATGTGTTTCACACAACTTTTCCCACTGTATACATTCTACCTGGACATACTGATGACTATCCATTCTGTATTTTTACTGCACACCTCTCTTACTGACTGCCTACCAAACATCTCCACTTAGATGTCTTAGAGATACTTCATCTCAGAAAAACCCAAATTGAATTCCTCACTCCTTCTTGACTTCAGGCACCCAAGCCAGAGACCAGAGACTTGTGTTCTCTTTCCCTCAGTGTCCACATCCAATAAGACATCAAATTCTGTTAATTTTGCATCCAAAGTATCCTTGACTCTGTTCCTTTTCCTCTATCCTTACTGTCATTACTCTAGTCCAGGTCTCTACCTGGTTTCCTTGCTTCCTACCTGGTTTCCTTACAAGCAAATTATATTGCTCCCTTTGGATTATAGGATAAAGTCTAACTCCATAACACAACATATGTGATCTGATTCATATCTAACTCCCCAATTTCATGTCTCCCCTCCTGCCCCCAACCTATGCTGAACTGGGGCAGTATGCACAATACACCAGTCTAATTTGTTCTTCAGGGCCTTTGCTCATCCAGCTTCCCCTGCCTGCAATACACTTTCTTTATTGATCTTGTAAACAATTGTTCTTCTTTTAAGTTTCTACTTTAGCTTTTCCCAGTCCCCATCTAGGAAGACTTACCATTCTCTTAGGTGTACCTCCACTGTACCCACTTACATAATTTTATTCAGCACCCATAATACTTTAAAAAATATTTTCATTGATTTTTTGAGAGAGGAAGGGAGAGGAAGGCAGAGATAGAAACATTGATGAGATCGTCTGCCTCCTGCATTTCCCCTACTGGGGATCGGTCCTGCAACCTGGGCATGTTCCCTGAGTGGGAATCAAACCAATGACCTTTGGGTTCATGGGTCAATGCTCAACCACTGAGCCACATCAGCCAGACTCACCCATAATACTTTATTGCACTTATGTATTTGCATAACTATTCTTCGTCTTATAAACTCAAGCTTCAGGAAGGCAGGGCCTTTGAATAATTGATATCTCTATCCAGAGTACCTAGTCCAGTACCTAGCATAAAGAGACAATAAATATTGAATGAACTAATGGATACTTAATGAAAACAAAGCAGTGGGCCAACCCAATAAGACACAATAAAATCTCATCAATTTATTCTGAGGATCAGGCCACTATGAATAGTGAAAAATATGATTATTAGGCTAAGGTCAATATAATTCTATTACTTTGTAATATATCCAGTGACTACCTCCTCTGTCCTATGATGTCTCCTTTTGGGCTCCAATTAGACATTGTGCAGACCTCTGTTATATACCACTAACCATGCTGCTTTATAATGCTCTTTATGTATCTCTTTCCCCCCACTAGACCAAGAGCTTCTTGACCCTGTCTTATTCATCTGTATATCTCCATCGAATAATCCATAGTAGGTGTTCAATAAATATTTGTTGAATTAAAATTAATGAAGTTGAACCAAGTTAATCAAAGGAGTGTCTTGTAAAGGCCTGGGGATTTATCTCAATGACCATGAGAATAATTTTTGTCTTATTATATTTTAAAGATACACAAGGGGCTGACATTTACATACATTTAAATTTTCTACTTGCTTTAGCACACACACACTTTTTTTAAACCAAGGTCACAAATATAAACTCCAGCTCAGCTGAAGTTTCTGATTATCATGGATTTCAAATTAGGGAAGTCCAAATTAGTGAGGCTTTACCATACTGTGCCTTGCCTTGTTTCATTTTTGTTGATATTCATATGCATCTGGGTTTGGACAAGGCGGGCACTTGTGGATGCGGTTAATCTGTACCAGTTTTTATGGGCCTGATGAATTTTCTTTTAAATTCTTAATGTTGTTTATTATTTGTAATTAGGAAAAAATTAAACTATAAAGCCAAATTCTCTTACCTTTCATGCTGTTACTACAGTTTAAATCATTTAAATTACAGGGATCTCAGCAGATTGCTAGCTTTTCTTCTTATCTTAATTACAAGGCTTTTGTTTTGGGGAACAGTAAGAAAAATGGGATACCCTTGGCTGGTGTGGAAAGGGAATGGTGGGGAAGGAGGACCTTGCTTGTGTTAACTTCATAGTTAATGCGGTGATTTCCTTATGGTATTCCACTTTAGAAACGTGCTTACAAGACCTATGTTCGAGCACTTCCTCTGCTGAAGAAAATGGGGATCAATTCCATTCTCCTCCGTAAAAGCATTGGTGCTCTTGAGGTGGCCTGTGGCATTGTCATGACCCTTGTGCCTGGACGTCCCAAAGATGTGGCCAACTTCTTCCTGCTTTTGCTGGTGTTGGTTGTGCTCTTCTTCCATCAGCTAGTCGGTGATCCTCTCAAACGCTATGCCCATGCCCTGGTGTTTGGAATCCTACTCACCTGCCGCCTGCTGATTGCCCGAAAGCCTGAAGACCGGTCTTCTGAGAAGAAGTTCTCGCCCCAAGGAAACGTAGGAAATGCGGGGAAAGCAGAGGAGCAGCCCTCCTTATATGAGAAGGCCCCTCAGGGCAAAATGAAGTTGTCATAGGAAAGTGAAAGTGCAAAAAGTGGACCTTCCAGGCAGTTGCCTCCATGACACCCAGGAAGATGTCAGTGTGTGTTTTTCATTTGCTTTATTTATCTTGGGGGGAAGGGAAAATATAATCTACAAGATAATGGCCCTGTTGGTTTGTGTACACCTATACCCTAAAATGACCTCCCCACATAGACAGACATATGTGTACCATTTTTAATCACTCTGGAGCAACTCTCACATCTTGCTGCATGTACATGTATATGGCTAACTACTGAAGTGTTTTTGTGAGATGGACTCTAGCAAGCATGTGACTGTGAGACTGTATATATGGGAAAATATATTTACTGTGTGTGTGCATGCACATGTGGAGGAGAAGGCTCTGATCTTGAACTAATCCTGCATAGGTATCCTTCCCTTTACAAACCCAGTCTAATGAAGACAGAATAAAATAAACCTCCTATAAAGAGAATCTACTTTTGGTATAAAACAAATGATGTATTCCCATGGGATGGAGGAATCCCTTGATAGATTAAACTGAAAACTTAAACCTACCACTTTAAGAAAAAAAGTCCTTCAATTTAAGGCACTGAGTTATATGTAAAATTAATTAGCCTCTACTTTTAACAGTTGTTTAAATTTTAAATACTTCATATTGAGTTTAATTAAAATAAGGAATACATGCAGTCAATAGATAATCTAGTTCTTCAAGTGATGAATTTGGAAGTTTCACCTTGCTTTTGTCCAAGCCCAACCTACTAAGCTCACAGTTTGAAACTGAAGCAGTAAACGTGTGTTTTTGTTAATTTTCTTAAGCCAAAAGCTGCCTCACTTCCATTATTCTCAGCAGCTAACCAGGATTTGGCAGCTTCTCCACTGTTGTAGCTGAGGGAGCAGGGATTAGTCCTGTTAGAAGTCTGTGAATCTCAAACTGTTCTCTTAAATCAGGTGAAATTTGACCGAAGAGTTGTACCCAGTGTTTCCATGACAAATAGATTCACTACTCCTGTTGAATTTTCACTGAACTTTGCTAGTGTAAGCAGAGATCTAAGTTACCCCCAATGTTGTCACCTCTACAGTTCTTTATTATTCCAGTGGGTGGAGTTTAGCTGAGGGAAGGACATTTGATATGGGTTAGTTGGATCCAGCAGTATGAAAATTTGCTTTCTTCATTACATACTGATGTTTCTTCTTGTTAGATGTGCTTTGATGGTTTTGATATTGTGCCAGGGATGGGAAAAGGGGTGGGGGTGTTTTGTGTGTGTGGAGTAAATTATTGTATTTCTTCAATGTCATTGTTCTTATTAATTGATACCTCTCTGTCTTATTTCTCTCATTCTTTCAAAATAAAAAAAATTGAAATTTGGAGGAAACTGTTGGGACAAATAATGGAAGTCTGGAAAGTAAGGGTCATATCAAGAGATTCGGGCTCTTTTTTTTTCCTGGATAAGGGAGAAGAAAGAGAAGGGAATGTATAGTCACTTAATATATTAATGAGATTACCAACTTTCCAATCTCATTTAGGTTCCTCCACACCTCTGTGATAGAAAGCTATAGAATTAGGAACTCAATGCAATTTCCAGGTTTGGGGAATTCTGCTTCATTAGGTGATGCCAGGGGAAGGTGGAAGAATGATTTCAGAGAAAATTGCAGGTATATTAAATAAAGGTGAACCAGTTTCTCTCACTATATGTCCACAATGTGGCACAAGTTCCAGTGCCACAGACTTGTCACATTAGCCAAGTTATTTCCTCACTCAAGGCCCCAGTTTCATCATCTATAAAAAAGAAAGGGGATTGAAGGCTTAAAATCCCTTCCAATTTACAACTGAGTCTATGAAATGATTAAAATGACTCTTGAGAAATGTTCAGTTTTAGTAGAAAAGGAAGAACAGCTACCATGAAAATAATGAACACTCATGTCTCATGCATTATTAATGAGTTAATTAAAGTGCTCTGGAAAACCATACAAATATAAACTGTGGTAAACAGTCATTTCTGCTGTAATCTCCCAAATACATCAACTTAACTTTTGATTCTTCATCTCTCCCTAAAATAGCCAAGTTTCCTCCTACAGTTTTACGTACAGTTTATAGATACGTTTTGGCTTCAAAAAATCAGCGAGAGCTGTTAAATTTATATCGTTCCTCTCCGGTTCCTACTCTAGTAAGAGATTAAACTAGGGACTAAGCTCAGGTCTCACACTAAGCCCTTGTTGCTATTTTAGCCAATTTCTTTAAGGTCCATCACTCCTCAAAGTTAGGAATTTTTATGTGTAGACTTGGCTGGTTATGTGCAAGGTGCCACATCTGGCCCAGGACACGTTTTTAGCAAACCCTGGAGGGTATGGGTACCCATCCTCGGTAAAAGGAGGGTAGATTCAGCCTTTTTTTTTTTTTTTTACCCCCTTCCCACCTTCTAGTTTCCCATAGGGAAAGTGATAGCTTTAGAGGTCACACACCCTTTAACCTAAGTCTCTTGCCCAGCATAGGAGTGGCAGTCTTTAGTGCAAAGTTTGCAATTTCATATTTTTCCGCCAAGTCCCGACATTTGGGGTCAATCTGGGCAAAACCATCGCTATAATTAATCTTGTTAAGTTCAAGAATTCAGACGCTGATCTGTTTTACGCAAAATAAAAGAATGTGAACATTATTAGGACAGCTGAAACGCCAGCCAACCAGTTTGCTCCTGTCTCAACGGCCCACTCACCACAAGTTCCCGGGACCTGGCGGGTGGGGCAAGCGACACAACCGAATTGGGTCTGCGTCAGCATCGGCGTCAGCATCAGCGCCAGCGCGCGCGCGCCGCCAAGCGCTGTTGAGCTGTAATCCAACCAATCAGACTTCAGCAGAACGCAGCCGCTCTGCCCGGTCGCCTCCTGCGTCTGCGCGGAAGAGTGTGCGCAGGGCGGGGCCCGCTCGTTTGAATCCTGGAGGGGATGTTTGAACTCCGGAGGTTCGGGGACAGAGGAATGTATTAGGTAAGGTACTTTTAAATGCCGCGTGAAAGGGGGACTCCGAGATCGAAGAGAAGCTCCTTGACTTCTGAGCAGGACTATCCTGCAAGGTGTGGCTGGGGTAGGGTTTTCCCGGAGCCTGGGAAGCGGAGAGGGTGGGGGCCGCCTTGGGAAGCTACGGTACCAGTCAGCCGGGTGGGGTCTGAAGCTGTTCGCTTGCCTTTCTTTGGTCGGAATATAGGAAACAACTCGGAACTTGGAATCTCCCACAGGTTTAGACACACATATTGCTCTCCTGCTCCGGCCTCATCTATTTTAGGGAGGTGAGATTGAGTGTCATTCTGACCATTCCCTTAGTTTTTGTCATTTGAAGCCAAAAATTTAGAAGTCTTCTGGGTTCCTCTCTTTCCTTCTCCCTACATCCAGTACTTTATCATGGCCTTGCCCAGCCTACCTCCAACATATATCACGAACACAATCATTTTCTACTTTTTCCACCGCTGTACATTAGACCTAGTTCAGGCTACAGTTATCTCTTCAGGACTTCTGCAAGACCCTTTTTTTATTGTCTAAAGTTTTACATATGTCTCTTTTTCCCCCAATTGACCCCCCCCCGCCATTCCCACCCTGGGCAAGCCCTCACCACCCCAGTGTCTGTGTCCAGTGGTTATGCTAATATGCATGCATACAAGTCCTTTGGTTTCTCTCTAACCCCCCTCCCCCTTCCCTGCCATTTGTCTCTGGATCTGTTCTTGTTCATCAAATTATGTTGATCATTATATCCCACATATGAGTGAGAGCATGTGATATTTATCTTTCTCCAACTGGCTTATTTCGCCTAGCATAATGCTCTCCATTTCCATCCATGCTGTTGCAAACGGTAAAAGTTCCTTCTTTTTATAGCTGCACTGCTGGTGGGAATGCAGACTGGTGCAGCCACTGTGGAAGACAGTATGGAGTTTCCTCAAGAAGTTAAAAATGGAACTCCCATTTGACCCAGTGATCCCACTTCTAGGATTATATCCCAAGAAACTAGGAACACCAATCAGAAAGGATATATGCACCCCTATGTTCATAGCAGCACAATTTACAATAGCTATGATTTGGAAACAGCCTAAGTGCCCATCAGCAGATGAGTGGATTAAAAAACTGGTACATCTACGCAATCGGATACTATGCTGCAATACCCTTTTAATTGCCCTGTTTCCACTCCTTGACCTCTAGCATTCTATTCTTCACACTGCAGCTAATGTGGCCTTAAAACATAAATCAGATGGTATCACTTCCCTCTCTAACACTCCTCCCTACCCGGATAGCTGCCACTTAAAATCCAAACTCCTTACTCTAGCATACAAGTCCCAGTATGGTAGTCCCTGGCTGCCTTTCTGACCTCATCTCCCACTACCCTCTGCCTCTTTGATCTCACTACCTCTCCCTCCCCCACTGGTGTTGCTACTGTTTTCCTAACAGACAAAGCTCTTGCTTCAAGGTCTTAGTAAGTCGTAGTCTTGCTTTTCCATGAAATACTCTTCCAGCACATTTTCAAAACAGTGATGGCGAACCTATGACACACGTGTCAGCACTGACACGCGTAGCCATTTCTGATGACACGCGGCCGCTGAGGCGGCCGCATGCCGAGGATGAAACATTTGCGAAATAATGTTTTTTCCTCAAAGTGACACACTACCCGAGTTATGCTTAGTTTTTTGGCGAAGTTTGACACACCAAGCTCAAATGCTTCCTGTAAGACACACACTGACATAGCTGGTTCCTTTTTGGCATACAAAAATCAGTTTAAAGGTCGATCAGGGAGGCTTTCTGTGAACACTTATTCCAAAGTAGTTTCTCACTGCCACCTCATTTCTATCACATCACTGTGTATTATGTTCACTATTAGCTATATACTTATTTATCGACTCTCACACTCCTCCCCACCCCCATAAGTTTCATGAGAGCAGAGACCTTGACTATTATATTATCCCTGGTAGCTAGAACTGTGCTTGGAATATAGATGATGTTGAATAAGTGAGTTAATTAATGGGGAATTTTTCTATTCTGATAAGTCATAGTTTGCACACCAGTTTGACTTTTGAACTATGCAATTTTAACTTAGCACTGATAAAGTAGGGAGCATAAAAGATGAAAAGTAACATTAAGGAGAGGTGGAGAAAAATAGGAGTGATTGGAGAAAGTAAGATTGAGTTCATGAGATGGCTTAATTTTGGACACGCTTATTTGATATAGCCATTTTAAGAGAATTGCTATGTTACCCGTACTCTTACTGTTTTATTTTCCTCCAGGAAGGCCAGTTCAGCTGGTCAGTGTTAACTTGGAGAGTTGTTTCTCTCTATTCCTACTTAGGTCAAAGGCTTTCTGGGAAACCTAACCTATAAATTTTGTTGTCCAGATTTTTGTCAGGTTTTTTATGGTGTACTTGTTGTATGTTAGGTACTATGTACTAAATGTTTAGAATACATTCAGATGTGGTCCTTGTCTTTGTGGAGTAGAAAGGGACAGTTTGTTTGGTTAATGGTAATGACACTTGTTTCTGTATAGAACATGTGCAGTAATGTCAACTCAAAAGAGAGTTAAGAACTCTCAGACACCAAGAACTTCACAACATAGTAATAGTTATCAGACTAATCTCTTGGCTTGGAAACTGAAAGAGGACCTAAGCAACTCAAAGAGCATCTCGAAACATGGACAAAACAGTCCAGTGGAAGATTCTGAACAAGCTGATGCTGATGAGCAAGCAGAAGATGCTCTGCAAATAGCAGTAAGATACTTTGAGAAAGGTAAGACAGATGGTTTTCCTTATGAAAGTCCTATTTCTAGCAAATATTCTAGACTTCTTTGCTGAGAAATTTTAAAGGAGAGCATATTTTTGCTCATTAATGCTTTTCTATGCTTAATAGACATTTATTGAGCTCTTACTACATATGGGTATGCTAGGTACTAGGTATACAACAGCAAAGCACGTTCCTGGCAGAGCGGTTTCCAAACTGCTGCACATTGGAATCATCCGGAAATCTTTAAAACACACTGATGCCTGGCATCCACTCTTAGACAATTTGATTTTATTGGTATGGGATGCAACCTGGGCATTGGGATTTTGTAAAGGCTCCTAAGGTGATTTCAAAGTTTGGGAATCATACCCTAGTACTGGAACAACTTATAGTCTAAAATCAGTGCTTTTACTTAGTTTAGAACAGAGATGCCAAGGCATGATTTAGTTTTCCTCACTGAAGGTGCTATTGCTGTTAAATATCCTAGAGTTTGATCCCCTAGGCCACTGCCACCACCATGCAAATAGAAGTAGGATATAAGGGAGCGAATGCCTGGGTGGAAAGGATTAAATATTCTGTATGCGCCCTAAATAAAAGCGACTGTTACGCGCTTGCGCGCAGGAAGGCTAGAGGCCAAGTGGTCCCATTTTCATTCAGATGGACCTCAGACATTAACCGGATGGAATGTGTGCTTGCCCTGTGTCTGGAGGAAACCGCCTGGGGAAACGCTTCCTGTAAGACTCTCTCCTCTCTCCTTGTTGAGGTAAAGAGCAAGGGTCCCCCAAAACCATCTGGCCCCCATTCTCCAATGTAAACTATACCTCTGCCTCTCAAGGTGTGGGGGGAACAGTACTTGGAGTTTATGGGAAATTTATCCGGATGCATAAATGGTTGAGTATCCTCAGAAGCCAATCATGCTGCACTGTCGCTACCCCATGCTGATGTCTGGTGGTGTTATGGGGGACCCTGACTTGTGGCCTTGCCCAGCAACTGGAGTGAACCTTGCACTCTGATACAATTGGCTATCCCTTTCACTTTGGCATATCGTAAACCTTTCTCAATGAACTGACAGATTAGGAAGAAGAGAGAGTCCAAGGGGCTCTCCATTTATACACAGATTCCATTGGGATTCCAGGAGGAGTGCCAAATGAGTTTAAGGCTAGAAATCAGATTGCTTCAGGGTTAGAATCTGTCCTGTTCTGGTAGTCCACTGTAAACAACAGTGTGGATTGGATAAATTATATTTACTATAACCAGCAAAGGCTTGTTAACTACACTCGAGATGAGGTTAAAGGGATAGCTGAACAACTAGATGCCACCAGCAGGATGACCTGGGAGAATAGTTGGCCTTAATATGTGTAATGTTGGGGGTCAGTGTTATACATTCATCCCTGACAGCACAGCTAGACGGAACCATCATTGAGGCCCCACAGGGATTGACAGCTTTAGCTAATGAGTTAGCTGAGAATTCTTAAATTGAGGATCCTTTCTCCAATTTAGCAGTGGTTCACAGAATGGAAGGGAATGACAGTGGTGGGATATTATATCATCTCTCATGTATAAGCGGTCTTATCTAAAGGTTAATTGAAACCTCATTGACCAAACAGAAAAATAATCTTCTCCTAGACACTGCAGAGCATGAAAGTCAATGAATGTTAGCCGAGTTTGAAGAAAAGAGTTAAATAAGAAAAGGGGGAATTGTGAGAATAAACAAGTAATCTTTTCTGTCAAAGAAGGGAGTTTAGGCAGCCACCATTTTGGCTCCGTGGCTTGCAGCTCCTCTGGAGGCTGCCATTTTGAAACCACAAAGGTCAACCCCTTCCTTTAAATTAGCCGATCATGCAAGACTGGGTGCCTAAGCTCTTCCAATCAAGAGTGAGGGACAGGAACAAAAGCCCTAGCAGATGCCTGCTCAATGTGCGTGTGCTCCCATACCATGTATGTGCACACCCTCCTGCAAGAGTAAAGATATTTGCCTTGCAAAAAAAAATATTCTAGAGTTTGAAAAGCTTTGAAGGACTTTTAGGAAGATATTTTATGCATAAAGCTATTCCTTTAAAGTATCTCAAATTGTAATTGTTGAGGCTAGAGACTGAAAGAATTTTAAAGGCCCCACTATTTAATATGGTTCCTTTTTCCAGGTCCCTTTAAAACTTCACGGAGTAAAGATAAAACCTTGGAAAAACACTTGAAAACTGTGGAAAATGTGGCTTGGAAGAATGGTTTAGCTCCAGAAGAAATTGACATCCTATTAAATGTGGCACTCAGTGGCAAATTTGGTATGTCAAGAGGATAAATGAGTTTGCTATTAGTTTTGCCTCCCAGACTTTGAATTAGGTTGTTCACTGGAATCAGCTGCAGTTCTTTTTTTTTTTTTTTTTTTTTTACTATTCTCTTCATAAAATAAAAATTGTAATTTCTTACATTCAAATAACCTTATGAACCAAAAGTTTCTGTGTACGTATGTTGAAATGTCTAGTTATCACATATCTTTACAAGTAAACTGTATAGACGCTTCTTACGAAATACATGGGAGACATTTTCAGTATTTCTCTTAAGAAGAATACATATAATTTAAATAATGTTGCTGGAAGGCACCTTGAAAGATAATATGGTCTACTTCATTGCCTTTAGGTTCACTTATCTATGACAGGTTCCTGTTGATGCTATCTCCATTCCATCATCTATGACCTTAACAGTCAAGATGCTTTTTTTAAATGTAAATGCTTCCTTTCCTGTTCTAAGTTCATTTGGAATGGACGTGGGGGTGGGGTTCTTAGAAAGAAATAACATCTGGCCAGTATTCTTTTTATTTGAGAAAATGTTTTAACCTACTCTCATTTACATTTAGACTTGGAAGGTATTTTAGACCCTGTACATCTTCATTTTAAAGGTGTGGAAATTGAGGCCCAGAGTCGTTAAAGAGACTTGCTTAAATGTCAGAGCTATCACTGGAGAATTCAGACCTCCTAACTTACCTTCTAGGGTTATTGCTATCGGTTTTTCTACCTGTTTTGTTTTTGAGAATTAAGACAATTATCAAAACTGGATATTTTGTATACTATTTCCTGGTCCTTGCATATTGTGTTTTTTTTGTGTATACACTAGCAACATGCTTATAGGGGTGTGTGTATGTGTGTATTGTAAAGCAACAACATATTTCTAGCTGAATTCAATATATGACTCCCAGGTATTTCAGTTCTTTGCTTTTACTTGATTAGTTCTCTGTGTTTTCCTATAAAGTTAAATTTGACCTAATAAAATTGTCTCTTAGCCTGGCCAGCGTGGCTCAGTGGTTGAGCGTCAACCTATAAACCAGGAGGTCATGGTTTAATTCCCGGTTAGGGTACATGCCCGGATAGTGGGCTCGGTCCCCCGTGGGGAGCTTGTAGGAGGCAGCCAGTTGATGATTCTCTATCATCATTGATGTTTCTATCTCTCTCTCCCTCTCCCTTCCTCTCTGAAATCAATAAAAATATATATTAAAAATATGTCTTTAAAAAAAGATTTCGAAAAAAAATTGGCTCTTTTTCTCGTAAGTGGTTTCAGATTGTTTGGTTCTAATATCTTTCCAGGAATCTGTGTTTAACTGATTAGTGTCTATCAAGAACAATTCTCTCTCTACCTTCTGCCCTTAAAACATATATAGAATGTACAGATATTTTCTATTTTGAAATTTCTCTTTTCTTTTTTGATATATCAGGAATTAATGGTTAAAAGGTTTTTATGACATTTACCAGGCCTTATGGCAAATGCATGCCTCTTTCAAAATGCAGGCCACAGACTTAGAAACTCGTATATATGATTTATTTATTTTTTTAAAATATATTTTTATTGATTTCAGAGAGAGAGGAAGCGGGAGATAGAAATATCAATGATGAGAGAGAATCATTGATCGACTGCCTCTTCTACACTAGGGATCGAGCCCACAACCTGGGCATGTGCCCTGACCGGGAATTGAACCATGACCTCCTAGTTCATAGGTTGACATTCAACCACTGAGCCATGTCAGCTGGGCTATATATGATTGGAAAAAAATCTCTAGCTTTTTAGTCTAGCTTTTAATTTTTTGTTAATCTGGAATTTGGTGATGTCAAATGTGGCTTCCTTAACTGCTTTTTCCCCTTTTAGTTATATCTATGATATTTCCCATCACTATTAGATCTTTACATGTAACTCTTTTTGCTCAGTTTTAATGTGTATTTAGGGACAGGTGTGATACAAATGTCATAATTAGGTGCAAAGAGACTTTAATTTTAGACTTTAGAAGTTAATTTCCAAGTCACTGGGACGTAAGAATAGTCTGTATTGAATAACCCCTTTGAATTTGGTACATGTGTAAAGTGTTAGTGGCCAGACTGTTCTAAATTTTAGAAGGGTTAGGGGATGGGAGTAGGGGAAAAAAGAGAAATAAAAACAAGGAACCACAGAGTGGAAAGCAGAGGTTTTTATTCTTGTGATTCATTTTCTGCCATCACTGCTTCCTTTCTTCTCCACAGAATGATGTGGTAGACATTGATAGAGATATATTATTGCAGTTAGGATGAATAAAAGTAGAAATCTAGTATATTACATGATGACTATAGTTAATAATACTGCATTGAATACTTGAAATTTGCTAAGAGTAGATTTCAGGTGCTCTTACCACACACAAAAAAATGGTAGCTATGTGAGGAGATAATATGTTAATTAGCCTGACTAGTAGTTATTTCACTATGTATATGTATATCATATCATCATATCATACATAGTATTAAATATATACAGTGTTTATTTAAAAAATAAATAGAGGTCTTCACCCTCAGGGAAAAAAAGACACGTGTATAAGATGTTTCTGAGAATGCTACTTGCAAGTGAAGTAAAGAACAGCCTTATTTCAGTGAATGGATGTGATCACCATGCTATAATGCATATAAAATTTTTTAAAGACATGTAAGATGTTTCTAAGAATCCTACTTGTGGGAGAAGATGAGAACAGTGTTATTATAGTGAATGAAGGTGATTGCCACATTTTAAGGCATTTAAAACAGTGGTTAAAGACACATGCATCCAAGATGTTTTTGAGAATTCTACTTGCGTGAGAAGTTAAGAATAGTGTTTTTTCACTGAATGGTTATACTCATCACACAAGAATGTGAATAAAACAATGTTTAAATACAAAAGAAGAAATTAATGAGATACCTATTTAATTCTTAAAGCCTTAACCCTTTGCACTCGCTTGCTTTTTTCTCGAGCTGCTACCGATGCTAACTGTGTCGAGTCACACTCGACATCCGAGTGCAAAAGGTTAATAAGCAGAATTTAATATAGGGTGTATACAAAGCTCTTTGCAAAATCACTTCTCTTGCCAGATGGGAGGATATCTTGGAAGCCAGAGAGTGTTATGGAAAAATTGGATCAGTTTAGAATATTACTGCCATCTAATTCCAAGGATAGCTGTTCATTCTGCTATCCTCTCCACTTTTTTTTGGGGGGGGGATGGGGGTGGAGTATACAAATATATTTATTTATTCTTAAATGTAGCAGTCCATTTAAGATGTCTGTCAGTAGCTTTAAATAAATCAGAGTCTATTGTGTCATTAAAAATAATAAGAGAATAATCCTTGAAATTTTCTGGTATTTTTTTTTATTCACATACCATAAAATTCACACTTTTTGAAGCATCCAATTCCTGGTTGTTGTTTTTAAAAACACACACACACACACACACACACACACACACACACACATTCACAGATTTGTGCAACCATCACCACTCTCTAATTGCCAAACATATCGTCACCCCAAAAAGAAACCCTGAACTCATCCTCCCTTTTCAAATAGAAACATTAGAGCCAAAGAATTTGCTTTATAATTTATATTAGAATGTAAAGGTACATTTTTTGAACTGTGTTTTGTAATGATGATAAAAGATGTCAGATATTGTTCATGTTTTTTTAAATATATTTTATTGATTTTTTTACAGAGAGGAAGGGAGAGGGATAGAGAGTTAGAAACATCGATGTGAGAGAAACACCCATCAGCTGCCTCCTGCACACCCCCTCCTGGGGATGTGCCCCCAATCAAGGTATATGCCTTTGACCAGAATTGAACCTGGGACCCTTCAGTCCGCAGGCCGACACTCTATCCACCGAGCCAAACCCGTTAGGGCTTGTTCATGTTTTTTTATTGCATTCAATATTAAGTGAGATTTTTAGGACCAAGAGTGAGTAAGTAAGGGTTCAAGATACTAAAATGCAGTTTAATTTAGAGTTTGTCTGCTTTCCAGGGAGTGCTGTAAACTCTCGGATATTGAGATGCATGATTCCAGCAACTCTAATATCAGAAGATTCTGTGGTTAAGGCGGTCTCCTGGCTTTGCGTTGGCAAGTGTTGTGGTAGCACCAAGGTAATCTTTTTAAACAATTTGATGATAAGTCCTTCAGAACCACTTAAGGGCTGGCAAGGACGAGCCACTTATGGGGTAATGGCACTGGCCTTTTGTGCAAAGCCTATGGTTTTGGAACAATATAGCTTGATGCAAGGATTCTGTTCAAACAGAAATTTTTACTGAGAGAGAAAATCTACCAACCGGCTTTGTGCTAGAGGCTTCTAAAACAGCCCTGGGGGGGGGAATTAAGTTCTTCTGTGTCACTTATATTTCTCTAAAGATAAGCATTTGTCTCTCAATAGGTACTTTTTTATCGTTGGCTGGTTGCAATGTTTGACTTCATTGATCACAAGGAGAAAATTAACTTGCTCTATGGCTTCTTTTTTGCTTCATTGCAAGATGATGCACTGGTAAGTAAAAATTGAAGAGCATCATGTATCATTCAAATGGTATGTGCTTGTATATTGACAAACCACATGTGCTTCAAAGTGCCACACAATGTGTTTTTCCTTATTTGAAAAGATAGCAAACATAGAAGAGTATAAAGAATAACATTATACCCTTGCACCTGTCTCAGATTAACAAATATAATTTTTTTTACCATTTTTGCTTTATATATTCTTTCAAGGAAATACAATGTTACAAATATAATTAACTCTGAATTGGAGTCTCTTTGCTGACTGAGAGCAGTGATTGCCGTCTTTTCCTTTTTAAACCACTTACATGGTGTCCTTTGGGTCATTTATTCTACATTTTCTTGATTAACACTGCAAAATCCTCATCAGAATTAATGAGGAGAGGGTTGCTTTTCATGAGATGCCAGCAGACTGATTTTGATTAAATAGCATAATTACTCCCATTGAAAACATATTCTAAGAAAGCAATCTACTGTCCACCTGGAAGACTTCAAAGACCATCTTCGCAGACCATGTGAACCATTCATCTAACCAAATTCCTCTCATTTTTAAAAATTGACATTTCCACTGTGTTCAATGCATTGCACTAGGCCAGTGGTCGGCAAACTGCGGCTCGAGAGCCACATGCGGCTCTTTGGCCCCTTGAGTGTGGCTCTTCCACAAAATACCACGTGTGGGCGCGCACGTACAGTGAGATTGAAACTTTGTGGCCCATGCGCAGAAGTCGGTTTTCGGCTCAAAAGAAATTTCAATCGTTATACTGTTGATATTTGGCTCTGTTGACTAATGAGTTTGCCGACCACTGCACTAGGCAATGCAGAAGGTTAAAAGTTTAGCAGATGGTTTCTGTATTTCAGGGATTTATACTCCACTTGGGGGATTAAGGAAAGCACATTAAGTTAAATAACTCAAGAATTAAATTATCAAAGACAGTATATAATAGTGTGAGGAGAACAATTGCTGCGATATTACCTGGAGGGCAGAGAAAACTGTAAACCAAAGTGATTAGAAAAAGCATTTTAAAGTGTTTGGGTATTGAGCTGTGCCTTGAAGATTGAATAGGATTTGAGATTTGATAAAAAGAAATGATGTTTGACAGGAATATTTCAAGCAAAGTTGTGAGATGTGTAGATTGTGCCTAACTGACTGACTTACAGTTGGTGTCAGGCGGTGGTGGGTGGTAAGGCTTGAAAAGTTGGGTGAGAAGAGATTGTAGAGGTCTCTGAATGTGATGCTAAGGAATTGAACTTTATCCTCTATCCAGTGGGGAAATCATTGAAAAAGTTTGGGCAGAACATGTTAAAAGGAACATTGTAGGGAGCTGTATCTAGTTATGCCAAACAGTATGAACTAGGAGGGAGGCCAGAGTTAGGAAAACTAGTTAGGGGACTAATATGGTAATCCAGGTACAACATGAAGTTTTAGACTGGCGATTCTCAAATGGTTTGTGGTCCCTTTGAGGCTCCCTGAGACCTTTCAGGAGGTCTGAAAGGTCAAAATTATTTTCATAGCAATATCAAGATGTTACGTGCTATTTTCACTGTGTTTGCATTTGCACTGATGGTGCTAAAGCAATGTTGGTTAAAACTGCTGGTGCCTTAGCCCAAATCAGGACAGTGGACCCAAACTGTACTAGTGGTCATTGTATTCTTCACTGCAGTAGAAAACAAGAATGCCAGTTTCACTTAAGCATGTCCCAAATGAAGTAGAAAGAATTAACTCATTATTTTTATTAAATTTCAACCTTTAAAATATGTCTTTAATATTCTGTGTGATGAAATTGGAAGTACAAATAAATCTCTTCTGCATACCGAAGTACAATAGGTATTTTGAGGAGAAGCACTTGTATGGTTGAGTTGCGAGCTAAACTATTAGCCATTTTTCATGAAATACCATTTTAAATTGAAAGAATGACTGACATATAAACTATGTTTATTCAGACATGGGCATTTGGCAGACAGTGAGCCTGTCATTTCAAAGAAAACAAATGGAAATATTTGTTACCATGATAAAATTTGAGCTTTCAAATAAAAAATAAAAGTTTAGAAAATTTGTATATGCCAGTGTAAACTTTATAACTTACATATAGACTTAAAGAGCCCTAGCTGGTTTGGCTCAGTGGATAGAGTGTCGGCCCGAAGACTGAAGGGTCACGGGTTCGATTCCAGTTAAGGGCACATGCCCATGTTGTGGGCAGGACCCCCATAGGGGGTGTGCAAGAAGCAGCTAATCAATGATTCTCATCATTGATGTTTCTATCTCTCTGTCTCCTTTCCTCTCTGAAATCAATAAAAATATATTTAAAAAAGACTTAAAAGACTATTCTGATGAGATTGGTAGTAGCAGTATTAATGAATATAATTTTTATTTTTTAAGCATTTTTGTTGTTGTTAATCCTCACACAAGGATATTTTTTTCATTGATTTTTTTTTTTTTTTTTTTAGAGAAAGTGGAAGAGAGGGAGGGGAAGGGGAGAGAGAGAAAACATTGATGTGAGAGAGACAGATCGATTGGTTGCCTCTTGTGCCACCTGGCTGGGGATCGAACCTGCAACCCTTCGGTGTGTTCATCAATGCTTTAACCACTTAGCAACACCAGCTAGGACATGAATATGATTTTTATTTTAATTTTTTAAACTTTAAATATATTTTTATTTTTGATAGTATTGCAGATATCTCCCATTTCTCCCCTCATTTCCCCCCTCCTCCAGCCCTCACCCCCCCACACACGTCTTCACTACCCTATTGCCTGTGTCCATGGGCTATGCGTATAAGTAAATACATTCTCTTCTCGTCCCCTCAACCCCACATCAAGGTATGTCAGTTTGTTATGAATGTGATTTTTAAGTATTGTGTAATTAAATGTGTCAATATTTGGAACTCAGTGAACCAATATATTCTAGAGGATATAAAATCATGCATGAATAAAAAATTCATTCAAAATGCAAGATATATCAATGAATTTTAGTGGAACAGAGTAAATGTTCATTGATAAGGTTTCACAATCCACATTGCTGCTAACCCTTAAGAAACTACTACTTAATCAAGTTTTTGTGTAGTGCCAAAGACTAATATTCACGATTTTCTGAAAAGGCTATTAAAATACTCCTACAGCCGAGACCGGTTTGGCTCAGTGGATAGAGCGTCGGCCTGCAGACTCAAGGGTCCCGGGTTCGATTCCGGTCGGGGGCATGTACCTTGGTTGCGGGCACATGCCCAGTGGGGGGTGTGCAAGAGGCAGCTGATCGATGTTTCTAACTCTCTATCCCTCTCTCTTCCTCTCTGTAGGAAATCAATAAAATATATTTAAATAAAATAAAATACTCCTACATATCTTTCTGAGGCTAGGTTTTCTTCATGTACTTCAATCAGAACAACATAGCTTTTTTTTAACTTTAATATTTTTTTATTTTTCAATTACAGATGGCATACAATATTTTATATGTTACTAAGTGATCATCCCAAGAAATCTAGTACATATCTGACACCATACATAGTTATTACAATATTATTGACTATGTTCCCTATGCTGTACTTCACATCCCCATGACTGTTCTGTAACTACCAATTTGTACTTCTTAATCCCTTCACCTTGTTCACCCATCTCCCTGACCCCCCTCTCATCTAGCAATAGTCAAAATAGAACAGCATATCATAACATGTTCAAGGAAGAAGCAGAGAATCTAACTGTATTCTATTAAGTCAGAAACATTGAAGAAATTTGTAGAAATGTAAGTCTTTGCCATTCTAGTCAATTTTTTGTTGGGAAAATATAGTTATTTTTCACAAAATATATCATTTATATTAGCATGTATTGGGTTTATTATTTTTAATGAATAATAAACATTTAAAGTTTCTAATATGAATATTGATACTAGTAGATATAATCCATATAAATGAAAGCTTTTTGGGGGGGTCTAATTTTTTAAGAATGTAAATATGACACTAAAAAGTTTGAGACTCACTGTCGTAGACCAAGGTGGTAGCAGTGAGAATAAAAAATTGAAAGGATGTATTTTAGCGGAAATTATAAAGGAAGAATTGACATGAGCAGGTACTTAAATTGGATTAAGGGAAGGGTCAAGAAATAAAGATCTGTGTTTATAAGTCAGCATAACTCAGTGATGGTAGCTTTGACACTAAAAGGAAATTTGTGAGAAGGAGATAGTTTGGAAGGAATATATTAAATACATACTATGCCAGGTATTGAACTACCAGTAGTATTGGAAATACAAATATGAATAAGACATAATAGTTAACTCATGTGAGGATTATATGCCAGGCACTAGGTGATTTATATATAGATACAGTATTTCATGAACTCCAAGATACCTTCAGTTGTAAGATGCATCATTATCTTATGAGCCACTATGAAAGAATTCTGCCATTAATACTGTCACATAACATTGATGACAGGATTAGTCCTATTTTCAGTTATGTTAGAATGTAAAAGAAAGACATGTTAGAACACTATGTAAAGTATTTTTTTCCGGTTCTGAGAGTTTGAAACTTCTTTTTTTCTTCAATATTCTTATTTTACTTGATTTTGAAACAGAGAGACATCAATTTGTTGTTCCACTTACTTATGCATTCATTGGTTGATTCTTGTATGTTTCTTTGGCATATTGGAACAATGCTCTAACCAACTAAGCTACCTGGCCAGGGCCTTACTTCAATATTCTTTTTGTTTTAAAATATATTTTTATTAATTTCATAGAGAAAAGGAGAGGGAGAGAGAGATAGAAATGTCAATGATGAGAGAGATCAGCTGCCTTCTGCATGCTCTCCAATAGAGATGGAGTCCGCTGCCCAGGCATGTGCCCTCACCAGGAATTGAACTGTGACCTCCTGGTTCATAGGTCGATGCTCAACCACTGAGCCACACAGGCTGGGCTTACTTCAGTATTCTTGGGGGCAGAACATTTATTGAGCACCTGCTATTTTTTGTACTTGTGCTGTCCAATACGATAGCCACTGATATCATATGACTAGTGAGCACTGGAAATGTGGCTAGGCCAAACTGAAATGTGCTTTAAGTGTGAAATACATACCACTTTTATTTCCATTTTTTTTTCCAATTTTTTTATTAAGGTATTATATGTGTACATATCTTACCATTGCCCTCCCCACACCCCACTCCCATATATGCCCCCACCCCCCAGAGTTTTGCATCCATTGGTTATGCTTATATGCATGCATACAAGTCCTTTGATTGATCTCTTATCTCCCCCACCTCTCCCTAACCTTCCCCTTGTAATTTGACAGTCTGTTTGATGCTTTACTGTCTCTGTATCTATCTTTTTGTTCAAGTTTATAATGTTCTTTATTATCCATAAATGAGTGAGATCATGTGGTATTTTTCTTTCATTGACTGACTTATTTCACTTAACATAATGTTCTCCAATTCCTCCCAGGTTGCTGCAAATGATGAGAATTCCTTCTTTTTTATGGCAGCATAGTATTCCATTGTGTAGATGTACCACAGTTTTCTGATCCAGTCATCTGCTGACGGGCACCTAGGCTGTTTCCAAATCTTAGCTATGGTGAATTGCGCTGCTATGAACATAGGGGTGCATATATCTTTTCTAATTGGTGTTTCTAGTTTCTTCGGATATATTCCCAAGAGTGGGATTACTGGGTCAAATGGGAGTTCCATTTTCAGTTTTTTGAGGAAACTCCATACTGTTCTCCACAGTGGCTGCACCAGTCTGCATTCCCACCAGCAGTGCACGAGGGTTCCTTTTTCTCCGCATCCTCGCCAACACTTGTCGTTTGTTGATTTGTTGATGATAGCCATTCTGACAGGTGTGAGATGGTACCGCATTGTTGTTTTGATTTGCATCTCTCGGATAATTAGTGACGTTGAGCATGTTTTCATGTGTCTCTTGGCCTTCCTTCTGTCTTCTTTTGAAAAGATTCTATTTAGGTCTGTTGCCCATTTTTTTATTGGATCATTTATCTTCCTTTTATTAAGTTGTATAAGCTGCCTGTAGATGTTGGAGATTAAACCTTTATCAGTGATGCCATTTGCAAATATGTTCTCCCATGCAGTGGGCCTTCTTGTTGTTTTGTTGATGGTTTCTTTTGCTGTGAAAAAGCTTTTTATTTTGATGTAGTCCCATTTGTTAATTTTCTCTTTAGCTTCCATTGCCCTAGGGGCAGTGTCAGTGAAGAATTTCTTTTGGCATATGTCTGACATTTTGCTGCCTGTGGATTGCTCTAGTATTTTTATGGTTTCCCGTCTTATGTTTAAGTCCTGTATCCATTTTGAGTTTATTTTTGTGTATGGCGTAAGTTGGTGATCAAGCTTCATTTTTTTGCATGTATCTGTCCAATTTTCCCAACACCATTTATTGAAGAGACTGTGTTTATTCCATTGTATGTTCATGCCTCCTTTGTCAAATATTAATTGAGCATAGTGGTTTGGGTCAATATCTGGATTCTCTATTCTGTTCCATTGATCTATATGTCTGTTCTTATGCCAGTACCAGGCTGTTTTGAGAACAGTGGCTTTGTAATACAGCTTGAAATCTGGTATTGAGATCCCTCCTACTTTATTCTTCTTTCTCAGGATTGCTGTGGCTATTCGGGGTCTTTTTTTATTCCAGATGAATTTTTGGAGAGTTCTTTCAAGGTCTGTGAAATATGCTGCTGGTATTTTAATGGGGAGTGCATTGAATCTATAGATTGCTTTGGGTAGTATGGACATTTTAATGATGTTGATTCTACCAATCCATGAACATGGTATGTTCTTCCATCTGTTTACGTCTTCCTCTATCTCTTTTTTCAGTGTCCTGTAGTTTTCCGTGTATAGGTCTTTTACCTCCTTAGTTAAGTTTATTCCTAGGTATCTTAATTTTTTTGGTGCGATGGTAAATGGGATTGCCTTTTTAGTCTCTCTGTCTGTAAGTTCACTGGTGTATAGAAAGGCCATAGATTTCTTGGCGTTAATTTTGTATCCTGCTACATTGCCGAATTCATTTATTAAGTCTATGAGTTTTTTGACGGAGTCTTTCGGATTTTTTATGTACAATATCATGTCGTCTGCAAATAAAGACAGCTTTACTTGTTCTTTTCCAATCTGGATGCCTTTTATTTCTTCTTCTTGTCTAATTGCAATGGCTAATACTTCCAGTACTATGTCAAACAGGAGTGGTGAGAGTGGGCATCCCTGTCTTGTTCCTGTTCTTAGGGGAAATGTCTTTAGTTTTTGTCCATTGAGTATGATGTTTGCTGTGGGTTTATCATATATAGCTTTTATTATGTTGAGGTATGAGCCATCTATTCCCACCTTGTTGAGAGCTTTTATCAAGAAAGGGTGTTGGATTTTGTCAAATGCTTTTTCTGCATCAATTGATATGACTATGTGATTTTTATCTTTCAATTTGTTTATGTGATGTATCACGTTTATTGATTTGCGGATATTGTACCATCCTTGCATTCCTGGGATAAATCCTACTTGGTCATGGTGTATGATCTTTCTGATGTACTGCTGGAGCCGATTTGCTAGAATTTTGTTGAGGATTTTGGCATCTATGTTCATGAGGGATATTGGTCTGTAATTCTCTTTCATTGTGTTGTCTTTATCTGGTTTTGGTATTAGGGTGATGCTGGCTTCATAGAAGGAGCTTGGAAGTGTTCCTTCCACTTGAATTTTTTGGAATAGTCTGAGGAGGATAGGTTTTAGTTCTTCCTTGAATGTTTGGTAAAACTCTCCTGTGAAGCCATCAGGCCCCGGGCTTTTGTTTGCTGGAAGCTTTTTGATGACTGCTTCAATTTCGTCCATAGTTATTGGCCTATTGAGCTGTTTAGATTCTTCTTGATTGATTTTTGGAAGGTTATATTTTTCTAGGAATATGTCCATTTCCTCCAGATTGTCCAGTTTGTTGGAATAGAGTTGTTCGTAGTATTTTGTAACAATCCTTTGTATCTCAGCGGGGTCTGTTGTTATTTCATCTCTTTCATTTCTGATTTTGTTTATTTGGGTCCTCTCTCTTTGCTTCTTGGTGAGCCTGGCTAGAGGTCCATCAATCTTGTTTATCCTTTCAAAGAACCAGCTCTTGGTTTTGTTGATCTTATGTATTGTTTCTTTGGTCTCTATGTCATTTATCTCCACTCTGATCTTTATTATTTCCTTCCTTCTGCTTACACTGGGCTTTTCTTGCTGCTCTTTTTCTAACTCTTTGAGTTGTAGGGTTAAGTAATTTATTACCATTGTTTCTTGTTTTTTGCAATAGGCCTGTAGAGCTATGAACTTCCCTCTCAAGACTGCTTTCGCTGTGTCCCATAGATTTTGGATTGTTGTGTTTTCATTGTCATTTGTTGCCATGATGTTTTTTATTTCTTCCTTGATCTCTCTGGTGACCCAGTCCTTGTTTAATAGCATGCTGTTTAGTCTCCATGTGTTTGATTTCTTTGGATTGTTTTTATTGTAGTTGATTTCCAGTTTTATGCCACTGTGATCTGAGAAGATGCTTGATATAATTTCTATCTTCTTGAATTTGAAGAGACTTTGCCTGTGACCCAGCATATGGTCTATCTTTGAAAATGACCCATGTGCACTTGAGAAGAATGTATATTCTGTGGCTTTGGGGTGAAATGTTCTGAAGATGTCAATTAATTCCATCTGGTCTAGTGAGTCATTTAGGATTGCTGTTTCTTTGCTGATTTTTTGTTTAGAGGATTTGTCCAGTGGTGATAGTGGGGTATTAAAGTCTCCTACTATGATTGTGTTGCTATTAATCTCTCCCTTGATATCCTCCAGGAGTTTTTTTTATGTATTTGGGTGCTCCTATATTGGGAGCGTATATGTTTACCAGAATTATTTCTTCTTGTTGGATTTCTCCCTTTAGTATTATGAAGTGGCCTTCCTTATCTCTTGTTATGGCATTTACTTTGAGGTCTATTTTGTCAGATATAAGTATTGCTACCCCAGCTTTTTTTTCATTTCCATTTGCCTGAAAGATATTTTTCCATCCCTTCACTTTCAATCTGTGTGAGTCTCTTGTTCTGAGGTGGGTCTCTTGTAGACAGCATATATATGGGTCGTGTTTTTTTATCCATTCAGCTACTCGATGTCTTTTGATTGGAGCATTTAGTCCGTTTACATTTAAAGTTATTACTGAAAGGTATTTGTTTGCAGTCATATCTATTTTTGTGTCTGTATTCCTTCTTACCTGTTTATTTCTTCTTTTTACAGTATTCCCTTTAGCAATTCTTGCATTGCTGGTTTGGTGGTGATAAACTCCCTGAGGCTTTTTTTGTCTGCAAAGCTCCTGATTTCCCCTTCAATTTTGATTGATAGTCTTGCTGGATATAGTATTCTTGGATTCAGTCCTTTGCTTTGCAACACTTTGTATACCTCCTTCCATTCACTTCTAGCTTGTTGTGTTTCTGATGAGTAATCATTTGACAATCTGATGGGTGTTCCTTTGTAGGTAACTCTCTGTCTCTCTCTTGCCGCCTTTAGGATTCTCTCTTTATCATTTATATTTGCCATTGAAATTATGACATGTCTTGGTGTGGGTCTTTTGGGGTTGATCCTGCTTGGGACTCTCTTTACTTGCGTAACTTTTATCTTTCCCATATCCGGGAAGTTTTCTGTCATTATTTCTTCAAATAGATTTTCTAATCCCTGCTGCTCTTCTTGTCCTTCTGGCAGCCCTATTATACGCATGTTACTTCGTTTCATGTTGTCCCGAAGCTCCCTTAGGCTTTCCTCCTGCTTTTTAATTTTTTTCTCCAATTGCTGTTCAGCTTGAGCTTGTTTCTGTACCTGATCTTCTAACTCACTAATTCGGTCCTCTGCTTCTTGTAATCTACTGTTGAAACTTTCCATGGTGTTTTTGATTGTAGCTATATCACTTTTCATTTCTTCCTGATTCTTGCATAAGTTGTTGATTTTCTCATCCATCCGATGTATAAATTCCATGACCATTACTCTGAACTCCTTTTCGGTCATGTTGCAAGCTTCATTTTCACTAATTTCCTTTCTTGGCGACTCCACATTTTCTTTCCTCTGTGAGTTATTTCGTTTCCCCATTCTGGCTATTACCAGAAAGCTCAAGCTTCTGTTTGCGTGGACCTGGGCCGTGTGCTGTGGGGACTTCGCTCCACCCTAGTTTCACTGAAGTGCTCTGACACTAGGACGTGTGACTGTCTTTGGTTGATGGGAACCAAACTTGCCCAGGATCAGTGTCCCCAGTGTTCCGTGTGGTCTCGTGTGCACATTTAGAATCAGGGGCCCTGTCTGCACCACACTGTTGGTATGTGCCGAGAATGAGATCCTTAGCATGTGCCAGGAGTCAGAGTTTCCCTGTGTCTGCACCAAGACTCGAGTGTCAAAGTCTCTGTTGCCTTGTGCGGTTTCTCGTTGAGAATCAGGGTCCCTGTGTGTGCACGCACCAACAATTGGGGTCGCTGGCTCTTAGTGTGAATGCGCTGTGAGTCAGGGATCCCAGGCAGCTGTGTCCGGCGTGCCAAATTCCCTGAAGTGGGGCTGCGTCCTGTGTGTGCTCTCTCTACTGAGCCAAACCGGCTAGAGCGCACATTCTTAAAAACCTGAAGGTGAGCCGGCTCAGTGCACTCTCCCAAAGTCCCAGAAGGGGGGCGGAGTCCATCCTGCGCGCCAAATTCCCCAAAGGGAAGCCCCTCTGTGCACGCTTTTAAGAATCTCCGAAGGGGGAGCTGTGCCCGCGAGCCAAATTCCCCCAAATTCCCCGAAGGGGAGCCCTCTGTGCGCACTGACAGATTTCCCCGACGGGGAGCTGCTTCTGTCCCGTGCGCGAGCGCGCGCCAAATTCCCTAAGAGGGAGCGCGTCCCTGCGCAAAGCTCGGCAGCTTGGGCCAGGGGCGGGTCTATCAGTTACTATGGCGCTGTCTGTGTGCGCGCGCCTGTGAGCAGCTTGGGGGAGGGGCGGGTCTATCAGTTACTATGGTGCTTTCCGCACGCCTGTGGGCGCTCAGCAGCTTGGGGGAGGGGCGGGTCTATCAGTTACTATGGCGCTATCAGCGCCTGCGAGGAGGGGGATAGGCTCTTTGACTCACGGAAATCTGCCGGGAAGTCTGGATTCTTGTTTGTTTGTCTGAAGCTGTGATAGCAGTTCTCTGTCCCCAGTGGCTGCAGGGTCCTGGTTTGTGTCAGAAGCCAGGATCCGAGTCTCGGGCAGCTCTGTTTCCCAAGATGGCGTGGTCTCTGCGTCCGCACCAGCCGCCGAGAAGTGTCCGCTTTGTGCGCGGGGCTCCGCCGTCTAGGGCTGCCCTGTTCGGGAGCCCCTTGGAAGACCTGCAGAATCTAACTGACCCTATCTCATACACACACACACACACCACACACATCTACACTCTCCTCTATGGGTTCCTCACTCACACTCTCTCCCTACCTTCCTGCCGGTCGCCATCCTATTTCCATTTTAGAGATGAGGAATCTGAGGCACAGAGAAGTCAAATAATTACATAGGGTCACATGACTAGAGCAAGGATTTATGGAAAATTATATCATTTCCATTTTAGAGATGAGACAACTGAGGCCTGGAAAGTTAGGTAGCTTTGCTAAGGAAAGCCACTAGTAAGAGGCTGAGCCTCAAAGATCTTTACATGTAGTAAGGGAAAAGATAAGTACAGTATGATGAATCCTGTGATAGTATCCATAGGGTTCTATGGGTGTATACAGGAGAGGTATCAGAATAAGACTAGGGATCAGGGTTAGAGTTACAGAAATTTGTTTTCAACAGGGAGAGAGATACCTCTCCTGACAATAAGTAAAAGGATGACTGTTGGTGCTAACAAATTTGTGGGTTAGTAAGTGACACAATTGAAGGAATTCCTGACTGGTGATGTTGGTGATTTTTCAGTCAAGTAAGAGGCAAAGTCTTCTGTTGAGTGTGAAGAGGGGAAAATAGAATATCATGTTTAAGGAAAGAGTGTAAATTTTGAAATAGCTCCTGATGGAAATGGGCATAGTAGATGATTAGAGATGCAGAAGTTTTGAAGGACCAGATGAGGTTACAGAGAACAAATTTGTAATGTTACTAATATGCAAGGGTAGGTAATTTGTCCAGGGTCAGACAAGGAGGCAAGAGAGTGATTAAGCTGATGGACCAGGGGGTCTAGAGAGAAAAAGGGAAGAAGGTGAAGACAGAAGACTGCAGATAGGAAGCCCACACAGCTAAGGTTCATGATACCTTGGTGACATTCAAGACATGTATTGGGATTAAAAGCTGGAATCATAGAAAGTAGCATTGGAGTTGAAGATTTCAGCCTGGCTGGTATGTCTCAGTGGTTGAGCGTCGACCTATGACCCAGGAGGTCACGGTTTGATTCCTGGCCAGGGCACATGCCCGGATTGCGGGCTCAATCCCCAGTGTGAGGCATGCAGGAGGCAGCCGATCAGTGATTCTCTCTCATCATTGATATTTCTATCTCTCTCCCTCTCCCTTCCTTTCTGAAATCAATAAAAATATATTTTAAAAAAAAGATTTCAGGAGGGGGTGGTTCAGTGTGTTGACCAGACTCAGACTTATCATGATATGAGTTACTGAAGTAGAGTGAGGGAATAGAGTTTCTTTGAATTGGAATTTGTTGTCGTTGCCCATCTATCAATTACTGAATAAGGTTATGGTGAAAATCTCTCACTATGAAGGCAAAATTGTCAGTTTTCCTTAAAGTTCTGCCAATTTTTGCTATATATTTTTAGTCTATTATTAGGTGTATGCACAATTATAGTTTTCATATCGTCCTGTTGACTCAAACCTTTTATCATTAAGTAAACCTTTGTTGTTAGAAATGCTTTTTGTTTTAGTTTATTTTGTCTGATATTGACACTGCTACTCTGACTTTATTTTGGCTAGTAGTTGCTTGGTTTATTTCTATTTTGTTTTTTTTAAAAAATCCTTTTTTTCCTCACATGCCTTAGATGCCTCTTTTAATATTTTTATATATTTTTTATTGATTTCAGAGAGAGGAAGGGAGAGGGAGAGAGAGATAGAAATATCCATGATGAGAGAATATCATTGATTGGCTACCTCCTGCATGCTTTCCACTGGGGATCGAACCCACAAGCTAGGCATGTGCCCTGACCAGGAATTGAACCTCAATCTCCTGGTTCATAGGTTGACACTCAAACTCTGAACCACACAGGCCCAACCTTAGCTGATTCTTTTAAATAGCATATAACTAACTAGGATTTATTTTTAAAAATAACTAACTAGGATTTATTTTTAAATCCTTTTAAATGATTTTTTGCTTTTACCTGGATAATTAGTTTATTTACCTTTGTAGTGATTACTGATATAATAGAAATAAGTTCAGATATCTTATTTTGAACTTTCAAAATTACCTATGAGTTTCTGATTATTTCCCTCTGACTCTCTTATTTTGGATTGATTATGGTGTTCCTGTTCTTGTTTGGACATTAATACATTCTCTGTGTGTTCTCTAGGTGTTATTGTACCTATGTTAACATGCATATATAATGTAAAATGTAAAACAGTCTCAATCTGTAACTATTTTTTCTTTTTTTGGAATATATAGTTATATTTCTTCAAATACATCAGTTAGCATATAATAGATTGGTTACTAATTTTAAATGCTTTTATTGATTTTAGAGATTGAGGAAGGGAGAAGGATAGAAAGAAACAGCAACGAAAGAGAAACATCATCGATTGGCTGCCTCCTGCATACCCCCTTCTGGGGATTGAGCCTGCAACTCAGGCATGTGCCCTGACCTGGAATCAAACCATGACCTCTTTGTTCCTAGGTTGACTCAACCACTGAGCCACACCGGCCAGGTGGGTTTATTATTTTTTTAATGAATTAAACATTTTAAATGTTTCTCAACTTTAATTTTTAATTCTTTTTAAAAAATATATCTTTATTGATTTCTGAGAGGAAGGGAGAGAGAAAGAGAGAGAGAAACATCAATGATGAGAGAGAATCATTGATTTGCTGCCTCCTGCATGTCCCCTACTGGGGATCAAGCCCGCAACCCAGGCATGTGCCCTTGACCGGAATCGAACCTGGGACCCTTAGTCCACTGGCTGATGCTCTATCCACTGAGCCAAACCAGCTAGGGCGTGTTTTTTATTTTTCCTTAAAGTCTAAAGGTAACCATTATCTTTACATTCATCTTGAGTGCTACCAGGACCTTAGAATGTTTTAACTCTGATTATACCCCTCTCAGATTATATGTTACTGCCTGGTTTTAGTTCTAGTTCATTTTTCTCCATCCCCTTCCATATAGTACACATAAAGTAGACATTATTCTTATCTTCATAGTTGATGTTTGTTTAGATTTGTCTACATATTTACCAGTATTTTAGCATCACAGACATTCAATCTAGATCATTCTATTTTTTTCTAAAAAGTACATCCTTTAGAATATTCTTTCCATGAGAATATTTTGATGCTAAACTTTCTGTCTTTGTTAGAAAATGTCTTTTACTATGCCCTTGTTCTTGAAAATTGGTTTTGGTGTGTGTAGAACTCTAGCGTTGAATTCTTTCAGAACATTGACAATAGTATTCCATAGACTCCTTTCCATTGTTGTTGAATAAGTCTAATTGTAATCTGTTGTTTCTTTTCTCTCACAATACTTAAAACAAACATCTTTATTGAGGTATAATTCACATATAATACAATTCATCCTCTTAAAGTATACAATTCACTGCTTTTTAGTATGTTCACAGATATGTGCAACCGTGAGTATAGGAAATTTTAAAACATTTTCATCACCTCAAAAAAACCTATTACCTTTAGCGATCACCCCCACCTCCCTATTTAGGGGTTCCTAAGCAACTCCTAGTCTATTTTTTGTCATTAGAGATTTACCTATTCTGGAAATTTCATATAAATGGAATCATTTGTAATCTTTTATGACTAACTTATTTTACTTCGCATAATGTTTTCAAGGTTTATCCATGTTGTAGCTTGTATCAACACTTCATTTTTTAACTTGTTATATTCTACTAGAGCCCGGTGCATAAAATCGTGCACTGGGGGGGGGGTGTCCCTCATCCTGCCCTGTGCCCTCTCACAGTCTGGGAGCCCCGCAATTGATTGCCTCCAAAGAGTGAGGCCCCGCCCACCCGCTGCAGCCCACTGGTTGGTGGCCTGGGACTCCCTCTTTGGGGTGATCGTGGAGCCCCCCGATTGATTGCCCCGCTGGCCGATGGCCTGGACTTCCCTCTGCAGGGCAATCATGGGGCAATGGCCGGGCCCCCAACCAATTGCATAGCACCCATCTTGGCTGGCCTGGCACCAGTGGGTGTCATAGTGTGGTTGTCCAGAAGGTCGTCTAGACAGTCAATCTGCTGTTTGGTCATTGGGTCAATTTGCATATTACGCTATTATTATTATAGACTAGAGGCCCGGTGCATGAAATTCCTGCACTCAGGGGTGGGGAGGCATTCCTCAGCCTGGCCTGTGCCCTCTTGCAGTCTGGGAGCCCTTGGGGGATGTTCAACTGACGGCTTAGCACTGCTGCGGAGGTGGGAGCATTTCCAGCTGTGAGCTTGGCTTCTGGCTGAGCGGCGCTCCCCCTGTGGAAACACACTGACCACCAGGGGGCAGCTCCTGCATTAACGTCTGCCCCCTGGTGGTCAGTGCGTGTCATAGCAACCAGTCATTCTGCCGTTCGGTTGATTTGCATATTAACCTTTTATTATATAGGATAACATAACATTGATAGTTTTGGTTTTTTAAAATATATTTTTATTTATTTCAGAGAGGAAGGGAGAGGGAGAGATAGAAACATCAATGATGGGAAAGAATCATTGATCGGCTGCCTCCTGCATGCCCCCCACTGGGGATCAAGTCCACAACCCAGGCATGTGCCCTGACCTGGAATTGAACCATGACCTCCTGGTTCATAGGTCGATGCTCAACCACTGAGCCACGCCAGCCAGGCCATTGATAGTTTTGAGTATTCTTAAATATATAATTCATTGGTTTTAGTTACATTCACAGTGTTGTATAATATCACTACTATTTCCAGAACTATTTCATTACCCTAAGCAGTAACTCCCTATTTATCCTCCCCCCCAGCCCCTGATAACCTCTAATCTACTTTCTGTCTATGAATTTGCCTATTCTAGTTATCTCTTATGAATGATACCATAAAATATTTGTTCTTTCGTGTTTGGCTTCTTTCACTTACCATAATGTCTTCAAGGTTCATCCATGTTTTAGCATGTGTCAGAACTTTATGGCTGACTAATGTTCCATTGTATGTATCTGCAACATTTTGTTTATCCTCTTATCTGTTGATTGATTCTTTTTTTAAAATTTAATAAATCTTTATTATTCAGATTATTACAATTGTTTCTCCTTTTCCCCCCCATAGTTCCCCTACACCCGATTCCCACCCCACCCTCTGCCCTTACCTCCCCCCCCCCACTGTCCTCATTCATAGGTGTACGATTTTTGTCCAGTCTCTTCCCGTACCCCCCACACCCCTTTCCCCCTGAGAATTATCGATCCACTCCCATTCTATGCCACTGATTCTATTATATTCACCAGTTTATTCTGTTCCTCAGATTTTTAATTCACTTGAGTTTCAGATTCACTTGTTGATAGATATGTATTTGTTGTTCATAATTTTTATCTTTACTTTTTTCTTCTTCTTCCTCTTCTTAAAAAATACCTTTCAGCATTTCATATAATACTGGTTTGGTGGTGATGAACTTCTTTAGCTTTTTCTTATCTGTGAAGCTCTTTATCTGACCTTCAATTCTAAATGATAACTTTGCTGGGTAGAGTAATCTTGGTTGTAAGTTCTTGCTATTCATCACTTTGAATATTTCTTGCCACTCCTGTCTTGCCTGCATAGTTTCTGCTGAGAAATCAGCTGACAATCATATGGGTGCTCCCTTGTAGGTAATTAATTGTTTTTCTCTTGCTGCTTTTAATATTCTCTCTTTGTCTTTTGCCCTTGGCATTTTAATTATGATGTGTCTTGGTGTGATCCTCTTTGGATTCCTTTTGTTTGGGGTTCTGTGCACTTCCTGGACTTGTAAGTCTATTTCTTTCACCAGGTGGGGGACGTTTTCAGTCATTATTTCTTCAAATAGGCTTTCAGTATCTCGCTCTCTCTCTTCTTCTGGCACCCCCATAATTCTGATGTTGGTATGCTTGAAGTTGTCCCAGAGGCTTCTTACACCATCTTCAACTTTTCGGATTTTTTTTGCTTTTTGCTTTTCCGGTTGAGTGTTTGTTGCTTCTTTGTATTTCAAATCCTTGACTTGATTCTTGCGTTTCTCTAGTCTGCTGTTGGGTCTCTGTATAATATTCTTTATTTCAGTCAGTGTATATTTAATTTCTAGTTGGTCCTTTTTCATATCCTCGAGAGTCTCGTTAAATTTATTGGCCTTTTCTAGGAAATTCTTGAAAAACCTTATAACCATGGTTTTGAACCCTATCTCCAGTCATTTGTTTTCCTTCATTTCTTTCGTTTGTGATCTGTTTCCTTGTCTCCTCATTTTCGCTGCTTCCCTGAGTTGGTAGGGTGGCTTTGTGTGCTAGGTGTCCAATGGGTCGGCCTGCCAGTTACCTGAAGTGGACACTCTTGGTGCACCCCCTTGTGGACTGTGTGCACAGCCTTGTTGTAGTTAAGTCTTGATTGTTGTTGGTGTCACTGGGAGGAATTGACCTCCAGGCCAATTGGCTGTGAGGACCCACTGTGTCTATAATGAAAGAATTGCTGTGCTGGAGACACGCTTATTGGGCAGGACTTGTTTCAGTGGGGCTTTGGTGCTCACTGAGTCTGCCTCTTGAATGTGTCCCTTATGAAAGTAGTTGAAATCTGGTGTCGTCTCACACAGACCACTAGATACACTAGTTCCTGGATCTCCAATGGGGTGCAGGTCAGCTACTGTCTGAGGCCACCCAGTAGGAGCTACAGCGGGAACTACAGTTTTCTTCTCTTTGCTTGGGATTTGGAGGTTTTGGAGCTGTCTGACTGGAGTTGCAGTTTGCAGTTTGTTAGGTTAAGCTGCGATAGGGCAGGCCATTTATATGCAAAAGTCGCTGTGTGGAGCTTGGGTGTGTTTGTAGATTGTGCAGGGTGGGGTCTCAGGGCGTCACTAGGCTAGGGCGTGGCAAACAGCGATGGCTGCCAGTCAGCCTTCTCTGCGTTTCCGCATTTCCAAGTCCCTGTGTCCCGCGCCACAGTAAACAATGATTGCTGGGCGCACCTCTGCAAGAAAGTAACCCTCACTTTCTGACCCGATGGCCGACAGTCCAGCATCTCCCCAGAAACTGGATTTCAGAGTAATCGGGAGCTTGTCTCTCTTCGGGTTGAAAAAAAACAGCATATCCAATCGCCCGCCACCAGCCTGATTCGCGCGCCTCCGTACCTCAGCTTTTCAGTGCTTGTGCATGTCTCAATGCTCTTTTCTCTTTCCTTCTAGTTGTAGAACTTCCACTCAGCCAGCTTTCCCGTGGTTCTGGGTGATAGACGTTTTGTCTTTTAGTTGTAGTTTTGAAATTGTTGTGCGAGGCAGCAGTTTAGGTATTTACCTGTGCCGCCATCTTGGTTTCCTCTCTCAATAAATTTTCATAAACCAAATGCATTTGTGCAAATATCACCCTGATTAAGAAATCAGGAGCCTAAGTTTTAAAAGCATTACTTCAGAAAAGTCATTTTCATGTAATTTGGTGGGAGCCTGACTCTGGAGTGACTTGAATATGGTGGTTAGGTATTTGCCAGAAAGGCAGTTGTAAAGTCTTAGGTACATCTAAGTTTTTCCTTTCTGGATGGGATTAAAGGAGAATGTCAGATGTCAGATTTCCTATGCTGTTTGTGCCTAGGGCAAGTGATTGTGTGACACATGCTTCTGTTTCATACCCAATATGATAGTGTTACTAATGGTTCATATTTTAGGGGTGTGAGATAATGAGTTTGTTTTTTTTTACTGGAAGTTATATTTTGTGTCAAATATGGCAGATGTGGTCATAATATGTATTCTTCCCTTAAAAAGAGGATCCTATATCTAAATTCATTCTTCTTACACGTATGTCCAGAGTCTTTCTGAATCCATTGCTAAGAGGCAATATGTAATGCCGTACTTTAGACTTTACACTTTAGAGTCATGACTACAAAAATACAAGTTTTTTTAAAAAAAGTTTGTTTTTGTTACCTTCTTCAGTCCCATTTAATAATTTATTTTTCAATTTCCTAATGGAATGTGGCTCCATTCCAGTAAAGGTGATTTACAAAAACAGGTGCACTGGAGTTTGCTGACACTTCATCTAGAATAAAACCTCAAAAAGTGGACACTCAAAGGGAAATGGTATGAGGGAACCAGTCATTCATTAATTTAAGTAATAAATTTATTGAGTGTGTGCTATTTGACAAACCCAGGACCAAGTGGTAAATTAAATTATGGTATTATATCCACTCACTGGAATATTAAGATAATTGAAAATGATCATTTTGAATACCAAATAACATGAGAATTCAGGGGTAAACCTTTTGTATCTTAATAAGTATTGGCTTTTATAAGGAATATATGAATTTTTGTTAGGTAGAAGGCGTTTTTCTATTTTTCAGACTGCCTGCAGTGTTTTTATATACCAAAAATAATTTTTTAAATGCCATCATGGGATACGAGTTAAAACTTGTTTTTAATCACTACTGTGTAGTATGATAAAGAGAAGCTTTATTGTTCAGTGATGTCCTTTTTACTTAATTAGTATAAGATCTATGTTTAAGGAGAATGTATTGCTGTCCTGTTGAAGATGCATTGTCATTTCTCTCTTTTTAAAAGTTTTTTTCTTTTAACAGTGCCCTTATGTCTGCCATTTCTTATATTTACTTACCAAAAAAGAGAATGGTAAGTATTTTTATTACAGTTATATTACATTCACTCTGTGGAATTAGTATTTGTATTGGCCTTTATAAAGTTAACTGTTAGCATTCGTTCTATGACAAGATTTTGTGGGAATTACTTTTTAGTACTTTTATCTAAGAGCCTCTGCTTAATGGCTTAACTGAACAGGGTGTTTATATTCTTGATGTGTTGTAAGAAGAAGCTATATATATGAGCCACATGGGTTCTTTGTTCTGAACCACCTACATAGTACTTTTTTTTTTTTTAACCTTTACTAGTCAAACCATTTCGTGTGAGAAAACTGCTTGATCTTCAGGCAAAAATGGTAAGTACCAAAAAGACTCCAAACTAGCCAGTGTACTCTGTGATAGGTATTGGGCTAGGCCAGTGATGGTGAACCTATGACACGCGTGTCAGCATTGACACGCGTAGCCATTTCTGATGACACGCGGCCGCTGAGGCAGCCACATGCCGAGGATGAAACATTTGCTGCTCCTAAGGATGAAACATTTGCGAAATGTTTTTTTCCTCAAAGTGACATACTACCCGAGTTATGCTCAGTTTTTTGGCGAAGTTTGACACACCAAGCTCAAAAGGTTGCCCATCACTGGGCTAGGCTTTGGGGATTTAAAATGAATGAGTTATTACCTTCAAGGAGCTTTTTGCCTAGGCAACTCAATCAACAAAATAAAACTGGGGTCAAGGAGGAGTGGTAATGCTTGAGAGAAATTTTTATGGATGAATAGGATTTTACGAGGCTAAGAAGGAAGAGCAGGACACTCCTGACAAAAGGAATAGCATGAGCAAAGATGTAAAATAGCAGAAACTGTTTAGGGAACTGGGTTGATATGGCTAGAAAATAAGCGTCAGGGAGTAGTAAGAAACAACTACTTTATTTTATTAAAATAAAGTGACCAGTTTACTATTGTGTGGATGTGATATAGGAAAAATCATTCTTTTCTGGATACTTAAACTTCAGTATATTCCCTGACCATTATCTCTTGTCCTTACACCTCTCTTGCATTGTTATTTCCACTATACCTGCCAGGTAACAGAAATCTGTGAAGCTTTGGGTATAACACAATAGGAAGTTGTAGTGCCTATGCCTAACTGCTGCAACCTGCATGACCTACCTGAAGGCATTCAAATTTAATGAAAAATACAAACAAACGTGCACATTCTTGCTTCTCTAGTGTGAGGTTTCCTATTAGTACAATTAAGTGATTGTTCTTGTTTTATAGCTTCCAGTTTTGCTTCTGTGGGTACAATATCTTCTCTTAGCTCTGCGAGGATATTAATGACAATGTTTTTGTCCAAATCGCATTTCACTTCACATTAATAAAAATTGTGAAGATGTACCCTTTCCATCTTAACAGCAAAACATTTCAACAGAATAAGAAGATTCTTACCATAAATAAGATCTTGCTGATTTGAATGAACTGAAACAGTGTATGTTCAAGTGTATGATTTAGTACATGATTGTCTAAATTTTTTAAACACAAACATTAATTGTATGGCTTCATTATTAGCATTCTATACAGTATATTACTAAATTATTTCATTATCAATGCCCATTTATAAGGATACATTCATAAAATTGTTTTGATTAGCTGGATTTTGTTAAATTTGTTTAAGTCCAATAATATGAACCCTAGAAGACATAGCCATGCTCACATGTAACTGAACATATAGAATAGTAATAGCAATAATCAGCACATGAGCACAAATTTATTGGATATGTAAATTTCTTGAATTTCTGGTATCAGCTCCATATAAAGGCCTGTATCCCTTCTATACCCACCCATGCCCCATAATTCCTGATCCACAGAGGAAACAAAATGCAGAAATAGTCTTTCTGGTGGCAAGCATGAATGGTGGGATCTGGAGCAGGCA